>NC_135200.1:6548333-6851363 GCF_050948175.1 Xylocopa sonorina
ATGACAAGAGGAAGCGCGGCAACGTCATTAAACTGTAACCACCGTCAACGTCCGTTCCCAAGTACCGCTCGGAGTATACCGGAGTACTCCCGTCGTGAAATACCCTCGGAAGCCACGGTCAACCGAGAGTGATTTATCCAGCCTCGACGCGAGGCCACCACACTGCACCTTCACCTATACCCGCACCACACTGTAGCACCTCAACACATTGCAATTGTCATGGCCTATGGAACCTGGAACCGATCGGAATACAGATCCCGTTATTATTCGTGTTTGCGTCATTTTTCTTTAGCGACTAAGCTAACATTGAAACGGTACACGAAGGAAAGCATAATCGTAGCTGATTGCAATTTAATCCTTCGAGTACCGTTGGCGCCTAATGGCGCTCAGAGAGATTCCAATGCGAAACAATGTAGACTACAAAAAAGTTTCAGAATCTGGCGTAGCCGAAGATTTGAAGGTAGGGCACGAAGAATTATTTAGGAGTGAAAATTTATAGCGTACCTAGTGAGGTGTCGGCTGTCTTCATGAACGGCCATCTCCGAACTTTTAAACTCGTTCAACTCCTTCCTAATGGCTGCCTTGTCCTTAGGAGTCAACCGCGTCCAGGGTTTGTCGGCCCTTCTGTCGTAGTCGTGAGCCTGCGTGACTTCGATGTAGTCGTTGAACCTGATAATCTATTCGAACATAATCGAAAATTATACCGCTATCCTACCATCGCGTCTTCATCGATTACAGCCAGAGGAACCAACAATTACCTTCTTTTCCTTGAGTTCCTCGACGGTCGGTCGAAAGCTGAGCTTTCGCAGCAGATACCGTTTCTTCTCCTCTTTCTGCTTCTTCTCCTCTGCCGGACTTTGCTCTGCGAATAAATTGGGCACGTTGCGTATTTTCAAAATTGAAATCAGAATCGTAGTTATTCTAGTTAGAATTCGGTTCTAACGGTAGAACGGAGGCGGTTAAGCGAATCAGAGTGGCTTACTTTTCAAAATGTTTCGTTCCTCCAGCTCCTCCTGGGTGGGCCGCATGCTCAGCCGCCTGAAATAAGAGTGCCACGGGAATCAGCGCGAGTCTATCGGTCTTAATCCCGCTTTCCTCCCGGGCGATCGGTCAAGGGAGGGTGTGTAAAATCCACGCGGTGGCAAACAAGTGAATCACCGTGGTCAACTGTTTGCCCCCGCGATCCGACGTAATCTCTTCAGTGACAGCTGTCGGCCTAGTCTCGTATTCTTCGATGGATACGACCCACTGACTGCCGGAATCATTCTATTAGCCGTTACGCGAGTGCTTTTCAACGCTTCGAGGAGAGCTTCTCCGTGCTTATCAATTCCATTTACAATAGTAAGTGCATAATACACACTTTTAACGCTTCTCATACTTCTATCAGTCCCAGAGAACGATAGCACGTACATCTTCCTTTGACATCCGGTCGCGCGACCCATCTTAAGTCGCATCAACGAATTATCTAAACTTTCGCGAAGTGAAATCGATAGACGGTCAAGGACGCTCGAAATTACGCGCACACCTACTTCGCCATCGTTCTCTTGCGATTTCTCGATCGCGATCAGAAGAATTCCCGGCGTTCTCCACGCGGGGGGGTGGTTCCAGCCCGCCTAGGGAAACAAACCCTGACGGTGTCCGGTTAATTCCTAAATTTAGGATCCGCGGTTACGTCAATGCGAGTGCATAAATTCACGCGAACGTAACGGCTAGAGAGGCGAGCTGCAACCGATATCGCCAACAGTTCAGGCGCGGTTTTCTATGCCCGGAGACGTGACGCTATTCATGGCTGGGCGAGATACGCGCGGAGGATTCAGTGCCCGTCTCAATGCGGGCGATCAATGGGTCCCACGAATAATGCCCGCCACGCTTTTATCTATCGCGTTTCCAACCGCCTTTTCCACCTTTTTATTTACCAGAGGTAAGGTCGCGCGATTTATGGATGCTTTTTAATGATCCTGAATGAAGTTTGCTTATTCCTCCTTTGTATCGCCAAGATATATATACATATCCATTTTATTGTAATGGCCGTAGAAAATTGGTTTCTTCGACGAAAATAATTATTTTATCTTCGACACTTCCCACTATCATTGCTATTTCTCGTTAGGAATAAAATTGCGTCAGATGGTAGAAAGTTGTAGCTTAATATTAATTCTCCGCGTCACTGTTAGAGATTCGACGAATCGAAATACTCGGGGACGAAAAATGGGAGAGAAGAGAAAGGGGAGGGATCTTTTTCTCACCTGATGAGCTTGGCACCGATTGCCTCCTTCGTTTCCTGCCTCTCATTGTCCGTCTGCAGCTGAAGGATGTTCCTGTTGATGAGCTCCTGCCTGTCTGGCCTGAGGGCGAGCTTCAACGACAGCGACTCCTTGCGCGCAATCTTTGCTGCCAGCCGGCCTGCAATTAGAAGAAGCAATTAGCCTCTTAATTAAGCGTCGGTTACGTGCACACGTATCTGGCACTCGTCGTCTAGCACATTTTCACCAGAGGAGACCGCTTCCTGAATACGAGAACCAAAGTAATTGATCTTTAAAGAGATTTCACGAGGGGAAAATGTGTTCACGGGTGTCTTTTTTTACGGTGGACGCGATAATTGCCTGTAAGAAGGTAATTTATTTAATCGTTACCGTAATCTTTACTTTCTGCCCTCGATTTTTCTCTCAATTCTCGTTTCGGGAAGGGCGCTCCAATTTTAATCGAGCAACTCGCTAGGTATCTTTTATTCGGGCTACAGAATTTATGCTCTTTCGCTTGTTAACTGTAGCGACTGAATTTTATCTCTCGCATAATCCAATAGAGGCCCCGCGATATTAAAAAATTATATTCTTGATGAACTTTCTGGAACAACACGCGAAACTTCACGGGTAACTGCAAATTAGATTTCCCCGTATGACTCTCCTGAAATTTTTATTCCACCCTTGTAACTCGAAACACGGCCACGGGATAAAATCACTGACGCGAGATGGATTATTGATGCACTTTTTGCATCGTGTACTTAATTCGCTCGACTACACAGAAATTACTAATACTACCGGCAAATTTGAAAAAAAATAATTACCAATCAGGCTTTGAAAAATTTGTTCGTTCAAGAAAAGGAAATCTACAGCGTTCGTTGGACATCAACGTCCACGCCGCCCTTCAGCTTCAACACGAGTAGCTATATCGACGATCGTGGCATTCAAACTCGATCGCGATTTACCGTCGAAAAGTGAGGAACAGCTGACGGTGCGACGCAACGAAGATTCACGGTTGAAGGGCTCGATCGAGGAGCAGGCGATCGACAGAGTCGACGCGGTCCAGATTGACAGCATGGTGTCATCGCACTTTTCACTTTTACGTCGGAATTCACCTTTCCACCACTCGGTGGGGCTCAACCAACGAATAGCAACAGCTAACTCTCTCTCTAACTCTCAGCTAACCGATTAATCGAATTGATCTCTCAATAGGATACAATGACCACTTTGAAAGCTATCGACCAACAGTTTCTTCGAGTTTGATTAAAAAAAAAAAGAATCAAAGCAAATTATACTGTGTCAGATTTAAAAGGAAAAGCATAAATTGCTGTTCGAATGGGCCTGTGAAAGAGAACGGCGAAGACTATCGTAGAACGCGGATCACTGGCGCACGGTGGACGGAAAACTAAGGCAAAACAACGGCCAGAAACACACTGAACCGTTTGCCAGCGATCTTCAGGGATTAATATAACCTTCGAGGCGTTTGCGTGATCACGCGTTCGTCTATGTGAATAAACGTATCGCGCCGTGAGTATAATTAGTACGCGCGGGCGCGATGCTGATTTCGAGTGTTTGCCAATCGAGCGATCGACGTTTCCACGTAGCCCTTTCGCACCTCGTATTTTATCGCCTCTGTACCCGTTCATCGATTTCGCGTTACCACCCGACTTGCCCCGATTTATCGCTCCGTACGTTGCTTCTATTATTATGAAAAGCGACAAACATCGTATATAGCTCGCTTCGAAACTCTGTTTACTCAGGGTGCTTATAGTTTTGCTAATTTTGGTTTATCGTTACGAGTGCGAAACTGAGCAAACGAACGCGCGTAAATTGCGCGTACGAGACCTGGAAAAGCTTATGAAAAATTGATGCGTCAAACGCAAAAAGCGGGGCTGAGAAAAGTCGGGGTGCGAAAGTGGCTGGAATAATCGTTAACGAGTCGACCAATTGTTGGGTATTAATCGCGATGTGATTCACGTTCGCGTTTGGCGATGAGAAAAATTTCAATTAGAAACGGCGACCATTGCAGTTCGTTGCCATGGAAAGAAAGGGAACCGCTTGCGCGAGAAGCAAAACGACGCGAACGATCGTGTTTGTGTTTCTCATTAAGCGAGGGCAATTTTTAACGTCCTCGAAAGACCGTTCTCTCCCTTGGAAAAGCTTTTATCCGTTTTGCAGGGTCGGATGTTATTAAAAAAATATTCTCCCCATCGCGTTGCGGTCCCTCTAAGTGGTGTTTGAGGAAGGGCGAAGTACCTCGTTAAGCCTCCGCGATGCCATACAATTTTAATGCTATGTACGCGCTTAAGTATCCGCGGTACAGTTGTCTTTACCTATAAACTCCTCCCACGCGATGTTATTGCTTTCGAATGTAAATTCGTGCGAATGAAATAATTCTATTAATTTTCTTATCGCTTTAATAATTGCAAAAATAGCGATCACACGTCGTTCGAAGGTGATTATTCGTTCGTATTGCCCGTATTTTAGCAGAAAAGTGCGACGAGCCAGAGAAGTTTGTTCATAAGCGACAGTGAACGGTGTGGTTGCAGTGGGTGAACGTGGAGCACGGGGTGATTATCAGACTCGCGGAGGAATAATCGAGTCGTTGGCCGCACGTGCACCCAACAGGATCCTCCCTTACGCACGCATCGCTTAAATGTTTAATAACAACAAAGTGTGAGAAACAGAAAAGTTGTTAACGAAAGGTTACGCGTGCCACGCGAATATTAACAATTCACGACGCTTTCGAAACTTTCTCCGCGCGAACCGTGAACAATTCCTCGATCGTCCATTGATTAACTTTCAGCAGGGAAATCGATCGTTCCTGTAGCTTTTAACGAAAAATGGAAAGAGACGCGGACCGATTTTTATCGAATTCGAAACACCGCATTCTCAGTGTAACGAAATGGTAGATTTTAACGCGGCTCGAGTTTCCATGGAAACGCGCTGGTTTGATCGTTTCGATTAACCATTCGATAACGAAAAGTAATTTTGTGTTATTTCGGGACGAGGGAAATTTGTTTTGAATAACTGAAGTATAATTCGAGGTGGCTCGAACCGCTGAATTTTCAGCCTGGCGATTAACGTTTCCAGTGTTCTCTAATTTGATTCATCCACAATACGTCTCTACGTAGTTGGTCTTCGCTAAGTATTACGTATAGAGCGTACGCTTTTAATAGCCAGCGTGAGTGACATTCTCAGTACGCTTTTATTAAGTTAGAGGTCTGCGTAGTTTGAAACAGAGACAGCTCAGACGCTCAAGTTATACGATCTTTTGTATTACAACCCTTTAATGATATTAAACAAATATTTCCTGCAATTTCTCCATTTCCCTTCAACCTCGTTACATCAGTGTACAGTCTGCACGTGAATTAAAATTAAAACCATCGACGATTTTACTGAAGTTCTAACAACTGTTGGAACAACGAGTATCCGTTTCTTCGATTGCTAGCCGAGCGAAAAGCGTAAACTCACCCCTTACGATTCCCCTTCTGAACATCCCCATTTCCTGCAATTTCTCCATTTGCCTTCAACTCCCTTACATCAGTTTACGGTTTGCACGTGAATTAAAATTAAAACCATCGACGATTTTACTGAAGTTCTAACAACTGTTGGAACAACGAGTATCCGTTTCTTCGATTGCTAGCCGAGCGAGAAGCGTAAACTCATCCCTTACGATTCCCCTCCTGAACATCCCCGAAAATCCACAGAGACGCCCCGTCGATACTCACTTTTCTCATCGTCGTACTCGTCCCTGTAGAGTACCTGTCCGTCCCCAGAATCGCCGTCGGCGTCCTCCCTTATCACGTACGGCCTCGCGTTCTCCTTGTTCTCCAGCGTGCAGGGTAGCGCGAGCCCGAATCTGACCGGTCGGCTGCTGAAAGAATCGCCACGGGACACGTCCCAGCTTTATTGCACCGTTCGATTAGAAACCATGGGGGTGGGCCCGTTGGCCGACGCTAGACGAGCCAACGGTCTACTCTCTACGAGACGCGGCAATTGTACGAGATATGGGCAAAATATATATGGACGGGGATGAAATAACGATACACACTCGAGGGGGGTGGCTGTTGGACGCAGTATGGACCCTGTGTGCGCGCGTGTATATTCAACGGACAGACGACCGACGGAGATAACAGAAGCAACTAGCTGCCACCGACGTGAAACGGACGTCGTCCTCGTACGTCACGAAATGGGTTATCAACGACGTCGACGCAGATAACGCCCTTCGCTACGCGGACGCGATCCCTCTTTTCGCCCCACCCTCGGCGTATTCGACTCTGTCCTGTTCGCGGACGATTTCTACGCCGCGAACGAAACGCTGCGACGATTATTTCTCTGTTTTTTTTTCGTTGTTTCCATTGTTTCTGTCACCATTTGTACTTTTGACGAGGGAGCGGTGGGATATCTACTGGCACGGGGGATTAATATTACTGGGACACTACGAGGGGTGAAACTGTACTTTGTACAATGGGAGAAATCTGTCGGGGTGGTTTTTATAAAGCAGAGTAATCTTAAAGTGTTTCTATCTTACACCTTTGCGCTTTGAATTTGGGTGGTTTGATAGAATATTTGGTAAGAGCTTGTTACAGTGCAAAGGGTTAAGATATAAACTAGCAAACAGTAGTGGAATATAGTAACAGAAACGAACACTCAAAAAGGTCTCAAATGTTGAAAGCCTCGAATAACTGTTTAAACAACTGAAGTTCAATTTTAGTACTTGGAAATTATTATTAGTGTCAACTTCAGCTGTTCAAACAGAGAAGCGTTATCCGAATTTGATTAACTCTTTAGTGATTACGCATACAGTGCTTCCATGAAAAAGAATAAAGCATACATTTCAATTTGATCAAATCATCAAAGAACGACTATAGTATCAAAAAAACCACTAGAATATACAAAAAATATAGATAATTCACATACTTAAGAGTTCGTAAAAAGAGTTAAAAAAATTCCCAAAAAATCGTGCACTTCTTGAAAAGTTACTTCTTAATAATTCGATCGTCAAGGCTGCTCTGTGTATTGTTTCTGGAAAGGAACCCGAAGAAAGCTCGGAAGGGAGGGCTTTCGAGACGCCCGTTTCGATTCCCCGAAATTCGATTCTGCCGGTTCGTGAAAGCGAACGAGCGTGAAAAGCGTCGAAGCCGAGGCAGCGGAACGGCTGAAGCAAAAGAACGCCGCGATCACGATTCTCGATTCGCCCCCGTGGAAAGTGACGAGTCGAGCTGAACATCGTGGCGCAGCTCGATCCGTCGACTCCTCGTGTCCTCGGTTTAATCGATAGCTCGAGGTTCTACGGCCACGTGAAACGCGGATAATGGAAGCGTGTGAGCGACAATTTTCATGGGTTTCCCTAGGGTTTTCTCATGCTTAAGGTCGTACGTTTACCATGCTCACGGCACTTCTGATGCTGACACACAGAGAGAAAGAAAAAGAGAGAGAGAGAGAGAGAGAGAGAAAGAGAGAGAGAGAGAAAGATAAAGTAAGACGGAACGAGAAATATAAGTGGAATTAGATATAAAAATAAAAGTAGTAAGTGTAGAAAAGATCGAAAGAAAATAGAAAGGAAACAACGAAGGATAATTATATATACAAAATAGTATAATATATAAATATAATAAATGTTATCTATATAAATATAAGTAAGATATATTTATATAGACAATTATATGTACGTATATATATATTAAGGAGATAGAAAGAGAGAGACTAGAACATTGTTGGTTCTCTGCGATCAACCGCCGTGGATAAGAGACAAATATTTATACATATACATATTCAGATATAATAATGTACCATATATCGGTTCGCGCATGCTTAGTTAGACCAATGCCCAATTACCATATTCTCATCCTAGGCCTCAACGGTGGCCTTCTGGTTAAGCATAAGAAAAATACCACACGTTTAACTAGTGACTGACACAGAATGTTGATTACTTTTTTTTTTGGTTTTTTTTTTTAAATGGATGGATGCACGAAACTACCCTCTCGCGGGGTATTCGCCTCACGCCGGAAGCATCGTTCTCGACTCCTTCGATTCAACCTTTCGATTCGAGCGCGCGCGGCGCTCGGTTTTCCCTTTTTCTCTTTCCTTTTCCCTCCTCGCTTCGAGCGGTCGAACGAAATACACTTGCCGCCAGTTTACGTTGGATTTAGTACCGCGGGTGTTACGCGCGAGATACTAGCTCGTAAAGGAGCGTAACGTTAACGCGTCTGGGTAAATGGACTGCGAGTCTGGCCAGTCCTCGGGTAAAGGATCGCGTAAAACTGGTCCAGGTAGGATGTTGCACTTATGTTCTCGGTTTAATGAGATTTCTCGATGGAAAATTTCGAAAGCTATAACGCTTGTTCTTTCCTTCTTTTTTAATATTCTTGAGAAAGTATCGTGGAAGAAGTTCTGAGACTTCTCACTGAAACACTTTTGATTGGAAAATTGGAAGATTTGTAAATTTGAAATGTAAAAATTCTGATTGAAAATTCAAGTAATACTACGCACTCTTTTCTCATATTAGATCGTAAAGTTTGGAAGTTTTACGATGGTGCGCGCTGCTTTGAACTTAGCTTGCAAATGAAAGTATAGAAAAAAAGGATTCGCTAGGCTCTTGCCTCTATATTTAAGAAAATGGATAGTTTTCTAGGGTAAAGTATTTCGATATTGCTCCATAACGCAGTTCGTTCGCTCGAGAATAGATCTTCCAGCGGAACGAGCCGCTCGGGATCAATACGAGCCGCTGAGAACTAGATCAGTGCGACGGAACTGGTCGGAACGGAGCTGAAAGGAGCACGATCTCGCATCGCGACGGAACGATGAATGAAAACGAACCAGCGAGAGAAAGAGAGAGAGAGAGAGAGAGAGAGAGATCGTATGCGAGAACACGGTGCACGTGCGCGTGAGAGAGATGAGAAGGCCGGAAGGTGAAGAACGATGTTCCAGACGGGCCTCTCCGGGTTCTCAAGGCGTTTTTCATTAAACCCTGCACGCTAATTAAACGCGAACAAGCGTCCCGATTCGTGATTCAGATATCGAGACCGTCTGGGTGCTCTCAAGATCACTCCGTCGAAATCAGCTGCGAAACAAAGGAGACATCTTATTATCGACGCTCGAGAACCCTGGAGAAGACTCGATTTCTCGCGACGAATCTTGTGCTTGAACATGAGAAAGACTCGTGGGCATTAATTAATAATTTCCTCTTAAAATGTTTCAGTACTTTCTTTTTCAATGTCTATTAACCCTCAAACACACGTATCACTAATATTACCTTATAATATTGCACCGCAATGCGCAGTGATTAAAAAAGATTCTTCGCGTGTTAAATTCATAATCGAATGCTTGAATGACTTTCAAATTTTCACCGCTGACGTACAGAAGATAAAAAGCTAGAATGATGCCTTTGAGGGTTAAAAAGAGAACGATCTTTCCTCTGTTCGAACGGCCATCGAGTCTTTCGCGAAAGGTGTCCGATGTGTCCCGTCGTCAGAGTAGAATCGCGTGGCACTAACTTGAAGGATGCGTGCAACTCCTGACGGAGCGTCAGCGGCCTGTTCTCCTGCGTGGGCGTGTTCTGCGGTGTGCCAGGCCCGCTTCCGGAGCCCCTCTTCTTCAGCACGCTCTTCAGAGGCACCGCGTGGAACTTGGGCTCCTTCGCGGGGATCTCCTCGATTCTGGACGTGTCGATGGTCGGGTCTGGCTGCGACATCCTCGGCATGTACATGTTGTCCTCCTCCTCCACGTCGAAGTCCTCTTCGTCCTCTGCAATGTACACCAAGACTCGTTCACGTTCAATCGAACAGTTCATGCGTGTATCGTTTTTTTTTTAAATGGGGAAAATCAATTTTCGAGACACTTATTATACGACACGTACCTTCGTCCTCGTAATCAGACGACAGCGTGTTCCGTATTTGCCGTTGCTTAGCCAACAAGAGGGTGGGACTCGAGGAGCTGAACATCGGAGGAGGCGGAATCGGCCCGATCTCGCTCAACGGAATCGGCGGTTCCGGAAGTTCCGACAGCATCAAGGTGTTCTGAGGTGGGAGAGGGTAACACCTCTCGATCACCTGCTGGTTCTCGCTGCTTTGGTCTAGAACCCCCTTCTCCACTGAAAACAATCAGAAAAGAGGGATACACGTTAGTCTCCGTTGTTCGATTCGTTTTTCGAGTATGTAAAGCTGCAAAAATTTCCTCGATAAAGTACTTGTCTCATATTAATCGCTTAGTATATACAAGAAATGCTTATGAACGTATACTTATGGTATACGCGTTACGAATATCTATCCATGTAGGTGTGTATAATAAAGTGGATAAGTAGCGCAGGGGTGGTTTAAATCGAAGATTAATAAGGGATTAGAATTTGACGTGCATAGCCACTTTAACTAGTCGTTCTATCGCATATTCTATTGGATTGAATTTCAATATCCATGATTGAATTCGTATATAGAGTGGCCTACTTCTCTAGGGTGGTTCGAGTTATGTAAGATATCCTATAATATTAAAATCCTCAAAAGCGTCCCTCTCTTTCCATATATATATGTGTATTTATATTCATATTCTCATTGTACCTCGCCTACATATTTCGACATATCAATCGAGCGTAAAATCCGCAGCCTGCAACCTGTATAACTGCCACGATCTATCAACCACCACATTTACTCTCTTGTCAAACAACAATTCCACTTAACGACCGCTAAATAATTCTCCAGACGAACCAGACGAGCCATCCATCAGGCAGCATAATCAACCCGTACAATATCGTTTCAATTAATCGAAACGACAGTGGCGTTTCGCAGGTGTCTGACGTTTGTATCCAGAGTGGATTGGAGCATTTATCCTAGACGGTGGACGAGTCGTTTAACGCTGTCCACCTTCGTTACCTATCGAACGAAATTACGAAAAGCTCAGCTAGTTCGATGAAATTTGATAAATCTAAAAAAGAGAATCGATGCCAGCGTAAGGCGTCTAAACACGAATTGTACTCTAACAATAACTTGGTGCTCTCTCGTCAAACAGGAGAGCTACAGCGATGGCTGCAGGATTACAGTAAAAGGGAAATGCTCGAGAGGGAAGCGAGAGGGTGTCACAATCGAACGGACAGCCACTATTCATAGCTACTTCTCCTCGGTGTGGAAGGCGCGCGTGCCAATCCTTTCGGGAAATATGATTCATCCGATGTTATAGATTCGACGGGAACTTGGCAAGTATTCGCTGCCGTGACGAATTCCGAAATTCCGCCGCGACCAGTTTTCCTCGCGGCTTCCATCGCGACGCGTATATTCTTTCGCCCTTCTTCTCATCCCTTCGTCCGCTTAATACTTTTCTCATCCCCCGTTTCGCTGTATCATTTGCGTCGCGGTTCATTTGTCACACGAATTTTTCGCGCAAACCGTAATAAATGAACGCGGGCAGAGATTCTTCCTTGACTATGCGCGGATCCTTTTCCCGTGCTTTTTTATGCGGCTGATTCCAGCCGATTGTTTTGTTCAGAATATTAATGGCGCAATTAATTATTTTCTTTGTGTACGTTTTTAATAAATATAATGCTCTGTGGGACGAAACGCGACGCGTTTGTTACGTGCTCTCAGCGAGCTTTCTAGAGATCCTTTTTCTGGGCGCAGTTGCAATTATTTGATTAAATTACACGCTTAATTGGAGACAGAAGGATTAACTGTTGTGCAGCGCTGAAAGAAATAAATGTACCATGACTTTTTGTCAGCGATCAATTATCTTTCTCTCTCCAAGTGACATTTATTTAAATAATTTTTATAAACCTGTTGCAACCTCTCGTAGAATTTGACATTTTTATTCCATTCTACTCTGCTGTAAATTAAAAGTCGTGGTTGTTTAATTTTAACGAGCCTCTTCCTTTAGCGTCACGAACGAAGGTTCATCGCAGTGGCTAATTTTATTAGTTGTGCTACGAGTTCGAAAAGATACTTAATTGAAAATTAATCCATCGACGTGCTCACATTAATTTTCGCTTATAGTCCGTGGGACACGATTGATGAAACATCCTCGTGTTCGTCAGGCTCTGGCGTCATTAGCTCGAAGAAAAGTGCTGGCAAGTATTTTACCACGTCTCGAGGGGCAGCATTTAAGTTTAATTGAAACTTTATTAAAAAACTTTTTTCTTCCACCCCCTTTAAAAATTGTAGAAGCTCGTTAAAAACTGTTGTGTAAGATGTAAATGAACACCTGGAGGTTTCAACTTTTCATATACCACGTAAAAATAATTATTCGTGAAACGTGAAATATTTCAGACACGAACGCGTCTAATTGCAATGAATGCGAGCGAAAATTGCACGCGCTCCCAATTTTTCTAATAAAATCGGAACGAATCGCTGAAATAATTACGAACGCTGGGTTTTACACTTTCGTGTTTCGGGAGCTGTTTATGAAAGGGAAGCGAGCCGTAAATTTCCGCGTTCGTTACAAAAACGTTAAATAACTAGCCGCAATCGATAGCACGTAGCCGCAAGCCAGCGTTCGAAATTTCGGTGGGACGAACTTTGAGGATAGTTGAGGTAAATTGCGCGAATTCCACGAATCCTCTAGCCGGAAGTCGACGGATCGTGAAACAACTTTCGACTCGATAATCTTGGTCAAATTTACCGCAACGTTCGCCTGTCGATTGTTTAGAGTGCCGCGGATCTATAAATAAGCGTTTCTGTTCCCAGCGAAACCGAAGGTGTAAATTTTCGCAAATTTATTAGCTATTATGGTTAACCTTGCGACTTTACGGCCTAAGAATACGAGGACTCTCACCGCTGAATTTACGAGTCGGAATTTTAAGAAGAAATAACGGGTGATTCACGCATTTTGGATTCGTTTCAAATATTATGCACAGAATGGAACACGTTTGGTGGCAATTTGTCTCGTGACTTGTACAATTTTCAATTTTCATTTTCCTCAGTTTACAAATTGTATCATTTCCATGTTATTTGTTGAATATCGCATCACTGACGTGTTCCATTTAAATATACATCGAATTCATGCAAATACGACCAAACGTAGAAACCCCATACGATTTATCGTCAAACAAACGCTACAATTCTGTGACTTCCCACTATTCATCATCCACCCAGATTTTCGCAGTGCATAAAAAGAATCCGTCAAGATAAATAACACATTTGTCAAGATCGTACGCGGTACGCGTTTGTTACTCTGAAAATAACTCGAGAATATCGTCAATCAACCAATACTCGTTTCCCCTGGTACACCGCTATCCGACACCCTCGCTCGACAAATCTTCCACTTATCCATTGCCTGTATCAACGCGACGCAGCAGGCGCTCTCCCACAGAGTACCGCGGAATTATCCTATCTATCAAGCACCCGGAAAGATCGCGACGCGAAACGTTTCCATTCCACGCAACGATCCGCAAAATCCCACGGACAGATCCGAGCGTAGCCTGGCTAAGCTCGATTTCGAAATGGTCGCGAGACAGGGACGAAGCGTCGTATCTCAGCCAGCCGTACCCTTTTTCAAAGCCCGCATCGTGCTCTCTAAACGACACAATTTTTCCAGCCAGACCCCACCCTTCCACGCGAGGGAGAGATCGCCCTTCTAATGAGATTCCGTGAACGAAAGAAGATCAGGCTCTGGCGGCTAAGAGGAGCTAAAGGTGAACGGAAGTAGCCCTGAGGTGATTAAAGGGAGTGGCTCGAGTCGCGGTAGCTGCGGAATTCCCGGCCTTTTAACGGTGGGAGGATACGGCGAGCCACGAAAACTCGTCGTACGACTTATATCCAGAGGACGTCCTCTACGTGCCACGAATTACTGTCGGGGTTCTCGTTAAATGCCCCAGAGGTGTTCTCAGCGAGCGCTACAGTGGATGGTTGTCGATGCACGCGACGCTACGGGACGTAGATTTGTTTATGGACCCCTTTGCTTGGTGAATATCGTGTCATTATATATCATATCACAGTTATTTCTTTCCTTCGCGTCCATAAGTGGAAACAAGCTTGCACGTAAAAATTCATCCCTTCAGAGAGCCGTAGGGGGATGAAGAAAATTCCTACTTAACTTTGAGAAAACAATAAAGTTTGCAGCTGCTTCGCTCAGAAAAGCAACATCTATATTTCTAAGGAAAGTGCGAAACTGGGTGTCCAATGGCACCCGGTTGCAAAAATCTCACCGACCGACCGATAAAGACAGCCGTCACGCCCAAGAGCCGATGCTCGCTCGCTCTGAGTGGTCCGTCGTGTATTAAATATTCATCGAGACAACGAGGTTCGAGGCTCTTTTATCAGCTCGTGAAACGTGGAATATTTACATCCATAGAGGGGCGGATGGAACGGAAATGTTCCCCCTGAAGTTGCCGTTAAAATCCGCGATGGAACGTTTTCCCGGGATCGTGTTCGCTGATAGCGGTCTGTGTACCAGACGGAGGATTTTGCTGGAAAGTAAATTCGACAGCGCGCGAACGGGGCGAGGGGGCCTGGCGGTAAGGACAAGTCGAAGATAAAAGCGAACTTTGAAGTTTCGAAGGTAAACGAGAGTTTTAAAGGCGATTCGCGCGTAGGAAGCTGACGGCACATGAAAGTTTATCGTTTCGCCGGCAGCATCCACGGGAAAATTCACCGTCGACTCGATGCAAACTTCCCCGTACGCTTAAAAATCCAGACGTCCCTACCGCTCTTAATGGAAACTTTCTGGGCGGCCCGATTGATCGATACACGCTGCACTTCTCTCGTTAATGCAGACACCCTCGCGCTGAAAAGAATTCTTTTCGCTGTACACTCGAAAGTTGATCTGTAACTTTGATTCAGAGGGCCTTGGTTCCTAATAGTTTCCTAATATTTGATACTCCTTCGTTTGCGACTGTGCTACATAAGATTTAAGGAGGATTCGTAGCTAAGAAGAAGAAGAGCACGAAGAGAAAAAGCAATTACACAATTTTTCATTTAGTTATCATTAAATTTGTATGTATCTTTATTTGTCATAACCAGTTGAACAATTCTTCGCCACGAGAGTCTCTAAAGCTGTGAGAATTCTGAAAATTCAGAGGCTCGCATAGATCGCGTTAACGTTCGAAGCGCAGCGCGTCTGACCACAAACGCGGTACTTCTACTTGCGTACCGTCTCCTTGTTTTTACACTTCACTACGCGGCCTCATTTCACTTCTCGCGGAATCTTATATACGTTGGTCGTTTCTAGTTCACTGTTTCCCACTTGTATTGTTTCAAATAAATAATTATCATTTCATAATCGAAGATTGAAGTAAAGAAGGCGCAACGTTGCGTCGAAGAAGATTAAGAGAATCAATTAAAATCAAAGAATCGTTTGAACGGTAAATCACGAAATAACAAGTAATTTCCCAACGATTGATTATCCTTTTTCTCGCGACAAGTTCTTTCCAGGGCGTAACGAACCTCGCAGGCGAGGCACGATGCAACGATTTTCGATCGTGGCACGTGGATACGAGATCCTGTCGGGTCGTTGGAATTTAATAGCAAGCTATAAAAAACCGTTATCAGGCATCGTGATATTAGATTGGCTGAAAGTTTCCTGGTAATAGTAAAAATCGCGATTTCACCGCCGGTGTAATATCGATACGACACCGTCGTTTCATAAAGCGTCAGCTTATTTCCTCGCTCGACCATTGAACCTCCTTTTTCACTTTTTTTCCCCCCCCCTGAAGTTATTATTTCAATCGTGGCGCGAGACAGGGGCCAACGTAATCTAAAAATCCGATAATTCGCACGGGAACTGACCGTATTAATTTTTATCGCGTTCTACAATTTTTTCATCCGACCGATTACGGATCAACCGTTGGAAATTTTTTTTTTTTTTTTGCGAGTGAAATAAAATTGGCGCAGCCGAGGAAACACGAAAGACTGCTGATTCGGACGGATTATTAAGCATTCCCTTTTTTCTCCGGCGGGTTATTGTTTGAATTATGCAGCTTCTGTTATTAATCACTATGTGCTCCACTTTTATGGGGCGGTTGTTTTTTTTACCTTCAGTATTTGCGCTTTTATTCAGGTCAGAGTCCGAGTTTGCGGAACGTGCTCGCGATACAGCGCTTCCTGTTAACGAGCTATCGCATCTCACGGTATTATTAGAATCATCTTGTTTTATGTCTACCGAGACACTAGACACGCCTGATTACGCGTCCTATTTTCTCAAGTTCCTCTTTCGTCGTCAAGTGATTACACACTAGATAGCGTCCCTCTCTTTTTTATTTTAGAAAGCTGCGAGTAATCGCGCGTAAAACCAATAAGAACGCCCACGCGGACCGCAAGCGAGTCCTGAAATCGACGTACTCCCAACAGCGAAAGGAAAACGCATCTCGAGGAAAGCAAGAAAAAGTGCTGGTGCATGCATGCCAGAGGTAATCAAAGCGATCAGCGATAATTAATATTAGGAAATTGCGTTAGAAGGAAGATTGTTGCGTGTGTGTCTTAAGAATTTCCTCTTCCAGGACGTTCTAAGAAAGAGAAGGAAGTAGAAGCACCAGACGCCAAGCCCTACGATCCCAAGAGAAGGTGCGACGTTAAGCGTGTTACGTGGACCAACGAGTCGAAGAAACGTGTCGAATCGACAGCGATTCCCTCGGAGAGGAGGAATCTAAGATTTCAATCGCGATCGAGCGCGTCGTTTCGAGAACCGTTTCGTGTCGAACCCGTTCACCGAGTGCATTGATAGCCGCTCGCTAATGCGAGTGGCGGGAAACAGTACTCACTGTCGAACAAGATCAGTCTCCTGGCGACCACCCTGGCTTCCAGGGTGTTCGGCCTACTCGGCTTTTGCTGGTCCCCCGAATTCGGGGCCGCGGCCGAGACCGGCACGGCGCCGGTCGTGGCCGAGCCCTGATTCGCTTGCGGATCACCGCTCGGCGATACCGCGCCATTTGCACTCTGTTCAGTCTTTTCCTTCTTCGGCTCTGCAACAGAAAAAAAAAATGCCAGACCGTCAGAGCGGTGACTACGAGGAAGGAACACGAGAATCGCGCGAGCAGCTGACCCCGATTATCTATTTTCTACGCGCTTCAACCATTTTTACTCTCCCCGTAATTTATTCCCGGTTTCTTTCTTTTTATCTTTTTTTTTTTTTTTCGCTGCTGAGGAAGTTCCTCAGCGTGGACTTTTTCGGCCCCTTAATTAGCCTAAGTAGAGTTCGATGGATCCTGCCTTTTCTTACTTCCTCGATGAAGTCTTTTAGTTTCTTAATTCATTTAATTGCTTGCTTTAAGCAGTTGGAGTTTTTTTTTGGGTTCGCCAAGTTTTCTTCTCGTTTTACTTGGATATTCTCTGTCAGTCGAGGGTGCGAGTGGATGAAGAGAAATTTGATGTGTCATGGTTGTTGGAAGAGTATTTAGAATTATTCTACTGTTCTGTGTATGTTGTAAGATCGTCTAAAGATAGTATGCAGTTACGCTCTGTGACACGAATTGTTGGAGAATACCTGCACGATAAAAATTACACGAAGAATCTAAAGCAAAAGAGATTAGATTGTTCGCTGCGACGCGTTACACGGTGAACCAGACGGCTCTTTTTATCGCCGTAAGAACCGTCTGGGGAAAGGGGTCGCGTTAAATCGTCGAAACTCCGGAGCGATTTCGCTTGCTGGCGTCGTTCCTCTTCATTATTTCGTTCGTAGCTCGTTTCATTGCGTTTCCACGAGTCACGTTCGGCTAACAGAGGAGATATCGCCGCGAGTGCGCTTCGAAATTGCGATTTTCCATCCCCCGCTGGCATCCGCGATGCAACACCGCCGGATAATAAGCCAGCACGTTTAGGATACTCGCGTAAACCACGCTTTACGGCCCCGTTCCCGGCACCGACCAGCTTTACGAGCTGCAAAAAGATTAGCAACGCGACACGTACGCGCGAATCACGCTTACATTTGTTAAACTGTTTAATAAGCTGTTCGCGCGGATCGCGATCTCATCTCTGTACAAACGCGAATAGCCCCCCGTTGTTTCGCGAGATCGTAAAAATAGGTCGTAAGTGCGTCCGCGATGGGCGAATCTACATTCAAGACGCGGACATTTTTGTTTGAATAATAGATCGCGCGCGGGTGAAATGTATGGTAATTTATTCGCGACTAACGAAGCGGTTTCCAGCGCGAAAAACAATTCGATCGATTCGCTCCGGTTTTAATTCATCTGGGACGATTTGTTTAATTGATGAGATTTACACGGTCTTGAGTTCTAATTAATCAACACGCCAGGATTATTCAGATGTAAACGTGTACTAGCAACGCTTGATTAGACCAACGAATCCTACTGTTCAAATTCTCATTCCCTTCAAACAGAGGGCACTAAAAATTCCTGTTCAACTTCACGTAGACATCACGCAATTTCAACGTGGATCAACATCGACGCGCACCCTGGAATAACGCGACGATCGTTCGTCGACGACTGTTAGAGATCGCGTGCACCTGTCCGTTCCCGGAATCGGTGAGACAAGGATTGAGATTGTGGCGTGGCTGATGGGAAAGTATTCGATCGACAAATACAGTCAGTTTTGTAATTAAAGGCTATGGCTGTTCGAGACGAAACTACACGCGAATCGCACCCCCTTTGGAGGAGGACGGATAAAGTGGTTCCTGGCGAACGCGCGGTGACGGATCACCCTGCGAAATGAGATTCCCGTCGACGCGACCTTCCGTTGTTGGGCTTCCCTCGCGGAGTTCCTCGACGCTTTGGACCATCGCCAATGGAACTTCGAAGGGGGATCCTCGTTGACGACGCCTACGTCGACTAACGCCGTCAACAACGTATAACGACCAGAACGAAGGTCGAGCTGGTTGATAAATCGGACGCTTAAGGGAAGAATAATAGCGGCGAATGGTATGCGGAAAAGCTTTCTGGTTTCTATTTCCTTCTCCCCTCTTTTCTTTTTTTTAGAGCTAACTTCTCGTGGTTTGTGTTAGAGAATTCTTTTTCGCTGGGATTTTAGATAGGATAGGTTTCTTGGTCAGTTTAAGGGACAGTAGATGTTATTAGAAAGTGGCAATTATCTGAGTGATTGTTGCTTGGGTTAAGCGGAGATTACTGATCAATTCGTGGAGGCGTTTTAATACAAAGTAACAGTGATACTTTAAGTAAACTGCAGCTCGTAACGAAAGCATAAGCACAATTCCAGCAAGAGCAAGTTTATCGAAACGAAGAGAGAAACTTTGTCAAATTCATTCCAGAGATCCAACAAAATTCTCACCTTCCCGGAAACGCGCTTAACCACTGCTCGAATATCTTCGCACTCGATCTTCCCTCTAAAAGAGTTCACAAAGCTCCCCGCAAGTTCGAACCTAAACCTTTGCGCGAGATTAGAAATCAGAACCTCTGTTTCACGAATGGTCGATCAACGAACACGCCTAGCCGAACCCTTCGATCTCGAGGAGGAAATCAGAGGCGAGCGAAACGCACGTTCGATTGACAAGGCGCGCGCGTCGAACGCGGAGCTGACGATCTGCTCGCGCGCGAGAGGCGTCGTTCCGCATAGCCAGCACGCTCGACGGAGACTGTTCGAAGCAAGAAACTCACCACGTCTCGAAATAGATTAGAAACGACGGCCGGATTGCGCGACGAACGCGACCTTCTCGACGAGTGTACGCCTTGTTACCCCAGATTCCCCGTTGCCGCGAGCTGCCGCGTGGACGATCGTGTTTTGTCGAGCTTATTCCCTCAAGTTCGATCGAAAGCATAGTGGCCTGTCGCCGCCAGGCTTCTTATCGTCTCGCGACGTGAAACGCATTGTACTGTTTAAACGAAAGGAGGGGAAATTGTGGGAGAAAATCGAAAGACGTTCGCGGTAGAGTTCTCGAAAGGGTTCGAGATCTATCTAGCGAACCGCCAATATGATCGGTGGGTATACGTGACAGTATTTTTAGGCATATCTCCGTTTAGGGGAAGCGTTGCGCCATCAGGTCGCTCAGACTTATGTAAGCAAATGGAATATAACGAAAGAATAATGGCAAATCTGATTTGTTAACCTCTGAAATGAATATTGCAACTATTTATAACGGTAGTTTGGGTTCGTATTTTTGGAGATTGCTGTCAGTTAATTTTCATAGTGCTGTTTCGAGATTCCCGTTTATTTAACGTCATCGCGGGTTAAAATATCTCCGCTTTCCTTGACAATGTAATTTCATTTTCGAGGGAGGATTCACTCGGTTCAAAATATGTTCTACGAGTGTTTGCGAGTTGCCAATCCCCTTCCCAAACGAAATTGAAATTGTATTTAATTAAATTCACCGTTTGTGCAACGCTTTGTATTTGTATCTTTTTAGAGTTTGCAGTGGACGTACATGGGTATCGCGTAAATGTTTCGTCGCTTTCTCAACCAGAGCCAAAGATTTATCGATTCGAGTTCGATGCGCCTCCTAAACGACGGGATTGGAATCGAAACGATGCGAACGGTTTAGTTGCTAGCAATTATATGCAAATTTGTCAGGGAAGAGGTAAGACTGCGGTAATTTACGGTTTGTGGCAGAAGCGAGCCGCGACAACTTTCTTGCTGGCTCGAACGCGTCACTCGAGCCAACTTTGACTCGTGCAATTCCACCTGCGTTTTCTATGCCAAGTGCAGGAACCTTTGCGAGGCTCGAGTGTGTCATTGTGCACGTATTTAAATACAATCGATCATCTTGAACACCGATCGTCAGCACGAGCAGACAATCTGACAGGGATTTTATTCGACGAGTGACTTCGCTAATTCAGTAGACGTTCAAGTGGAAACTGACAGCAATAGTCAGACGTCTATCGACCTAATTTATCGCCAGTCCTTAAAACTAATTTATTATTCGGTTCACCGATTCAATTTTTGTCAACCAATCTACGAGTGCTTCTTAATTATTCGTCGAATCGTTAAATACAAGTGGAAAGTCGCGATATAAGTCGGACGTCTACTAAAAGATTTATTACTGTCTATCAGAAGTAAAAAATTTCAAAGTTTAATCGCTAAAAGTTACCATACGAGGCTGGTCGTTCGATTCATAAAACACATGACAGTAAAAGCCAGAGTCATCCTTAATTCACCAAGCATAAAATTAAATATTCATACAAAACATAATATTCCACTAAAATATTTAACCATCGATTAATTCTCCGCTCTATCAATTATTCCTCGTCAACAATCCAGAGCGGAAACGTATACATCGTTTAACAATTGAAACGATTCTTGAAACGTGCGAGTGGAAACTGCCAGTAAGAGTCAGAGGCAACCGTGAAACGTTCACAGGACAAGCAACGATCGTTCGTTTCGCGTTGCTCACGTCGAGTCGGAATAACGAAGCACGTCTATCGTGATCGTGGCATAAACTGAGATAGAAAACTCGCTTCTCAGAGACTTCATAGACGTCTCTCCTCGATCCTCTCGCGAGAAGGCGGCTGCGTCTGTGCAACGAGCAGATTACGTCGATACAATATGCGAGGCACGTAACAAACGAGGTCGATCAACGAGGCGAGCGTACATCTCCTCTCGCGAATTATTCCCGCCGTGCACGTGGCTGGCGGGAACACGTGAAAAATACCGGAGATTACGTGGAAATTATGGACAACGCCAACTCCCGCCTCGTGGATTCTATTAATAAATCGACGAGCTCTCGCGCCGTGAAAATTCTCGTTAATATCTGATCGCTACTCGCGCGGAATTTCCATTCAACTTCCAACGAGAAATTTTATTTCACGCTGGAGTAATTGTTCGTTTCACGGAGCGAAAGGGTTCACTTTCGATTGGAAAATTCGTCGAATTTTCTGATTCCTCTGCAAATTGCACTTTTCTTTCTCTGCACGCGAGCGATTTTGCGTTCGAGAGGAGTGTTGAGATAACAACTCAGCGATGGAATTGATTTTTAATTATTGCTGCGTACGTCGAAGAAGTTTCGGGAACGACGACAACACGAGAGGCTTGGTTTAAATACAGAGGTGGTTCCAGGAATTAATACGTCTACCTTCTAGGAGCAGCCAAAGCGAACCAAGTGAAGCTTAAGCAAATCAAAGGGGATCGATGCGAATGTAATTAAACTGATAATTACCTCGCCTCTGCGCTCCCGCATATGTTAACCCACTTTTAATTCCTCTATTCTAATATTAATCTATCAAAATTCTACAAATTTAACCGCTCACGTGTCAATCATCGAACGACCCTCTATGTCCTTATGCTTCTTTAAATAAAAGACAAGTAAAAAAAGTAATCGCAGTATTAATATCCAGTCTCAAACTTGAACCAGCAGCTCCCTTCTGGTTCCAATTTCACAGCGCGAACTTCTCCCGCTCGAGATACCACCGTTAATCCATCTTTGATCTGAGAATCTCGTTCGCCGCGAGATACAGTATCAGAACCGTATCGATAAACGCGCGATTCGGGTATTTCAGGCGACAGGAGGAAGCATTTCGCGTGGCAATCCTCCATTGACGCGAATCCGATGGAAGCGTGCTCGCCTGTCGGAAATCAGCCGGTTTATCGGCTCGAAACGACGGTGACGCGCTCGCGAAGCTATTCGTTCGTACTTGCCCAGTTAAAGACCGTGACATCACCGTTTGGAATCTCGCAGCGTGGCGCTCGCGGAGGAAGAGCCCACCTCTTCAGCTTCTCTCTTCTCTCTCTTTCTATCGCGAGCCACGAATCGTCGATTAATCGACGGGCCAGAAAAGCTCGTCCGTTCCTCTGCCCGCTGAGTCTCGTTTCGTTCCACTTGCCGCGGAAACGAGCAACCGCCCTTCTATTCGCGGCGAGGAATCACGACACGTGCTCGCGCGTGTTACGGATCCGAGACACGTCCGCGAACAACGAGCTGCCTTGTCTCTAGCTCGCGAGCCGGGAATTCAGGCCCGCGTTGCGGTTAACGAGCGTTTATTTTCAGCCATGGATCGAATCGAAGAAACACGGAGATGTGTTTGAGGAGGACGTTCTTTCGCCGCCTGAATACGTCCAAGGAGACTGGATTCTCTTCTTTCCTTCCTCGTGGCGGGTTCGAGCGTTTCGAGCGATGATGTTTGCGAGAGATTTGCGAGGGTTGAGGGAAATCGAGTTTGAGAAAAATTTTTTTTTTTATAACATGAAGCGACGTTGATAAAGCATCGGGTGTACTTAAGCATCGGGAGTACTAACTCGGGAGTATCAGTGGACTGGATCTTTCGCGCTCGCTTACTTGCTCCTTCTTAACTCGCATCTTTAACTTCCACTCCATTTACTTTATTCTTGGGGGAGGAATTTCTTGAAACCCTTGAAAAGTATGAAAGTATGAAGAAACGAGTATTGCGAGCCGCTACTTGCAATTTGAAACTTTTCTTCGACAAACTGCTACGATTTTTTCCTCCCTTTCTCCCTGTTCTGTCTCCCTGTTGGAAATTTTTAAACTTTCTCTTTTTAAAACACTAAGAATACTATTGCAAAAAATACGATAGTGACAGAAACACGGAGAAACGTTAATAAACCAGATTTTTACTCAACAACCAATATCCCATCGTTTCCTCGAGATTGAAGAGGCTCGCAGAAGTCTTCAGAATTCCCACTTAATCGAAGTTACTTCGTCAGCGAACTCGAGGCACGCAAACATCACCGTCCGCAACGAAGTCCTCCCGAAAAATTGATTCCAAAGATAGGGAGTATCGCGGAAACCCGACGACGAACGTGTCTGCGCGCAGGAAAACACGACGATAGAACCCCAGAGGGAAGGGGGTGCGTATCGATCGTAGCCGCCGCGTCGAGTGCTCCATCCGAAACGATAATGCTAAACTGCAGACTCGCGTGGTTGGGCCGGGAACGCGTGCAATAAAGAGCAACGTTATCTGGGATCGTTGCACTGTTTACAGTTCGCCTCGAGTTTCGAGGGTGCTCCGGCTGTTTTCCTCTCCCTTCTGGCTGCACCCTTATTTCCTCCTGGACGCGATACCAGCCGCGGTCCAAATAAAGATCGACCACCACGCCGGGGGATGATTGCGTCCGCTGGAGAACGGGTTCGAGCCGCGTCGTCTGGGCTTCCCGTCGGTCTTATCGGCCGCGATTCTCTCGCTTCGACCCACTGTCTTTCCCTCCACGCGGTATTAGTTCGGTCAGATTCGACGAGACGGCTGGCGAAATTGAATTCGCCGCTGTTTATCCGCGGGCAATGGAGTTGGAAATGGGCTTTCGTTCTCTGGTACATTACGCGCGGGATTGTTCCACGGGAATTATAATAATGACTGGACGGGTCGTTTCGGTTAATGCTTCGAGACCCGCAACCTCGATGCTCGTCCTATTGCGTCGCATTGATCTTTGCTGGCGAAGTGAATCGAAGCGCGGGCTGCAATTAAGGGTTGTCGAGGGGACACGATTTTCTGATCTTCTGTGCACGATTGTTTCAGTGAAACGAGAGTTTGAGGATTAATTGGATGCGTTCGCGTTTATTAGGCGACTGTTCCGAGCTTCTTCGATGGGAATTGTTTAGAAATTATATTAAAGTACGTTAAACGAGATCGATGTTTAATAAGTTATGATGTTAAAGAGAATTTAATTGTCGGTAAAATACAGAACGAACAAAATGGCACTCTTTTAGAATCGATCGCAAAAGGCAGTTTCGTTTAAAAATAACTACCATTTCGGCTTTCAATCGCTTTCGAAATTCGTAACTCGTTCGGTAATTACGGGCAAACAAACGAAACAATGAAGCATAAAAAGCGAGAAAAAGAGCACCGATACACGGCCGGTTCGATGGGACTTTATATCGCGAGCGCGTAACATCCAATTGTTCCTGCCAAATTACTTCATAAACAGTTTGGCGAAATGGCGTTTCGCAACGATGCGAAATTTTTCGAAATATTTCTGTATTCAACACCCTCGACCCAGTTTCACGGTGAATCACATCAAGAATGGATAACGGCGAACAAATACGAGCATCCAGCAACGCTTTCCGAGTCCAAAGAAGCGCGAAACGTAATCGATTCCATATTTTTATCTTCCCTTCCTTTCCTTTTTTTTCTTTTTTTTCTTGTTAAACCGCGAGGTACAAGAATACGTTGCTTCCCACGCTATCGAATTCATTACACGCGCTACGTTTTGAACGGGTGCACGAAATAAGGCCAGCGGAAACTTTGACGCCCGTCCCACGACCGAGGAGGCTATCTTTCGTTCGCTGCGCGGCAATTTATGGCGGCCATCGAAACCTCTGTTCGCTTTTCCGATACATCTCTCATTGCACGCGCGCTGTTTCTGGGCATCATCGGGAACTGGGTGAACCGTTTGCTCGTCTCTACCAGGAGGAAAAAGGTGAAGTATGGCTGCAACGGTGCGGAATTTCCTCGAGCATCCTCAAAGAGAATCCTCAAAGCGGAAGAATGATTCATGGTCTCCTCGAGGAGCGTAGTATTTCGTGCAACTATTAACGAGGGAAATAATTCGAAATGTTTAAGAACAAAGTCGCGGAACAACTGCGAAAGAAAACGAGGAAACGGAATACTTTCTTGTTCGAAATATTCAGGAAGCTCGCGATATTCTTCTTCTGACGTCGAAGGCAGAAAAAAAAAATGTATTTTACACTAAATTCTCTTTTCTATCAGATTTGTATCGTACCAAGTACTTACGTAAAATTACGCGAGTAACACGATCAACGATATGATAATGTAACAAGACACACTGTCTGGCGAACGAAACGTACGAACGCCTTGGGACTGTTTCAGTTAATTGAATTGTTCCGCGTAGCTCTCGCCGGTATTCGTACCTCGACTAATTCAGGCAATAACTAAGCCGAGGGCGAAACGAGTCATAGGGGTTGGAAGGGGCGAATGTAAAATTTTCAACGGACGACAGCTTATCAGAGCTCGAACGTCGTGGCAAATTCAGCAGTTCTGCCCATCAGACTTAGAACGTCTCTGGCAACTTCGCAGACAGATAATACTGCTAACATCTTGTTCACAGCTTCGCTTCCCGGTCTGCTCCTCGAGTTTAACACGGAACTGTATCAACTGCATAATGCCTTAGCCACGGACGATGTGACATTCGAATTAGCGTTATCTTTCGTACAGAACGTATTCCTTGTAATTATCCGTGTTCATCTTACTGTTCCACCAACTCTAACAAAGAATGGAATTAATCTTAATAGAAAGTAGAACACCAGCAAAATGATTTATTTCGAGGCTCAATTTTCTAATATTCCTCTTGGTATTCATTTTACGAACCACCATAAATCGCCAAGTCAACGCGAGGGACCGTAATCAATCAAAAAGCAGGGGGGTTCGAAGGGGTGGATCGTTTGCCGTGGTCCCATCAACTCGCGAGAGTGTTCAGTAAAAGAAAATTCGAGCAGAAGAGGCGGATAAGTCGTCGAGAGCCCTGAAGGGAAGCGGAGGAACATCGAGGCACAATCAAGGGCGACGCGATAACGGAGTTCCTCGCAGAGATACCCGCGGGACGATTCAACGACCATCGCTTTCATCGCGTTTTCGCTGATATCGAGTCGCGGGGAGGCGAGTGAGCTTCGCGACGGTGGCAAGATTGCCAGCTGAACGAAGCGTTAAACGGTCGCGAGAGAACCTCTCGGTATAGGGGCCAATAAAAATTTGTGACGCTTCCAACGGTTTTTGTCTCTCACCAGGGAACGTTTCTGGAAAGATAAGGGTAATAGCTGTTTCGTATTCTCTCAGTCTGCCGAGTATATAGCGTGTTACGTGGAATCTGCATCGCATTTTTCGTACGAGTCTCGTCACCCTGTTGCAATTCAAATTCGAATAAACTCTGTGAATTCGATAAAATTAATTGTGTCGTTACGTAGATGCATAAATTGCTCCATCGACAGGACCGCGTCCCCTTTAATCGAACAAACAAACAAATCGAGTTACATTACATTCTTACAATCGATAAAATAACGCTCGATCGAGTACGCGCGAATCATTGCAACGAATTAACGAAATGTACAACATCCACGCCCACGCGATCGCAGATTCACAAGATACTCGATTCGCGTGAAAATAACCGGCAAATAATTACTCGAGCGTCAATCATCTGTCAGAAGGGAAATAAACGAGCCGATCGTTCATCCGCGGTGCGGTGTAACACCGAATTAAACTGATCCGACGCGCGGGGAACAAACAAAAAATAAGCTCGTCTCTATCCAAGGAGAGATCGGTGGATTCGTCTATTCTTAATCCACCGGTTTGTTTGCTCGACGCGCGGTGACGCACAGCTGCAAATTCGACGAGTCACTCGAGAGAGTCTGTCCAGCGAAAACCTCGCCAATACGAGCTGGAGGAGTCAGCCTGATCGATGGAACAAGGGAGAGGAATTTCAGTTGGAAATTACGCGGTGGTTTCGTGGGACAGGATGCGACCGCAACGATGTCGTTGCTTACCGTTACGAGAGGCTAGACACCACACGGTTGTTGTACGGTGCGCACCGCGTCTCGTTTGCAGTTCGATCGATTCCACTGTGAGAGCTTGTTACACGTCTTGAGACACCGATCGGACAACTCGATCGACTCGAGAGAGAGCTACGCGGACCGCGTTGTTTGCCAGGGCCATGGAAAGCAGCGATAACCGCGTTGTGATTGACGATAGCCTCGAATTTGGGAGTCGATCGTGTCTTCCTGTTTAGTCGAGTGCGCGAGGAATCGTTTACTTCGGCTACCGATCCCTTCGAGACCTCGTCCGCTTTTCGATGTTTGCATGAATTTTCGAACTGTTCGTTTATACAAGCTTCGAATTTCAAAGTTGCTAAATCTTTCAAGTTCTGTTTTATTAAGTATTTTAAGGCTTTTAAACCTCCGCGAATTTAAGACAAGCTTCTGACGTATCGAGAATGAACCTCGATTAAAAGTTCCGAAATTTGTCGATCGGTACTTCACAGTTATTCAGGATAGAAAATTATTTTCTGACGCGAGATTACTTGGAAAAGGGAAATTATACTTCAATGTCACTACAGGTTACACGTTGGAACTACTAAATGGCTTCTTAAGCGCTTTACGCTTTTTCCTACGATCGATTCCCGATTCAATTACATTTCGCGGTGAACGGCTGTAAGCATTCTTCGCTAAAAGATTCCGTCGTTCTCGCTTAAGATTACACTAAATCAAGATTATAGGAAAGAGTATCCTATTCTCCAATTTATTGTTCCCAAATTGCCATTGACTTTCCATAGCCAACTTTTAATCTCATTCGTTCTCCATCTTTACAATTTGCAAAACGATGTCAATTATTTCAGCGAATAATCTCCTTGATAAAAGAAATAATATGCTAATCTATGAAATAAATAATTGCATAACAAATTGCAAACAGGAAATATACAATTTACCACGTGAAATATGTAGACGCAAACCAGTCGCTGTTTCGAAACCAGCGAAGCTAATTGCCGACTAAAATATGAATGCTTTCTCACGTAATACCAGTCGTTTCGCAAGTTCCAACAACGACGAATTACCCTCTGCACGACAATCTCGAATCGCTCAAACACACACACACACACGTACACTCGCGTTTAATCGTCCACAGTTTCCATCGGTTCGCAAACTTTCTCGGTGGGCCGACACATATCGCGTCGGAAAGGACCGTTTGACTCGGCGCAGTAGTTTAGGTCGGTCTGGGGTCAGACACGTCGTAACGCGGCCCCTGCAGCGTCGTGATTAAACCGGACGTACCAGCCTGCTCCTCCGTTTCAGAAGGAAGTTAAAACGTTCCCGATCATTCCAAAATTCTGACCTCCTTCTCACTGCCCTGGTCGCCAGGATCAACGAAATTGCACGCGTACACCACCGACACCTGACGTCTCGTTGACTTTTTTTCGAGCACGCAAACGCTGGCATTGAAAAAGTCTGATTAAATCAGGGGGAACCGATTACAGCTGGGCTTCGGACGTTTTAGCGCGGTGGGAAAGGAGATGGGCGAAGTTCAGGCACAGTTGAACCTGTAGGGAAAAGCTGCGAGGGAGAAGTTTCCCCTCGATCTTACCGTGTCTGAAGTTTTTCGAAGTTTCCACGATATTTTTCTCGTTTACTATTTTTGACTGTCCATTATTCTTACACGAGTTCCACGCGTTTCTGAATGAATCGTATGCTTGCATTTTCAGATGCACGAGTTTCTTTTTTGAGTTCGTAATTTAATCAGTGATTTTGGTTAGAAGAAGAGTAATTTTTTTCGCGCAGTTGACAATATAAGCTTGCGATACGATGATGAACGAAAGTCTTCAAGTCAGAGGGAATTGATCCGATCTTAGGGTTCGCAAATAAATTTGCTCGCACAACAGGGAATCGTAACGGGAGATCCGCACTCCATAGCTCACCCTTGAAACACATTCAGCTCCGCGAGCCAATAAATCGAACCTCCGACTGGAGCCTTTAATAGCTGCGCAAACTACCGCCTACGAGATCTATTTTATCACTCGCTGACAAAACAAAGACCTTCGACTAAAATACAAGGCCTCCTTTTTGTCTCGCCAGCACTTACCTACATAATCGTTAATTAAATTATTAAAACGTCGACACGTGTACGTACACTGGGGCGCTCGTAATTGTTCCAAGGACTTCGAAAGTCGATAAACTTCGCGCGTTAATTTCGCATTGGAATACGTACAACTTCGATTTAAAAAAATTGCTTAAAACGAATTAAGATGATCTTCCTTTTTTGAGAGGCTGAGGTGGGATGAGACAGGATCTAGTGGCTGAAAATGCTAAGAGTGAATGCCTGAACGTGACTGCACCGATTTGGAGAACAGACAATTTGAAAGCGAGCAGCATGAAAGTTAACCTAGAAGTCGAAAGCAATAGTGATTAAAAAATCACAGTAGTACACAAACTATTCCTCGATCAAAGTTCCCCGTAGAAAATAAAGTATCAGCATGTAGCCCTCGAACGCGTACAACAGCCACCATTATCCCTTTGCGAGCCATCGAAACGTTCCTCATCGAATCGCCAAGCTGTTACCCCACAATGGCTATCGATCTCCGGGAAAATCTCGAGGAAACCGTCGATCAAACGGCGCGCGGAACTGCCGCGGTACCATTCGGAGGGCCGCGCGTTCACCGGGGGTGTTTTCGAGCAGAGAGGCGCGCCTCGTCGTGGTGTGCGTCACACGACACGGGGTCGTCGACACCGGCGCGTTCTCCTCCTCCTGGCATCGATCGCGGGCTTCCTTTTCGCGAAAGGGGGCGAGAGAGGACGCGGCGAGCGAACCCGGCCACCGAGTACAACGCCGCGGCGTCCCTCGCGTGTCACGTAATCTTTCAGTGGCGAACACCGCCCCCTCGTTCGTTCTAATTAATTATCTTACCTCGTCCAGGGTGTCGGACGAGCGATACCAGCGAGGAACGACGGGGACACCGGAAGACCTGCCCTCGGGGACTCGCGTAATTTCCAGAGTGTTTTCGTAGGCTACAGCTTCGTAGTTCTTGCTTGTTATTCGAGGTCGATATTTTGTTGATTCGGGACCAGAGGTGCGAGCAACCCCTTGTTTTTTGTCACGATTATATAGGAGGTTTTCATAACAGAGAAGAGTAAATTGAATATTGCGAGGAATTTGATTATCTAGTTCGTAGCTTGGTTCTGTTCGAGTTCTTTCTACGCTCTCGAAACCACGAAGTGACAGGGTGGTTAATATTTCCATGACGAATGGACTCGGCTAACTTCCGCGGCTCTAATTTAGTCCAGAGTGACACTTTGCGGAATTTAACTCTGTACACGAAGTCAATCAGACTAATGGGAATTAACGACGGGTCCTGGCAGCGATGCGGAGTTAATGAGCGGAGCTATCACAGACGGACATATATTCCGCGAATTACGTCAGTTTTGCGCGGTGACTTTGATTATAAAACGAAGGCGTGACCGAAAGTTATTATTTCTATGCCCGCGTCCGATGTTCGCGAGAATTTAATAGAATCCTTTAAAAGTTCTCGTTATAGAACTAACAGTTCCAGCGATCCTCCGCGGTGTTTTTAAATTAACCCCCTGGTTTTGTGTTGCTCGCAGAACCGGTTAATTAAAATCTGTAAATTTGCAGATGTTCATACAGGAAGCTGGTCCGCGGGAACGCAAGGTTTCACGGGACCGTGAGTGTCTTATCTCGAGTTTAGCAGCCCGTTCGAGTGGTTAACGAGCGCAAGCAGGTAACCGAGTTAAGCGAAATTAGCGATAACGAAAATGTAGGGTGGCGGGGGTGCGCGCGCTCGGTGGATTCAGCTGAATTCGTCTTTAAACGGGTGAAATTAGGGAGACAGAGAAACGTGACACGTTTAATTTCGTTAGCCGGCTGTTTCCTTGAGGCTCGGCCGTGTTGTTCAATTAAACAGAGTTCCACCTTTGTCCACGGGTGACGCGCGTCTCACCTGTTAATTATGCGTAGGACTCTTCGCGTTTCGAACGACGCGGTAGACGGAGCGACGTGCAAGCAGGACGCGATTTAATTCATTCCGATTCTATTTGCATTCCACCGTTTATTTGCGTTGGATTTAGTTTAATGAGATAATTATGCAAATATACGCTCGCTGTAAATTATTGGCAACAAATTCTCGGCCATTTGTATTTAAACGATCTCCGATTCGATATTTCGCAGCTTTCGTTTTCGAATACACGCACGATTAATTAATTAACGCGTCTTCCGCTATACATCCGGTAAAAACCGTGCAATTTCTGAATTTATTTAGGCCATTCCTTTAGTCGAGTTTGATTATCGATCAAACTGGCCTCGCGGAACGAAGCGACGAGCAGAGAAAGCGCAGAACTGCCAGCCACGATAAATGCATCGAACGCATCGAATCATATTTCATCGATTCGATTATCAAGTTTGCTGATTAAATACCGGGAGCAAAAACTATGTAGCGTCCGGCTTTGGAACGGTAAACTTTGTCGACCGAACGCACCGCGGGAAGTCAAACAAGCCCTCGAAATATCGTCTGTTCCCTTTTCGTTGGTGCTCGGTACATTTATCATCGACCGACAATTCCATAAACTGGCCAGCGCGAGGGGGGTGCAGGCCAAGTAAAACGCAATTTGTTGCGAAACGACCTTGCAGCCCAGTGACAGCATTATTGGCACCGCTCGCAGCGTGTACGCGCTCGTAGAAACAGGGGGTGGCACGCTGCGCGTATCGTGGCAGCGGAAAAACGTATGGGTCCAACCGTGAAATTATGCTCTGTTTGTTAGGTTCATTATTTGCGAGCGTGCGTGGGTCCAGCAGTCGAGAGAGAAGAAACACATGTTCCCAGATAGATTACCACGCTGCGACGTCGTTTATTCCGCCCTTGGTGAACGGCTGCGAGCAATTTGATTAGCCGCTGATTGGTCTTTACTGCTGCATTGCGCATTTCGCTTCGATTAATACGTGTATAATTAAATCCCAAGGTACGTGTACCGATAGCTGGTATCGAGTGAATTAATGTTGTTTCGAGGGGTGCTGCGGCAAGGTCGCGGATAAGTGTCTTCTCGCATATCAAAAAGGGACGACTGTTCCTCAATGGCTACTTGGTTGCTGTGCTTTTCGTTCTTTCACTGTAAAATTAATATCTTTATCGATAAAAGTATACGCTATTCGAATACTACAGTTCAGTATTTCACGTTGATTTTCACTTTCACGTATAAACGATTCAGTAGAAAGTAATCAAGACATCCCAAAGTGATCAAGCGAGTAACAGCCAGTAGTCGCATTTACCGCTCATTACTCGTCGAAAGGAAGAGAGAGAGAGAAAGAGAGAAGGTCCGGAAATCGACGAGCCAATCGGGCAGAGGGTTACACCGTGTCCCTGTTTTTATTTCCGCAATGAAAACCGATCGACCGGGCTGACCGTTGGAAGAGTCGATCTCGAGATGAAACGAGGAGCCAGCGGGACACGTACGCCCAGCCCGCTTACACACGGCGGAACTGGGTCAATGGTGGCGTGGCTGGTTCCGTGCTCGGAAAATCTGCGCGACCCGCTCGTAAAAAACAGCCACTGGCCCGATCGAGCCGAGCTTTTCGGGCCTCTGTCTTTTCCCGGGCTTAACGTCTGATTAATGGCCCGTGGGGCTTTTTCGCGATCCCCTCGCATAACCCTGTTGGTGTCCTCCTCGTCCACCCCTTAGGGACAGGGGCTGCTGGCGCGGTACCGTGGATTACGCCTAAAAGGACGCGTTTGTACCACGGTTTACGAGGCGAACCGCCCCGTTTCTCTATCGACGCTCCTTCTGGACGATGACGCGACGAAAACTGCTGTCAGAGGGTTGAGCCAGCGGGGGTGGCGGTTGATTTCTCGTGGGCCACGTTCGAGGCTTCTTATTCGAGGAGAATCGATCAGCTGTGATTGAGCGATATCGAGGGGTAGTTTGTTTCGAGCAGAGTTTGCGGGTCGCGCGAACTATACGCCAGTCGAGCGGAAATTTGAATCAATTCCTCCTGGCGATTGTAGCGGAATAATCCTCGAGTCTGACGTTGCGGATATTTGTAACTCTGTTCGAATGATTCTTCTTTCGTACAGCCAAGTTGTATCCAGTGTGACTGTTAACCCTTTGTGCTCGAATGGCGACTCTCACTCGCCACGATGTTTCGCGTGGCAACTCGAGCGGCTGTATTTATGTGGAATTTCGTTATCTCCAATTGATAGATGCGAAGTATTGGTTCGAGAATGTGGTCCCATAGACTGTTTATATCTTCGGTTGGATAGTGACATTGTGACGTAAAATTCTACGACTGTAGTCCTGAATACGATGTGTCTAGCGTTAGTACAGTCTCGACGGTCGTAGCGAGCACGCGTATCGCGAAATTTTCCACCACTCGTTTTTAATTTCGAGCAAGTCTAAACAGTAATGACGTATCGGATGTGAGAAATAGAAAAATCAGTGTAACAGACAGTGAATCCGGAAATAGCAGCGATGACCCACAAGATCCTGGCACTTCAGAATGCCTTGGTAAGTGTTTTGTAAAATATTACGATCATACAGAACTTGAACTCCGATAATTACTTTTGCAAAATGTAAACACAGATAATATATCAATATATAACACTTTCGTATGTTAATTCTTCTGTAAATTCATTTACGCGCGAAATCGTCTCGAGTCGCAGCGCCGCCCGACCAAAAAAGTCGTCGAGCGCAAAGGGTTAAGGTATGGTATCTCTGTTTGTTGGCGATTTTACAGCGAATTGGTAAATAAATAAGCGTTGTTTGTTCGTCTCGTGTTCAACATCGTGGAGGGTTGTTGCAAGTTTCGATATCGAATTTAAGTTTCCTCTTTAGATGTTGATGTTACCGTGGGAGATGTATCGACCGTGTTATTGATGGTTCGAACATTGTTAAGTATCGCGAAGAAAGTTTAAACTTTGTTGGATTAAAACTTTCGTTCGTTTGCGAGGGATTGTAAACATATCGGGACGTTGGAACAGCGAATAGCTCGTCTATACATAGCGTGACCTGTCGTCAACCCTTTTCTAATCGATATGCAACAGCGGTAAATTTAGCGAACGCTCTAAATGACGGTATAAATTGTAAATTACGCGCGTCTGTATCAATTATGTTGTACAAGCTCTCGCGATGAAGCGATATTAAAAAATCGACGCGTTTCAATTTCCCTCGCGCTTGAATGCCGATTTCTATTGCATTGGTAAACTTCTTCGCCGTGAAATATTAAATACTCGAACGCAAACAATTTTAATGCGAAGAAGGGAGACCGGTAATAAAATTTGATTAGATATTCAATTAAGCTCGCCTTTCCACCTCTCTTTGCCCATATTTGTTTCCTATTCCTCCATTCAACGTAACGTACAGCCAATACGTTTATCATTTTTCACGACTGTTCTTGCTAATTAAAATTCTGATACGTATATTTTCTCCGATGCAATTTCGAGCGCGAATCAGTATCGATTACTTTTTTGAAAACGCACGTGGAACAGCGACGGATTGCACGAAATGATTGCAATTGCAGACGGGGCGTCATCAGCGGTTACCGCATTGAAATAAACACGGATCCGATCGTTGCTCGTAGACACTGTCCAAACATTGAACGAACCAGAACCTTCGAACCAATAACAACACGAACAATAATCACGGTAATAGCCCGCTATCGAATCACGGAGCGTTCGTTTAATAATTAATAATTAACAATTACTGACGCATTTTCGTTGCTGTCGCGCGCTGCCCTTGCGCGGTTCCGTTTTCCTCGTTTTCCATTAATCGACTCCGTGTCGCGACATGCGATCGAAATACCGCGACGATGGTGTTCACCACTCGACGCATTATTATTCCTTCCTGCGCCATCCCTCGTGATTACGTCGCAAGGGGTTTTAAAATACGACGCTGAGGAACGTTCGCCGTCGAACGCCCACGCCGCCACCTTCAACAATCGCTTCTCAATCAAACCGGTTACACACTTTGCGTCGCTGTTGCCACTCTCGTGGCCGTGATTTAATTAAACCACTCGTTCCACGGTTTAATTAGTAGCTGGACCAGCAGAGGCCAACGAAAACGTTCCTCCACGCCCACGCGCTTGTGTACACCGAACGTAGACAGGAAAACTGACCGTTCCTCGAGGTTAGACGCGAGGAGAGATCTTTGTGAGAGCTTGTAGGAGACGTGGTACGATAAACAAGCAGCTTTAGTTTGTTCCTTCCAATCGATTAATTAATGGTGTCTTGTAAAGTGTAGTCGGATAACGCTCGAAATAAAAATTTGGTGGATATTAATATTCATCCTAGTGTTGGACTTAAGTAGAAGGTATAATGTTATCGTCGTAAAACGTGAGGTTGCAGGGAGAAAAAATGTATTCAACGTAATTTCTCAGTGAGAAAGCGAAGCTCCGTTTTCAGAACTCTGACAGAAAGGTAAGGATATTAAATCTGGGCGACGTATAAAATTTCTTGAAATTCCATTTACCTTTTGCGGTTTGTCGCATGTAAGTTTCATGTTGTACTTAGACAAGCGACGTGACAATTGTCACTCGTGCGATACCAATATCTAATGAATCCCCTTTTCTCGTCTATCCTGGGAAAAGAAATGTTGCACGAGCGTAACACGATCACAGGTTATATATTACAACGTCGAGCGGAGTTCCCGCGAGCGGAATCGAATCGAGCGAACGCGGCCGATATTCCACCCGCGTCGATTAATACAGCGCACTCTGATTCTTTTTATCAGACTGCTGGAAACAGCTGCGAGTCACAGCTGCAGCTGTGACCGGCAAAACGTATAATACGATTTGCGGCCGCGATTCCCGGCAAAAAGGACGGCCAAATGAACGGTATAACCGTTTCATCGATTTGTCTGCGTGCGGTGGATTTTTCTGCGTTTCTCCCTCCGTAGCGTGTGTTTTTCTAATGGTTACTTCTGGCGTTCCTTGCTCTCCCTCGTTCTTCTCTCGCGGGAAAATCGGATCGATAGGATTTTTAGCCATTGTCATTTTTGGACAAGGAAATATGTGGACCAGTCGACATTTAAATAGAAGAAAAAAAGGACACGCGTGGTCCACATTTTATGAATATTTATGGCAATTTGTTAGCTTGGTCTCTGTTCCGTTTGACGAAGCTATTAAACGATTATATGAGAAAAGAAAAGCAATAGTAACAGCAAGATTCGGTGGCTACGGACGATAATCGTTCTTCGTCGAAGCTGGCAAGTTGATTATTGTATCGGGAAGAACGCGATAGAGCGATAAAGGTACCACCACCGTGCTAGCGTGGATTTTAAACGAATTATTCCTGTCGCTGGGTGAATATCCGCGATTTATCGCGGAAATCAGCGTCGACCAGGCTCGCGAAAACGCGACATTAATTAGCCGTCAATGTCGACGCGAATGATCCCGTCTCGCTGTCGCTGGCTGACCGATAATTACCCGCAGTTTCAATTTCGCGAAACGATCCCTGCGCTGGATTGTATTGGCACCCCTGTGTTCGCCTATTAATAATGCGCGGGCGGTAACAAACCCATTTTGAAAGTTAATGCTTCTGCGTGCAGAGTGACGTCAGCGGAATTCTTTCGTACAAGCGTGCAGCTGAAGATTGATTAATGGAATACTGGTTACGCGACGGAATAAATGTTCGAATTAACATCGAAGTAGTTGAGAATTTCGAATCTGAATGCTTTTCAAAAATAGAAAACTTTACTCTCCCCACGTCCAAGTATACTAAATTATATTACGATGCACTCACTCGTCCCATTATCCTTCGGTTCGAACTAATCGCCAAACCGACACGATAATTGAGATCGCTTTTACACCCCGCAAAAAATCTTCTTCACCATGAAACACGCGACGATTTCACACGGCGAAACGGCGTGACAGTCAGAAAGGCCGCCGTCGGTTCCACAATTTTGTTCGTCGCGTCATATTTACCGAGCTGCAAAGCGAGTTTGCAATTTCGCCTGAGACAGCCGCGCGGTTAGGGACGAGTAAACGCGTCGGTCGAGGCGCGACTAAACTCACCCCTGCCCCGCGCGAGGGGGATGCAAAAGGCTTTCAGTCGACGCTGGTAAATAGTGCAACGGACTCGCCTATCGTTGCACCGGCGTGCATTATGTGGAACAACGCGGCCGCGTACACCAGCCGGATTTGCGGCGAAAGGAAACGAAACAACGAGAACGAGGGAGAGAGAGAGAGGGAGAAAGGGGTGGTTGCGACGTCGAACCAGCTGTGTAACGTCGAGTGTTCGCATTCAGTGCTCTCTGCGACCGTCTCCTTTGGATATAATGGATATAATGGAGAATTTTTAGCTGCAGACACGAGAGCATCCCCCTTTTCGGTTCTGACGTTGTCTGAATAATTGGTCGGTGTACGCGATCGAGTTTTCGGGGATGTTTTCGCCCTTTCATCTATTTCGCTAGGGTTTTCGATTAGAATTCGAGACGTACGAGTGAATTAATTTTGGAAACTTTATGTTTAATTTAATTTCGCATTCGTTAACCTACGTTTTTAACAGTGGTAAATGCTAATGATACGATTCAAGTGCGAATTATTAATTTGTGTGCGGTATAATATTTAGAGACTTGTATATTTGATATGCTCGAAATCAATATAACAGATAGTACCGTATTAAACGATTCCGTCGACTAGTGGAGTATCGAATTTATCGTATCGAATAATTATAAATTTATTCGAGGAATGAAGCGTAATCTATGATACGCGTGTATGTATACTCGGCGAAGATATGCCAACAATATGGAGAACGACAGTATAAATGGATGTTCGCATTAGGCTGAGATATACGAAGTGGCCACTCTGCTCCCTGCATTTGCATCACAATCGCATCGACATAGAGTAATACACGAAACAGCCGTTCCTTCCTCTACACTCATATTTCCCTTTATCGCGGCTCATTTAACTTCTTGCGGCGCTATAACTCGCAGAAGTGCCACTATATTTCTTTCACTCATTTTCATTCAGCTCTGAACGTGACGCGGAAAAATTCCCTCGAATTTAATGAAAATCTCTTACGATTCCAGCGACTCGTGGCACCGTCGGCCATTTCCGTCAATGTTGCCGACTCAAAAAATCTCTTTCACTTAACGACAACTCCGTCGTTTAAAGGTATACCTTCCACCCAAACACGAGCGTTCGACGACAAACAGAGTTGCGAATCGAATAAAAATTGATCGCAAACACAGAAATGTCATCGGCAAATAGAGCGGCGATTAATATTCGCGAGCGTTGACGAAAAAATAGTGGATACACAGAAATGGGAGCAATCGGTTAATCGTTGTTGCTCGCTCTATCGATCCGTTCGACAAAAAAAAAAAAAAGGAAAAAAAAATTACTCCACGCTCGACGAAAGCGGTGTTTCGCGACGCGAAAGTAAAATCGTTTTCCGGCCGATGGACAGGCGCGATTAAAGGCCTTGGCGAGCGCAATAAAATGGCAAATGACCACGGCCAAGATTATTACAAAACGGCTGGGGCGTAAAGAAAGGACGCCTACGCGAATCCGCGGCCGCGCTTCGGCCCAATGTCGCGTCGAGTGCTTTCGCACGCTCCCTCGGGCTTCATTAACGTGCGTCATAAAGCACGACTCGTCGCGTGTGGGCTTTCCGTGTGTGCAACATACATTTCGCTGTTCGCGGCTACAAATCGCTGTGGAGCAACTTTTCCCACGGCTTTCAACGGTTCCCGCAGGTATCGCTCGATCGCTGCCTCCGCGACGAATGCACCGATATTTTACAAAAATATCTTTCTGCTCGTTTCTCCAAACACTTTTTCTACTCTAAAATGAATAGCACGTGTGTGTGTTATTTTTCACGAGTAAAGGTAAAGTAAATACGATAAGGATAATCTCAAGTGTACGCGTGGAGATAGTTAAGACAATTACGTTCTCATCTTTCATCGACCACTATCCGTACGCAATTCCCTTATCCTCGATTGCAGCCTAAACCGATCGATGATGAGAATCCGACACGAGCACTTCGAAATGTACCACAGGCGCAATGGAAGCTCGAAACACGACTCTGGGACGAGCGATCGTTACGGTGGCGAGCATCGCAGGGTAAGGGGATCTTCGAATCAGAAATTAATAATAGGATAACAGTCGGGCCATAATTATCGGCCGCGATCAATATGTATCCACTCGTGCGCCGGATAATTGCAGCTTTAATTACGAGGGTTTAGCACTTCCTCGTAGTTGCCGGTGGCGCGATTAAAGCCGGCGAAACAGAGGCGAGAACGACCACGCAGAAACGTCAAACGCATGGCTCGGCGACGAGACGCCTACCGCGTTCTTGAATATCGAGTAATTATCTCGCGACGCGGAGCTACCTTTAATTATCCGTCGCGCAGACGTCCCGCGAACTTTCGCGTTCGTCGACGCGGACGGAAATGGCAGAAAGCTCGCGTGGGTAGTCTATTTCCGTTCCAGCGACGTTTCGAAAATTTCAGACACTTTTCGATCCTCGCGAACGTCACGAATTGTGTAACATCCATTCAACGAAATAATTACTCTGCTGTTGCTCCGTTTGCACGCGTGCAAATGTTTCTCGATATCGTCTAAAAGATATCGCTAACAATTTCAACCAAATTCGTCCTCGTACACGGAAATTTCTCTCCATGCGTTTCCAAGCACGTTCCAACCGCATGGCCAAAAAATAATTATCCCACAGCTTCCATTCTAGCTCCCATTATCACATTTCACAACAGTTTCCCTTCAACCGCATCCATCCTCGCTAACAAACTATTCCCACGGCCATACATCTACCAGACATTATCAATCCTTGTTTACCGAAACAACAATTATCCCTCCGCCATGGCGGATGCGCCATCATCCCCAACCCCTTCTGGCCAACGTTGATGTCTCCCGCGGATGAATGCCCAAGAGCACGGTTATTGCGAAGCGAAGCCACGTAATAATGCGTCTAGTCGCGACGCATCCTCGCGGCTGATGCCCATTCACGGTTTCCGTCGGTTTCGTGTTTTCCATTTGCGCAAGGAACGACTTGAACCGTAATTGGCAGCGAACATTTTCGTCCGGCCCGTGAGGGAGGGTCGAATCGTTCTCGACGCGTCGAATGCGTGCCATTTTATCGCGCGCGACGATCACGATGCCTCTTGGGAACAGCTTCGACTCAGCAGAATGCGTATCTGATCATCGGCGCAGACGAGAGTCGTTCTGGAGCAGAGTGTCTTGGAGAAACGCGAAACGTTCCACTGTGAAAGTTTCCGGTGTTGCTTTGGAAGGGAAAATATTTCGATTCGTATATATTCGAGAGGAGAATGTTACTGTTAGAAACATTCTTCAGTAGTATCTACGTAGCTATCGAGAGTCCACGGAGATTGATTCTGGACTTTGAAGAGGGATTACTCGAATACCAAGAGCTACGAATGCAATGGTTCGGTTTCAGTGTTTTCAAAGATTACTCGACTTCTTCAATATTCTTCGAGATCTGTTACACGGTTACGCACTCGGAATTTCTCACGCACAGCATAGAAATAATTTACCAAAATTAGAACACTCGAATCGCGGTTGGTGACAAAATTCGCATACGATCAAAAATGGCACCGCTACGAAAATTCGCTGATTGAATTCAAACAATTTTTCTTATACTTTCGAACGTCGAACAACGAATCGAACGTACATATTTCCCTTTGATCATAAAAGCCGACAATCATCAGTCCACAGTGTGGCAGAGAAAAACAGGTGGAAGTAGCCGGGGGAAAAAAGAGGCAGAGAGGGAACGCCGCGCTCGCACGGATTCCTCGTTTGCACGGCTCATTCCGCGCGGGATTATTTCGCGGCGGACTAATAACCGATCGGACGATAAATGCCACGGTCGCGTGATTAAAATTCTTACGAAACGGCGAGCCACGCGAAACGCGCGGTGAAAACAATTACGGGCGGTCGGTCCGCGGGCTCGATGATAAAACGGAAACCATCGCCGATTCGTCCTGCGTTCTCCGAGCGCTATCGATCTTCCGCTCCTCGGCCCGTTAATTCGATTCCTGGAACGACTCGATAATTGCAATCTACGCGCCTTGTTTTCCCCGACACTTGCAGCAAATAAAGCGGGTGGGCGTATGGAAATTTCAACTACTGTTTCGCGTTCCCGAATCTATCATTGTACCGATTTAATTGAAACGAAAAACGCGCACACGCTTTTATACGTGTACCAAAGTGAATACCACTATTATGATTTTAGAGAGCAGATTCTGTCAGTTTAGAAATAGATAAGAAAGTAAATCGGCTACGAATTTACGCGAGAAGACGAGACGAATGCAAAATGTTTCTCAGTGAAAAGGAATTTGTACGTTGTATTTATTTTTTTTTTTTCAGGGGATGTACCTACTGATGTTCGTTTCGCGGGAAACACGGTGTAGAAATCTCTCGGTTGGAGGCTCCTCTTTTTTTCTCGCTTCCGTACTGCTTCGCGAACAAAAGCTGTTCCCGGTTCGCGGGTGCATTATTTTCAGTGGCGCACTCGGCACGCGTTCGTCGATCGACGCGACGTGTTTGCAAAAATCACGGGCGACTCGTTCCTGGAACGAATCGACAGCGTCGTTGTTTATACGGGTTTAGCTTCTTGCAAGTGAAAAATCGCATGGAAAGTAGCAGTCTCGGTGAAACGTGCCGCGGCGCACAGAGAGAAACATCGCTACGAAATTCATGGAAGCGGTAGATATCTATCGATCTTCTTCTGATAGTTATTTCGAGCTCGCGTCATCCTCCTACGATCGCGCGGAACTCATCAACGAAAGATTATTCCGTGAATTCTGGACGGAATTTTTGTTGATTAAATACAGTATTTCTAATTGCATCGAGCGCACTTTGAAAAGAGCTAGCAAAATGAGTGTACCCGGCGATATTTTGACTCGAAACCATCTCAGAGAAGAAAGCATCGCGAGAGTCAATAAACACGCGAAAAATCGGATTGCGAAGAAGCGAAACAGCGCTCTTCGCGCTTCGAAAAAAGGCCTCATGAATGGATGACGCAGCAGAGTAGAGCGTTGGGAAGCTTCCACGTATCGTGGGTTTATATATACAGTGCTGGACAAAAGTATTGGCACAGCATGATTGTTATGATAAAAATGCTTATAACTATGAAACAAATTGTTAAAAAGGAAAAATTTGTTTACACGTTTATTTATTTATTATTCTAGATTATTATTTAACAGAAACAGTAATATAAATAAAGTGATATGCGAAATAATAACAAAAACATATTTATTGAGCGTTTTAAGCATGGACAAAAGTATTGGCACAAATGATTGAAAGTACTTAGAAATTAAAAATTAATATTTGGTTGGCCCTCCATTCCTCATGATAACTTCCTTCAATCGTTTTGGCATTGAAGTTACCAATTTTTTTGTAAAATCCGGCTCTATATTGTTCCATTCTTGTAAAATAATAGCTTTTAATTGGTTTTTGTTTGTTATATTATATTTTCTAATTTTTTTTTCTAATTCATTCCAAACATGTTCGATGGGATTCATGTCTGGACTCTGGGGTGGGGTATTTAATGTATGTGCGGTATTGTAAACGATCCATTGTCGTACAATATAGGCAGTATGTTTTGGATCATGGTCTTGTTGAAAATAAAAATCACGCGGGAGATTTAATTTATTAGCACTTTTAAATAAATTTTCCTTTAATATATTTAAATATACATATTTGTCCATAATCTCATCTATGAATACTAATTCGCCAACCCCAGACGCTGCAATGGAACCCCATACCATGACTCCACCTCCTCCATGTTTCACAGTGGCTTGTAAATGTTGTGGATCCATTTCCGTATTTGGCTTTCTCCAAACTAATACTCTGCCATCTGATTTAAATATATTAAATTTAGTTTCATCTGAAAATAATACGTTATTCCAGAATGTGGGATCCTTTTTTATAAATTCTTTTGCAAATTCTTTTCTCATCTTCCGATTCTTCTTGGATATGTATGGTTTCCTTCTTGCGACACACGCAGAATATCCCGCATCTTTTAACACTCTCCGTATAGTTTTCGAACTTACTTCTTTTTTATTTTCTTCATTTAACTTTGCTCTAAGTTGTGATGAGTTTAATTTACAATTTATTTTCACTTCCTTTACAATTTTCCGTTTTTCTCTAACTGTTAACTTTGAGGGACGTCCACTTCGATTCCTACTTTTGAAATCTGATTGATTCTCAAATCGTTTTACGACACTTCTAATAGTGAATCGACTTCTATTAACACTTTTTGCTATTTCACTATAAGATTTTCGCATTTTGTGCAAATTTAATATTATTTTTCTCTCTTCACTTGTAGTTTCTTTCCCTCTTCTTGACATTGTTGCTTGTTATATTTCCTATGTTGCTAATCGACTGAACTTAAGGATGACTGTTAGAAAAAATGACTATCAGGGAATCCCCTACCTATACCATCAAGTGACAATCGGATTTTTTTCGGAGAGATACAACTACACTAAATTTTGTATAATGTGCCAATACTTTTGTCCATGCTTAAAACGCTCAATAAATATGTTTTTGTTATTATTTCGCATATCACTTTATTTATATTACTGTTTCTGTTAAATAATAATCTAGAATAATAAATAAATAAACGTGTAAACAAATTTTTCCTTTTTAACAATTTGTTTCATAGTTATAAGCATTTTTATCATAACAATCATGCTGTGCCAATACTTTTGTCCAGCACTGTATATATTTTAAAGTGGGTGCGCGAAAAAGTAGGAATTCGCTGGAAAAGTTGAGAGTCCAGGTTCACGGGTCCCGGCTGGAACGATGCCAGTCACGATGCTACCAACGATTTTTCCGCAGCTTCGGTAATTGCCTGCGGATCGTGCGGCGCTGTTCGTTTCCCGCAGAGGGAACACGGAAGTTTGAATATCATTTAGCGCGAGCCTGATCGTAAATAAAGGCGAGCCCAGCTATTAATCGAGCAGATCGCGTGTTACGTGGCTGGCAATTCTAAACGAGTCTATATGGGTATATCAGCTCGACGGAACATTCGAGGATCGATGGAGAGACGAGCGCGAACAAGAAAAATTCTACTCGATTCTGAACGAAGAACGAACGATCTGAGAATCGAACTTACGTTTCTATTTACTTTTTTAATACTTTAACTTTTACAAAAGAGTTAATCTAAGATAGAACTGTTTAGTTCCGAAGCGTCGAACGAACAATTTTCACGAGAGAAAAAGCGCGCACGTCCGATCCATCCGGACGTCTCAAGATATCAAGGCGTAACGAATTCGTTCAGCGTTTAGAACAGAAGGCGTCGTTTTGATGTTCGTTGAAACGCAGTGTAAACAAAAGTCGAGGGGGAATTCTAAATGCGATCGAACGTTTCATCGCCGCGGCGAAGACACAACAAGTGGATGGATTTATCACCGGCAATGCAGATGCTGTATTTCAGTATTGGAACGAGCCGGGAGTATTTAAGAGAAAGAGAACTGGGACGCGCTCGAGAGCCCCCGAAAATCGTGGGACGGCGCCTCGTGATTCATCAATGAAAAATTCGACCCAGTTGTCACAGAGCGGCCGGCATTAATAAGCCCCGTAAATCCGGCGAGGAACTCGAAGAACTCGAACTCGACCTCGACCCGATCGTCGACTGCCAACCAGGCTTCGTCACCCTACTCCGTTTTCGCGACGATTTTTACAATCGCCTCGCCATCGAACCAGCGACGCAAACAAACACACTCTCGTCGTTCGATCTCTCTTTTGCCCCAACGTCGAAAACATCTCTGAGCTATTATGAAATCTCAAATTTAACTAATACTACAAAATTCTATCTTTCGTCGTTTGATTCAACGTTACGAAACATTGTCAAATAATATCTTACAACATTTTGCCTTTTATTATAGTAAAATATTTGATGAATGTAATGTTTCAGGTTATTTTCCGGAGAACAGACGCAACAGTAAGTCCGTGAATAAGCGTGAGACTGAAACTCGATGGAAGGAGACGAGACAGACTTTTATGGAACAGCAGCGATCGTTATTTACCAGCGCCTCTCGATTATAATTGACAATTTATACGCGTTCAAAGAGGCGAGTTTCTCTGTGAAAGTTTCAAGGGAGCTTCCTTCGCGGGTCGCCTATAATCTCAACTTTTTCATCCGTCGCCGCGGAAAGGCTGCGCGATCCTCGCCAAGGGAGAATCGAATTAATTCAGCGTCGTAGAAGAAGACGCGAGCCGAGTTTGGAGACACCTTCTTCCACCCCTTCGTAGGAAGGTCGCGCCAACTGAATTGTCGTTTCTTAAATCGATCTCGTAAATTAAAGACGGCCAACTAGACTAGAATGCGATCCATTCGAGGTCCGTCTTACCCGGTTAAACCCCCTGAAGGATCGCGAAATTTATGGGTATTAGAGGAACTGTAATTGGGAGCGGTTCGTTCTCCATTTTTCATTTCTCTCGGAATTTTTTATCACTCGTTATACGATATCAGGGACAAGAAGACACGCGTAAATTACTTTATGGTTATACACCTATAAATTGGGAACTAGAAAAGGATCGTAGAACGTTTTTCGAATATCGTCTCTTTCTCATCCCTTTTATCTTAATTTTATTCGATGCGATAGCATTGCTGTGCAAGGTTTTAGTGGAAAAATCGTATGTTCGTAATAATATTTGATGAGAGTCGATAGCAAAGGAGTATTTTCAACGATTAATTCGTGTGCGCCCGTATCGATGAAGCGCATAGAGTTTTTACCAGAGAACGAGGAAGACAAATTTGCTTACCAGCTTGCTGAAATTCGATTGGAAATTTTCTGGACGAGCGAATAATCGACTGGGAACGCGTTTACGCCATGAAATGACGAAGAAAATGCTGTTGACTCCGCGTAACGAAGATTGATGGAAGGTTCAAGTTCGCGGGGGGTGTCAATTTGATCAATAATGTTTGATCAATAATGAACAGTTCGTGCTGGTTTAAGTGAGAAATTGAGGAAACGATGAGCTGTTAAATTGCATCGATCGATCGCTCTGTGCACTCAGGTTGCGACTAACAAGGGAAAACGTATTGGAATTCTTGCACGATTTCAAAATTAGACCACGCACTTTTCGAACAGAAATTCGAACGAAAGAACCGTGGAAAATAATTGGGAAAATATCTATGGGAAACAATTGATAGCAAATTTACAGGGAATTACAAATTCATGTACTTTTACGGACGCATAAAAATAATAAAATATTGAAAACGCGAAAAAAGAGAAGTATCGAAAATTTTAAAAGCCCGGGAGCTGCAATATTGAAACTCGTACCGGCAAATTTCATTTCCTCGACAAATTTTTGCTGCGATTTATTAATATTTTCGATACTCGTGCTCGCCACATCCACGGAATAAAACTTTCGTTCTAAATTGAAAAAGACCTAACCGCAACGTAACGAAACTAATTCCGTTCAATCCTGAATAATTCCATGTTTCCTCCTTTATTCTGGCGCATTTTTCCGCGATAACACACGTACGACTGACCGCCCGCGTTATACGCGTGTGCCATGCCGTGGTGCCATTGCTAATTCAGCGTGGCCATTTTAAAATGTCGAAATAATTAATTTGTAATTTCGCGGTTGCGGCGGCCCGCTCGCGAATGCTTTCAATTTCGATAATTATTAAACAGTAATTATAGCGGCTTTTCAGGAACACGACGGGATCCATTTTCCGCGCGGAGCGGAGGCGAACGTTTAAAAGGCGGCGCCAATTATATTTTCGATTAATTGATATTCCACAAGGAGCCTCGCGATTGTTCCAATTCTCTAACCGAGCGGCGAACTTAATTCTCTCGGAAAAATACGGTTGAAACTTGCGTTTCGATTGCTCGCGCTTAAAAAGAGAAGCAGAGCGATCGAGTGTACCGAAACTCGATAAACAAACCAGTTCAGTCGTTAAATAATGAAAAAAAAAAAAAAGAGCCGATCGAGGGACATGAATATTCAGACGCGATCCGTTTTATTCCTTTTCATCGGTCGTAGCCACGTTCACGGAACCCTCCTGACGAAGACCAAAATACGTTTTCATACCCGTTGCCATTTTTCTGTATCTATCAGTTTCGTTCGACGAGCACAGACCGCGAAGCGGACGAAAGAAAAGGGCGACGAGCGTACGGATGGCGTGCGATGATGAAAGTGCAGTTGGCGCACGTAACGAGAGCGTGTTTCTGTTTTAATGGAAATAAACGGTCGGGAGTTCGGTGGTATTGTTCAAGGAAATTGAAAGACATTGCTCGAGCACGGGGGGTATTCAAGCGAATGGGAAAAATGGCGCGGAAGATGTACGATTAGCTGTTTGTTGAACGTTACCTGGGGAATTGTAACGTTCGCTAAAACTTTCAAGAGCAGCTGCTATATAAACTACGGTTTAGCTTTAATCCTTTTGTCCGCAGCGCGCATACCTCTACGTATTCCGTTCCCATACGCGAGATATACATGTACGCGCAAATGCGAGACGCTTTAATGGAACTACCAGAGACATGGAATTTTAGAATGCTGATTACAAGTTCCAAAAGGATTGGAACGCAAGGGTACTCTGAGAGTCATACACTTCTTAACGCGAAAAAGACGGTTCACGAGCTCTAAAAGCTACTCGGCTAAACAATAAAAGCGTACTCTCGCGAAATTCTACGAATCCCCGGTTAGGGATTAAAACGGCAAGTTTCGCGTTAAAAGATTCCCAAATTCTTTATCTACAACGCTCGCGTCGATTCCATCGTACATTTGTAACATCGACAACCCTTCGTTTCTCATCTTAACTCTTTCGATCCGATGAAAAATCCTGCAAAGCTCTAAAACCTCTAAATTATCATCCACCATCTTGGCGATAGGCGGACGAAAAGTTCGCAGAGATAAATAATGATCGAAAATTCTGAAATAATGGAAATAAATGAAAATATTGGTCGAAAGTCGACGCAAAGTCCGAGAAAGGGATGAAGGGGCTCACCTGGGAAGCCTTTCTTATATCCAGGCGGGAGGAACGCCGCTGGCGGGGTGATGGGGGGCGCAGCGTCCCAGCAGGGCACCACGTCCGGTTGCATCGCGTAACCGGGCGGAAGCTCGAGCACCTTCTGCTGCTTCTCGCATCGTCTACGTCGGCGGCCGCCCGGCGCGAACGTTTTCACGGCCGCGAGGAAACCGACGCCGCTCATCTCCTCCTTTTGGGATTTCGTGTTTGCGCGTTCGCCTCGTCGCTCCAATTTTATATCCTCCGTTGGTTTCGCCTCGTCGACAGGTTCGTTTCGACCAGGTGGACGTGGTAGGCGCGGCCAGAGACGGAACCAGAGCGTCTCGAAACGCTTCCTCGAACGATCGCGGGTTTTACGCGCGATCGAACGCTGTCGAGATCGCGATTCGTGTGAATTATTTCTTTGCTTCTCTTTAAGTGTTCTACGCTTTACTTTCTGCTCGATTGTTCACGATTCACTGTTGGGATTCGATGATTTCGATTATATGCTCGCGCGGTGCGTCGCGCGTCGCGATGATATGGTTTTAGAGTGATGTTGCTTCCTTTGCGCTCGATTTTCACTCTTCGATTTCTCTTCTTTCGGAGAAGGTTGCGATAACGTTTGGTTAGACAGTAGGACATTTCTCTTGTTAGCTCGAGTGCAAAGGATCGCGAAGAAGAACGATGTTGATATCGAGAGGAAATACTGCCATGAGGTGACTTTTGCGAATCCAAATTGATTGTGCGGAAATATCGCGTCGTTGGCTGCTTTCGAACCATTCGATGCTGGATTTAATAATAATTGAGACCGTTTGTTCTAGAAGCGATTAAATTCAATATTAAAGGGGATGATAGTGAAAGGTTAAATACCTTTAATCATTTAGAGGCTGTAAATATTGAATGATACAATTTTTGATAATTGCGCAACGCAATATCGAGAGATCTCAATTTATTCCAGCATCGAATTTGTTAACCCGCTCGCAATAAGCGACATCGAAAGTCAATTTGTTGATAACGATGAATCGCGTGTCGTGTAATTGATTGATGGAGGTGTAAAAGTGAACTCTGGCGAAATTTTAAAAACATTTTTCATCGAACTCTGTTATTAAAACAAGACAGTAATAAAATGCAGCTTCGAACAATTCGTCGAAGCTCGAACAGAAAATCTGCTAAGACCGCGTGCTACGGTAAACAATTAAAATACAATGTACAGGAATATAAAAGATATCTAAGACAAGGCGCCACGTTAGAGCGATCCTCTATTTCTCACGAAACAAAAATTCAACGCATCGATAACACACAAGATTCACTAAAACGTAAACCGTAATTACGGAAACGGATTCTCAAAAAACGCGATTCGCACGAAGCGAAAACAATCAGGTTCCTTCCTTTGTCCCGGCTCCAGCAACAGAGCTGGCGGCAGAAAAAAAAATAACTAGTTCACTTTTACCTTCGTTGAAGCTTTCTCGCCGCAGTTATCTGCGAACGGGTTAACGAGCCTTCGAATCGAAACCACGGGAAGCGTTTCTGCAACGCGACGTTCCGTCACAGAGCGTCTGGGTGTCCCTCGTGTGTCACTCCGTGTCAACGATCGAATCCATATCGAATCCTTTCTTCAACGCTCGAAATTTACCATTCGAACACTCAATTGCGTTCTTCTTGAACTAGAAACTGGGATCGTTTTAAAAAAATATTTTGCGATAAATGCCAGGCGTATCTGCGCATCGATCGTAACGAAATAAAATCGCGATCTCCTACGAGGAGAAACGGTACCGCGTAATCCTCTTCCGCGATTTCATTGAAAAGCAGCTTATTAAAGTGTGCTTCCAGGGGAGTGTGTTCGAGTCGAGCGGTCGGTTATTAGGTATGAGACACGCTGGTACTTAGTTCTCCTTTGAGCTCCAGTGGGAGGAAGTTTGAAGGTTGAAAGCTGGAATGTCGAGTTCAATGCAACTCTGTTTTCATTTCGAGAGTGTGCAATTGTGGTGGATACTACGCTTTACCAGAGCTTCCCATGACTATTCGCGGCTCGATGGATATTCCTGGTGAACGTCGCAATTTGCTTCCAAATATAGAATTCCTTGTGCAATGGAATTATTAACGGAACGATAGAAAAACTGATTTTCTTCGCTATTTTACTAGAATAAGAAAGAGCAGGGATAATTGATTTCACTTTTCGTAATGCGATAAAGAATGGTTTCTAGGAAAATTATCTCATATTCTATCCTTTCGCGAGAGAGACACTAAGAATGAAAACTGTTGACCAGAGACGTAAGAAAATTTCAGGAATGTCTCGAGCGATTGGGACGTTTCACTTTCGTTGGAATCCTTATCGCACTAGGAATAACGAATTCTGTTTCGCCAATTTTTCTCGCACTTCTCGAAACGATCCGATTTTCTACGGTTTATTACGCTTCCTTTGTGTTTGTAACTAGTTAATTCATACCGTGCGTTCACAGGAATTTGCACGGGTACAAAAACACGACGCTTCAACGTTCAACAGTTATTTCCAATTCACGTTTCCCCCGATAAAGAGTTTATAAACACGATCGTGTGCGTAGGAACGAGTCAAATGAAATATAGCATGCGTATATACGTCATTGCACGTATCCCTGATAACAAAGTGTAGTGCTGCGGGCAAAGTTGAACAAAGGATGTCAATATTTTTCATTTCGCAAACATACTTCGACCTGGCGTGTTTATGCCGCAGAGTAAGCTTTCCCAGAAGAGGAGAGTACACGACGTACAACAACTTCGCGACGAAATAAATGGTTCAAATCGAGAGTTAAATAAATCCTCGAACGCGTGTTTACCAGCTAATCCAGTCAAAGTAGATCAGCGATGCGTTGAAGCGTCTACGATCATCGAGTAAACTATCGTAAAGAGAATAATAAAATCAGGCGAAAAGACGTGAATCGTGAAATTTCTCCAAGTAACAGGTTTCTATTCTTCGTTTCGAAAGGATAAATGCAAAGGAATGGTCGTACAAACGATCTTGAAGAATACAATATGGAGCAATGTCTTTCCATCGAAATCAAGGGGAAAATAATGTCTCTCGAACTACGTAGAAATGATAAACGATTATTTAACACCCCCTGATCGACTTTTTAAAGTCCACTGAAGTCTGTATGGATATTACATTGGAATCGTTCAGAATGAAGTGCGAGAAAAGAATAGTGTCTGTTGCTATTATACACAAGATATATTTCTCGTCTGATGTGAATAAATATTAAAAAGATTCGAATGAATTAACGATAAGAAACTATCTGAACTGCATTTCTTCGACTGCGTGCGAAACGTATCTCGTCCTACCAACCCAAAACTCGACAAATCCTTTAACCCTCGCGTACTACTCAAACACGTATTACATCGAAATTGTCCGTAACATTACAAAAAAGAATACCAATGTCATTCGTTTCAATAGACACGCGAACGATACCAGTAAAACTCGATTAACCATCCACGCCTCGAACACTTCTGCAAAATTAACGCTCGCCAGTTAACGATCCTCCTGTATATAATAAATAAAATACATACATAAGAGACAACCGGAAGCACACCTCTCGTTTCGCCAGCTCGATCGAACGCGAGAACTCGCGGAGTGTACAGGGTTAAACGTGCAAACTCGCGAGTAAAGGCAAAAAGGAAAATAAAAATGAAAAACCAACGGAGGGACCAGAAATGAAAGTGAACGGGATAACCTCTTTTTCCGTCGTGAAAGGAGCACGCGGACACCCAGTCGCCCGTCGACACCATGCACCTGCACGAGGCTATTTCGCTGTCACCGGGTGACCTTGACAGATCTCGCCGAGTTCGAAGGAGGCGGAAGTGCGAATCGATCACCAGTTGCGCGCGTGCACGACGGAAACGGGTGAGACCCACACTCGACTCTCGAGGTGCGCTCCGCGGAAGAGCGTCCACGGTACTGACGGCCATCCGTTCTCCGTCTTTCTTTGTCGCGGGTCGACCGACGCCGCCCGGAAACGACCGAACGACCGGCCGAGGGGTGACGGAACGGGACGATCGCGGCGCCAGGGAGCGCGCGCAGCCCGGGAGAGATTACGGCGGCAGCGATCGTCCCTCGAAGACGCGTGGGCGTCGGGACGCTGCTTGTGGAAGCTGCAAAGAGGACGCGGGGGCTCGATCGGGGGTTGGACGCAGGGCCGGATCTCTGGACGGACGATTAAAGGCACTTGGACGCGGGGAGGAAATCCGTGGAGAAATCGCGGGTTACTTTTTCCTCTTTTTTTCCTCCTTTTTTTTCTTTTTCTCTATTTTTTTGTTTCACGCGCCCGTGACGCGCTCCATCGGGACCGCCCGGAACACGCGACCCTTTACGCGTCCGTGCATTTTTCATTTCGCAAACTTTTGCGAGGCGAACTCGCGACGCGGCCTGGCGATCCGGGGGTGTTCATATATTTACGAGAGTCTTAAATGTTGGAGAAAAGTACGGAGTTTGAATAATAGTTGAGGTACGTGAAACATTGAGGTGGGCAGTATATTGTTCCGTGGGATGGGGCAGATCTGCGTTGCCAGTCTTGTTCCGTTAGTTTTGCTTGGGAGAGTATGACAATGTATTTGCATAAACGCTCGCAGTTTGTGATTATAGTTCGAAAGTGGATTAATTGGTTCTGTTTGAGTAGAAAGTGTGCACACTGCGCGGCATTTAATGTAACGTGTTGACGTTTCAAAGTCGTGGCTGTTTCATTTTTGAATATTCGCTATTGTGAACTTTCGTACGTTTAAAGTTTGTAGAGCGCGAAACACTCGGGATGACATGTAGTATCGTTGTGTCTTTGCGTAATATTAGCGGCGTACCTTTCGCGGATTTTAACTTTATTATTTTCATTGGCGAAATAACGGCAACCCCTAAATGAAATATCAAAATTTCACAGTAGCTGTAAATACATGGGAGGATGTGCAATGTAGATGTTGAACGTTCGTGTTTCCACATTAATTAAAAGCTAATACTCGTATTACTCTGTAAAATACGGTAACGAAGTTAAACGCTCTTCAAATTTGTCGTTTCTCTTTTTGAAACGGATTACTCGTACTGTTTCACATTTCGGCAAAGTAAATTGTAAGTATACGTCGTCGCAATATTTTGATAATTCTATTCACTAATTTCTAGATCACTTTGCAGAATTAAAATCATATTTAAATTCTAAGCCAAGCGGTTCGCGTTTGTTGCCTCGATGAAAAGTAGTCTATACAATTTACCATTGAACAAAGTATTTTTAAAGAACTGCGATTACGGAGCGAGGAATAAAAGAAGTTATAGTTCAGAATCGAAACATGATTTCTAGCCGATGGAACGAACACGATAACACTTTTCGTACATTCACGTAAAACTCGATTGCCAAATTGTATTTCCCCTCGATTTTTACTCGCAGACTTCTATTCTAACTTTTGCATTGTGCTATCAGAGGTCGTACATCTGCAGTAAAAAGAAAAAAATCGATGCCAAAACCCTCTTTCGTAACAGACCGCACACTTTTGGGCGTACAAGAGAAATATCAATGCCGTCTATCGCATGCCCACTAAAACCGGACTGCTCACCCCGGCCAGCAAGGTTAGAACAACAAAAGACTTCTCCAAAAAAGTCTCTGTGTTATGCTTTGTAGCATATTCAGTTTCCCAAGGGACACATATTTGATAAAAAGAAAAACCACTTCCACTTAAAAAAGGACAAAAATAGATCACACCCTATCCTTTCCCTCTAAGCCTCCCTTACGCTTCCACTTTATACTCGTATCAAAAATGCGAACAAAATATCATAAAAAAAGGCAGGAAAAAAGGATCACCTTCACCTCGTAAAAATAAAAACCGCGCGAATAGAGGATCGCACCCTACTTTCCACTTTCAACCTTCTGCTCAATACCACCCCACTCTATTTGTTTCTAAAACAAGAACGAAGCATTAAAAAAAAAAAAAAAAAGCAAAGGATAAAACAAAACCCTTGCTTTAAAAGCGTACGCGAAAAGCCAGCCCTATTACGCGGCAATTTCGTTCGATCTACCGTAAAAATGGTCGATCAATCGCTGGGAACGTTGCGGAAAGCAGCGGAGTTCAATTTGGCGCGCGTAAGTTCGTGCGACGCGCGGCACCTTGCGCGAGGGTGCCGCGCGACGCCGATCCGAGCCTGAGGACGAAAAGGGAGGGTGGTCGGCTGGCACGGAGGGCCAGGAGAGGGCAGAGGGGCGACACGTTATCCGCTATTCGTACCCCGGGCAAGGGAACCGATCGTTACTGGAAAACTCGGCGCGGTGGAGGGGCCTTTTCATTTTCCAAGGGGGCGCAGTTGCTGGTCTCGCGACGTGGGAGAGGCTGTGGCGGTCGCAACCGCCGGAAGGAGGTACAGGAGACACAGGATTCGCCCTCGCGCGCGTCGACGACGCTGCAAGGCGATCGAGAATACGAAATTCTGTCAGCTTCGCGCATCGTCCACCTACGATCTCGATGTAGTTTCGCTCTCTGCGTTTCGGAAAGCGATATTAATATTATTTATTTGAATTCCCTTTTTTATCTAGCGATCCTCTCTTACGATCCGCTTTGCACCCTTGAAACTGTAAAGATACTAATTCCATTTGTGCAACGAACGTGATGCGCGCGTGCAACAGAGGAGCTATCGTGCATCGTACATGTCGAGCATCGCGCAGTGGATGCATTCGAATTCTGCGATCGAAATTTTATTTTTATTTCCATACAAGAAGAATAAATTGGGGTCGTTACAGCTTCTCGTTTCGAGTCTTTTCGATCTGAAATCCCGAAGCAACGAATAATTGCCATAAATAGACCGATTGATCTCGATATCGGTATGATTGGAGGCTTTCATATATAATATCGCTCTGTATTAACAGAAGCGAGTGGCACTGTTCGTCTAATGGGAAATGATGAAAGTAGATAGAGCTACCTCCTATTGGGCGGTTGCCATCGTGCGTTTGTGTTAGAATAGCAGGATCAAAGCTCCCAATTGTACATGCAATGACGTAATACTAAATACACCCCGGTTGTTCATGCAAATTCATGTTTACAGTGGTACAAGCGAAGGGATGAAACCTAAATAAGCATCTGTCTTATCCTTTAAATATTGCAACGAAGTACCTCGCTTCGAATACTTCTTCTGGTATTTGCTCTATATTTTCTTATTCATTGAAATTTTCACGCAAGCACACAGGCGTTCTGAGAGCTACAGAGGAAAATAAAATTTCTGCCAACGATCTAATCGTTTGTACAATCGCCATCAGTTTCGAGAAGTTTGCGAATTAGCCGTGCACGCGTGTGTCAAAGCGATCGAAATACGCGCGACACGATACGTCGACACCGTTTAATGGAACAGCGATCAATTTGACAAAATCTGTCAAATTTTAATCACCAATTAAATACTTGATATTTACGCCCCAATTTCGCGCATCGCCCGAAATTCTATCGCGCGACGCGTATAATGCACTGTTGCGTTAGATTAGATTTCCAGCTTTGTCCATAAATTTCCGCGCAACGTCAACACCGTACAATTCCGAGCTTTGTTCGAAACACACGGAGACACGGCGCGACACCCACGCCGGTTTCGCCAGCCGGCTCCGATCGGGATCCGTTGTATCAGCAGTATCGATCATTACTCCTGGCCCACCCCCTCACTGTCTCTGCCTCTCCACAGCCACTCTCCTCGTTGACGGCCACGTCGTTCCAGTACTATCAGCTCGTCGTCGTTGCACCCTCCTACGCGTTGCCGCGCGCGTCTGGCCTCGACTTCGAATCGAGGCCCGTCGACCTTGCAACCCGTCGCCACGGAAAAGGCAGGCGAGACGCTTACGAGACGAGCTGCGTCGCGTCGAGCAGGCCGCCTTTTTGGAGCACCCATGTGGGACGCTCGACGGATATTGAAATTTTCAAGAATTTATTAGATCCTCGCGGTTCGGTACGGTTCCCATCGTCGCGATGAAATATGAACTGTGTCAAGTTCTTAAACTTGTCGTCGCGCTCCTGGGCCATATCTGATACATTATCGTTCCTATTTGGCATTTTTTTTAGTTTCATGGTAAACGGAGTAGAGTTATGGGAAAGGTTTCCAAAAGTGAGAGATTATAATATTAAGAATTATTTAGAAAATTAGTAATATTCTTAGAACAGAACGAACTCTGGCGAGAGTACTCTTTTAGCTATCGAATTAGACAGAATAGCGCTTCGATGAAACCAACTCTTAACGCCTATGAAAATAACGCAGGAAGTGTCCTCATGGCTGAACGAGCCACGAGGCGAAGAACGAGATAGAAGAAGAACAGGAAGAATAGCCGAGCGTACGAGCGAGAGGGACGAAAATTCGCTTGCACGGAAATCCGAGGTACGACGCGTAAGTTTCTCGTGAATGGATCATTCAGAGATGCACCGTCTGGAGGCTGGCATTCTAATTGAAGGGTGCTTCCGCGGAGGCTTACTTGGCCTCGCTTTTCGTCAATCCACCCTCTCTCGTCGTCGCGTTCCCTCTTTCACGCGTTTCCATTGTAGAGATAGTTTCCAGAATTTCACGTGGAACTTGTCCATCTCGATAAACGAAACTGCATTAGCTTAGAAACGTTTGTCCATAAAGAAAGTAGGTGCACACGAATTTTCACCGCGTTATCCATTTTTTCTTTTTCTTGACCCCAATATATGTACACGTTCATTCGCGATATAATAAACTGTATTTTCGGGTAAACTGCAACACACGAAGAGCATCGAGTTTCACATAGCCGCAGCTGTACAGAATCTACTGGGATTTTGTAAATGGAGAACGCGACGCGCATGGAAACGGGTGGAGAACGGTGAATTTTGTACGGCGAATTTCAGCCGCCTTATTCAAGCAAAAACGGGGATGTTCGTTGAAATGGAAAGCTTTTAGTAGCCTTCTGTCCGATCGAAATAATAAAGCATTGTTCAAGTATCTGTACCACCGTTGCAAACAGTGCAAGCTGCATATATTACCGGATTTAATATTGTTCGATGTTTCGTTTTTAAATACCATGTGCAGAATTATTAATTAGAAGTATTCACGAGTAAAAATTTCTTTGATTCGTTAGCTAAAACAAATAAATATGCGAATGGAAAATCATTAACACCAGGCGATAATCTTGCATTATTTGCACATCTAGACGGTTTCTCCAGTTCAAGAGGATTAAAATATTTTCCTCAAGTTTCTCTATATTCACGCGTACGACCGGGAATAACGATAACACGCGTTTTACGTATCTTTCAAAATGTAAATGTAACATCGCTACTGGATAAAATTATTGATACTCCTCTCCCCCAGCTTTAAATCAATATATTCACGTCAATATCATAAATATTATAATATTAAAGGTATCATCTCTATCTACACAGATCTGTGCAGCCGCGTGCAATCCAATACTACCCCACTGATTTCCATAACCCATAACACACGTCTCAGAGAAGCTTCCAATATCCCAGAGCTTAACATTTTCCTCCACAATCAATCCAACCTACAACCCCATCGATCTGAAATACAAATTCAGGGCTATCCATCAGAGAAATCGCTCGATTTCCTCTGGCAAGGAGAGCGTTCCGTACGGGGACGGTCTCGTTCGAGCGAACTCGATTCCAGTCGGTCTACGAGAGCTGCTCGAGACGGATCTGCAGCCCTCGAGGACCGATCGCCCAAAGAGAGGGGAAGTCGCGCGTGACACGCAATATAAAAACGCGAGCACAGAGGACGGTTAGCTCGTTGCGGGACAGTAATGCATCCGTGGATGTTCCACGATCCATCAACAACGCCTGTATCCAACCCTAGTTGCGGTGTGTGGCGCGAGCGCAGCGGCAATTTTAAGGGTGGAATCGAAAGAAAAATGGCAACCGCTCGGATGGCGCGCAATGACACGATATAAATTCGCGTGGAACGGTATACGTCCGAGTGGGATACATCGATATTTTCTAGGCGACGATCGATGCCAACTTGCTGTCCGAGCGATCCGTGCAATTATTTCGTCGCGATTCCTTTCACGGGGAATGAATCGAGTGTAATTGTAAACGAACATCTCGTCGTTTTAGTATACACTCATGACACAATAATGAGAATGCGATAATTAAATAGCGAACTATTTTTTAATAAACTGCAAATATTATCAAGCGTTGTAGCGTAAAAAGTGGCAGACGCAGGATAAAGGATATCGCATAAATCTTGCGCGGAATGTTAAAAAAGGGTGCAATATGCTTTGAAGCTTTCTCCGGGCGAGGAAGTATCTCTCTGATGCCTTAAATGGAAAGTGGGAGGAATGCAATATCTTGTTTACCATGCGCCGCGATAACAGAAAATTCTTTTTAATTTGAGCTCCATTTCAAAAAGTAATTAACTGCACGAGATACTTCCTAGGAAAATTACAGTTTTTATACACATACCAGCCCCCGCACATTTAACATATTAAATTCCATGCTAAGAGAAATCGTTTCCTCTGAAACGCACTCTGATAGAAGCACGCGATCTTTGATCAAAGGCACCAAACATGGCAATCCGTTGTACGTTAAGCACAATTGTTCCTTTCGCGAAGCAGAGACGAATTAAAAAAGATTCCCGATCGAGTATCGCAGAGGAGGATCCCATCTAATATATTCCACTAGCCTTTAACTCTTCCACGGCTTTGGAACGCCGCGGACGGGAATGCGTGTTCGTCGAAAAGCGAATTCGGGTATTCGCGAGCGGTGAATCGTGATATCCTCGGTGCTTTTAACGGCGGGAACGCGAGGCAAACCCCTCAGCCAAACCGCAACCCCCGCCTTTATACGAGCCGCAATTTTTCAATCATGCAAATTAACAGACCGCAGACAGGGGTTCGCGTGTCACGCCAACGACGACGACAACGACGACGACGACAACGCGACGGCCGGTGACTTCGTTCATGAACGTCACTCACCGCTAGACAATGCGAGTCTGGGTACTCTTTAAACTGAATTTCGAGCCTGACAGCTGACGAATGGCTTTCGAGGGATGGAACGAGCCTACCTCTGGTAACACTAGCCGCGGAAAGCTGCGTCGATTCACGTCCGGAAGATGAAAATCTGCCGGGAAGCAGCGGTGGAATTCAGTTTGACAGCTCCGCGGAAGAAACGTGAAACGTTTGCGGGTGTTATACGGGGAAATTGATATTTCGAGTATATCCCCGTCGTAGAGCGTATCGAATGGAAATATTGAAAATTGTTAATGTATTTGAATTTAGCGGAGGAAACTGCGCGAGCCTCTTCGCGTATCGTCTTTCTTCAATAAATATAATATATCGCGAGGCTGCGAGCGAAGCGACAAAAGTTGTTTCGAATGCAATACTAAATGCTAATTTTTAACAGCAGTATTTTATGCTGTTTTATTCTGTTCTTTTCTTTTAAGAGTCACGTAGTAAGCTGGATTCGAAGAACCACGCTTGATTCAAGGTTAACATTGAATACAGATGGCAAAGAGGATTATTGAAGCACCAATGAAGCTTAAGCTCTTTACTACTGTCTACCGTGTTGTTTGACGAAATGTTTCTAGTTCTACTCAGAATAATATCTGAAACATACGTGAGAGACTTGTCGCGTTTCATTCGTAAGAAAACAGAGGCACCCTCGTCGAATTGCATAGAGAAACGGAACAATATTGGCAACGATTGGCCGTGCGTTTATGGTCGCCCACGCTTTCGATGAATCGAGGAGCGAGCCACGAATGAATCAAGTCGGAGCTCTTCGTATCGAAATACAGGAGGCTGTACCATTTTCCTCGCTCCCCTTTGACAGCGGGTCAACTCTTTCGATTAATCTTGAGACGTAGCTTTCTTCCATTTAACGGAAATCGACGGTCGTTTTTCGCTCGCGCTCTGACGAAGCATTCGATAAAAAAGTAAGTGTTTCGTTAAATACTTTGACGAGAAGGTTCCGTCGAAATTTGTTTAGAATAAACTGCTGGTTTTCATCGTGAAGATTGGAAATTGATTGCATTATTTAATCAAGCAAACGATGCGCTCGTTTCAGCGTGAATGTATTCGCGTTCATCAACAGAATGGAATGTTCACTTTAAATTGGATTTTTCATTCGAAATGCGTCGAATATTTTTCCTTCGCGAGGAAGTCCGTCCGACGAAACGAATCCGTTAAATTTACATAATTAACGAACGCGGCGTTCGGTGTTTAATTTGAAATACGTTTTAATAGAAATTTGTTTGAAACGCGGTTCTAATTTGAACGACAGTCTAGTATTGCTTTCGTTCGAACGAAGCTCGATGGGTTTCAACAAAGTGAAATTCGATTCGATCGAAGACTATAGGTCAAAGTGAATTTGTACCGCGTATCATCAATTTTCCATGTCTCCTGCTTTGCATAAAGAAACAAGAGTAAAATGGCGCAAATCTCGATATCATTATAGACACACGGATATACTTGGGTACTTCTACATTAGATACACTCGTGTTTCTATCAAAGAAACGTGCATAACATTTCCTCTGCTCGACAAATAAATTGCACGAAATTTTTATTTTCATTTCTTTCATTAGACGAAACTTCAAAGTATAATACGAAATACTTTTTAGAACATTTCCGCACACCGCCTTATCCTGTTTCCCCACAAATTCTCATTTTCTAACATTTCCTACCGCTTCGTTTCGCGCGTTAATTATTTCGATTCTCGCGTGTACAAAATTCTTCGCAACTTCACAACCAGCCATGCCTCGACGAACCGTTTTCTAAATTTTCCACGTACACGGAAATTTTCATTTTTATCATCCCGCGGCACGTTCGTTCAATCCATCGGAGCAGACTACTTTTAAGAATTTGATTTGCATCTTCCTCCACGCGAATCGTATAAATCTTCTTTCACCCAGCGATCTGATTTATTCTTATATAAAGAGCAGTTATTCAAATCTGTCACCGCTGTCCCTTCTCTCGTATGTTAATCGAACAAATTTTCATTTTTATTGTTCTCCAACGGCTCCGCGCGATTTATTTCCCCCAACAAGCTGTGAAATTCGCTTCTCTCGTCCGGGAGAAACTTGTTTCAAAGGCTAACACCAGCAGTAGGACGCGAGCGATAATTTGCCTTTCAAATCGGTTGAAAAAAAAAAAAAAAATAGTCGGGAAAAAGTATCACGAGGAAATCTGGTCAGGGTCAATCGGTTCGCGTTGACGCTCTTTGATGCCACATTTACAAGCTTTGATGACCAGCCAACGTTTGACCGTCCTTTCGCTCCACGGGCTGTCTTCTAACGTTCCCTCCTCCTTACTGTGCCCTGAAACTCGGTCAGGGTTGCTTCCTGGTTTCGTCGTCGAGAGCTCTGTCTATTGGTTTCTACGGAATTTAACGAGCAACCCGCCACTTTCCATCTTTCGCCGCCTTTTGGACGAGTTCGTTGAACAGTTTCAAGTAAGTTTCTTCATGTACGTTTCGATTTTCAATTTTATTTCGTCTTCCAATACCTCGAGTATGCGGTGTTTGATATAGATTATCAGGGAAGAAAATTTCTATTTAATTTGGGGAACTAGTTCAGCTCCATTTGATACTTAGAGGTAATCCAACGCTCAATTTCAATGTTGAGCCAACAAATTTGTAAAGTATACCCTCTTGGAAACTTAGTAATTAGCGTGAATAATATATAAGCTTCCGGGAGCGGAGACAGGGGCTCGATGTTTTTCTTTCTCATTTTGTCTACCTGTTTTTAAGTAATTTGGGTACGTTTAGAGCACCACGGAAATTAATCTTCTTGTCACGCGTTCCTATACCAACCGAATTCAAAAGAACTCAAACGAGACCGATTCAATTTACAATCTTCAATAACGCTACATCGTAACAATCTTTTATCCAACTTTTATCAATGAAAAAAAAAGAGGAAAGAGAGAAAAGATTCTTCGCCGTAAAATAAGACAAATGGCGTTATTTAAAAAGAAATCCAGCAGCTTCGGCCATTTCCAACGTGGCGCTTTCGATCTGCTCTACGCGAGTAAAAATACACAGCGAAAGCCAAAATAGATTGTAAATTTGAAATCGTCAGCTGTTCCCCGCGGAATCGTAAATTTCTCAAGTTTCGCTCGCAAAATAAACGAAACGCGAGAGGAGCGTACCGCGCGTACCCAGTTCTTCCCAGGACCTTGACCGACTGCCGGATATCCGTCGAGCGTCGACGTCCGCGCGAGATCCGACCGAAATCGGGGGCGCTTTCAGCCGGATGGACGATTTTATCGGGTCGCCAGTTCCGCTGGGCCGCGCCCAGCACTCTTCGAACACCCCTCGGGTCCCTCTCGCGTTAGAATACGTTCAGACGTAACTTATGGCCGCTGAGAGAGGAATCGTGTCTCTTTGATCGCGCACGGACGCGCGAGAACTCGGCGAGAAAGCGTGTAGGTGGTGGCCGTCGAGGGAGAACGTCCGCGAACTTCTGCACGAACAGGACGAGCCGTTTCCATCGCAGTCGACGCGACTCGGTTGTCCTTGACCACGTTGTTGCACCGTGGAAATCGGTTTGCAAAAACGGTGGCTGGAAAAAGTAGCCTTGGCGCTGGACGGTGGAAAAACGGAAGGATGGAAATGCCTGGGACTCGCCAGGAGGAAGGAAGCCTGTTCGTGAATTGTTTATGGATCCTGTGCGCTGGAAAGGTTTGCGCGGTTCTAGCGTTTTAGTTTAGGGGGTTGGTTCTGATTTATGCGGTACAACGGTCTTCCATTTACTTGTAATTGCTTGCTGATTGTTTCGCCGATTTTCGGATGTGATTTATGCGTTCGAACGCGGGGATAGCTTTGCTGATACGTACTAAATAAAATTACATGTAACTGTTCATGTAGAATGTCTACGAAAATACTCTTACACGTTCCTCCGCCTTTCTTATCCCCTTGGCGTCCTCTCCTCGTTGTTCGAAAGATATATTCGGTTAAAAAAAGGGTGACGTTGGCAGAAGGAAGAAATCTTTTTTCAAATACCGAGGAAAATCCTTTCCACCTATAATTCTTATGAATATTATCGAATTTAATTCGATCGATGTAATCGATGGTAATCTAGTTATCCATATTCGCGGTACAATTAGGGGATGCACGCGACGTGAATAATAACGCGTGTACGCGAAGGCAAATCGAATTCAGTTGAAAAATTCTCGTCCAACTCGTACGCGAGCAAAGTTTAGTCGAATGATTATCCAAATAATCGACCACCCCCTCGCATAACCGATATTGAACTAAAAACGGCAACCCACTCGCGACTGCGATTAAACTAACACACAGCCAAGCGTGATTTATACGGCGCAGAACTTGGTAGCAATAAACCCCCGGCACCGGAAACTTCAACGTCAACAGACTTCCCACGACTTCGCCAACAAGCCGAACGAACTTCCACGAAATTTGTTAACCGATCGATTTTTATTTATACACGCGCGCGAACAGCGGACGACCGTCTTTCCGTTCGATATTAAATTCATTTTTATCTTCATTGAATTCGTGACTGGAATAAATTACGACGGAGGTGGGAAATAAAAAGGGGGGGAAAAAAAGTGGAAAGAAGAAACGAGCAACGAGGGAGGTATATAGAGAGGGGCTGGTAAAAAAATATGAAAGGAACGCCATTGGACTTGAAATTCAGCTGGCAGGCTGGCGTGGATGTAAACATTCCTCGAGGGAGGATCGAGCTCGCGGGTCCTGGAAGGTTTCTCTACGAAGCCTTGACCCTGTTTTTGGAACTCCGCGTTGCTCTTCGGGCGTTTCGCGATGGTCCTTGCATCGATTTCGCCGGATGGAACCCCACCCTTTTCTCCGCCGTCTGTTGGAAACTGCCGAAAAGGGACACGATCGCTTCTTCGCCAGAGAATATTTCACCGCGTATATGGGGTGGTCCACCTTTGGGAATTCCGTGTCCGCGCGTTGTAACAAACACCGCCGCTCTTTTTCAAAGGAGATACCATCTGAGGATGTTACGACTTTATTATTAACAAGAGGAGAAAAACGATCTCTCATAACGTGAAGGTACAATTTTCAGTTTTAAGTGTAGATTTCGTTCCTCTTCTGTTTACGATCTGAGGATACTATTTGATATTTATTATAATTAATAGGAAAAATAATTGTTTTCTACGGTGAAACAATAATTTTAAATACTGAATGCAGAATTTTATAGAGGCTTAGGAGACACCCAGTGTACAAGGAATGCGTGACACACGAGTTAGAGCATCGATATGCTGACATCGGGATTCAGTTCGAGGGTTAGGATTCATGCTCCAATTCGTGCCGCCTATTCTCCTTGTGTTTCTGCCTCACTATTGTCCCCAAATGAGACAATACTTGTCGACGAGTATTAATAGCAAATTCCTCGATCCTAACGAGATTTTCCATGGAAACGTGTGACTGGGATGAACGGTGAACCGTGACAGCCCCCTCTTAACGTAATAACTTGACGAGCTATTTGTTACCGCGTAACGCGTACACCGTGGCAATTTCTTAACGGTGAATTCACGATGACGTCCTGTCCGATGATCCATCTCATTTTTCCCGATCTCATTCGATACGCGTCCACGGTATTTTGTTACTGCGATTGCTTTCAGAGAAACGAACCTCTGTGACTATCGATTGCCAACAAGCCACCCACGCGCCCGCAGCAGCCTCCGATTTTTCTTCCATCCGGCGTTGCTCGCGTTTCGGAGCTAAATAGAAACGGCCAGGCAATAAAAAGAAGTTATCAAGTTTTTTTCAATATATCGAACGATCCTGGCTTTTGTTCCGCGAGATACGCTCCTGGATACTAATTGGACTCTTCAGCGGATGATCCATCGGTAATTGAAGGTCCCCGCGGGAGGAATCGAGATCGACGAGAGGCATCATCGCCTCGACAACGTCCAGCGTGACTTGGCTAAATGCTTTTTTACCGTCGAAACGCGCGACTTTTCGTAACGCGTCGAGGGTTAATAAAACGGTACAGGCGAAACGGTTTAGAGTAGACGAATTCGTAAATTAGAACGCGAATATTACAGTTGAGATGAACGAATGAATGAAATTTATGATTAAATCTCGACGAGTATCCCTTTTCGCGAAGGGAGCCCGTTCGAGCAGCCAATTTTCGCGGAACGCCACGGCGGATAGAGATTACAAAGTGTAACCGGGCAATGGCGGGCCTGCCTTGGTATCGCACGAAAAAATTCATCTGAGGCATAAGTGGTTGCGTGGGCAGCTCGTTCGGGTTTTCAGCTTATTAAAGTTGAAAAACCGTGTTACCCGGAACAAAGTGGCCGCCGTAAAGCGGCCAGGGAGTCTCAAGTTCTTCGAATATCCTTTCGGGTAGCCGGCCGCTTTGCAGCGAGGAAAAGTTCGAAAAACAAATTAGCGACCCCTGCGGCTACGTTGGTATCAGCCATCTTCGAATGTCCCTTTTACCGATTCGTCGAGTACCGCCAAACGATGTTACGGGTACTATATTTATACCTATTAAGATGCTGAATTTTTCAGTGGCTACGAAATATGGAAATGAAATCTAGTAAGTTTTAATCATTCTTAGAATAACAGGAAAACGATACCCCGCGTGTAGCAATATCGCGAGAGCTGGTAATCCCACCGAATTTCCCGACTTCCCTTCGTCCGTAATGCCGCGTTAAAAATGGAGCAGAATGCACGGAACCTGATTCCGCTCCGGACACATTTTCTTGGAAATTTCTCAAGAGTCTCTTCTTCGCACTCTCTTCAACACGATATAGGGGATTGAAGGCACAAATTAGAAAAAAAGTTGGTGACATTTTTCTCCGTGGAAATCATAAAAAGATCACTCCTCCCTCTCCTTTTATCTGGTGCGAGAAAATTCACGTACCCGTTACTGTTCGTAATTATATTTACAAAACGGCTGAGACGAACTGATTTCTTACTACTTCGACTCGTCTCTCGAATTATAATAATAGGATCGAATAAAAAGAATCTCCGCGTCGCGAAACGATCCGCGGGAAGCGGGCAGCTCGGCTGGAGGACGAAATGGGGTTCGCGTAAACCAGAAACCTATTCTCGAATTTTATTCCGGAATTGGTACCCGCGCGTTGTTCCAGTGGTTCGCGAGGGAATTATTCATATTTACGAGCGGCATACCCAGCGAAAGCTTTGCCATGAAAGTGGTCCGTGTTCTCGTTTGCATACGCGAGGAGTCTTTGGGGTTGTTCGCTGGTTCGTACGGGCCGACGACATCCGGCCATCGATTTATTCGGGGCCCATAACAGCGTGGCCGAGGATTTGCGTTCGAGCGTGTCGGAAACGGCTCTCAGGCGAAGGAACTAACGCGAAGACGGCTGCTGGAACATCCACAGATTCGAGGAGGACTCTCTAGGACGCGCTCCCAAGGAGGAAACGGTCGAGGGGGTGGAAGTACCGTAGTAAAGTTGCGCGATTGATGCTGAGGCGACAGGGACGGGGGCGGCGTTATTTGAAATTGATTCGGGGAAGTTTGAACGGTTTTAGTTCCGATGTTGAACAGGCTGGAGGGCGGTTAAGAACTTGTAATCGGGCAGCGATGATGGACTTGGTGATAGATTCCCGCGGGACTCCAATCTTAACGGTGAGATCGTCGAAAAAGACGGAGCTCGTTTGGTTAGGGATTTAAAAAGGGTCAGGTAGTTTCGATTCGCCTCTGATTTCAACTTTCTGGACTACTTCGCGCGCTTCTGGATTCATTTGATTTTTATAGCACGAACTTAACGTAAAACTAAGGAAGATAACATTTGATATCGATGTTTATTTTGTTTATTAATTTGTATCGTTTCAATGTTGATCGAGATTGGTACAATTTAATCGTACATTCTTTAATTATTATCGAGAAAGCGATGATTTGACTTTTAGAACGTGAAAATACCTATCACTTGCCAGTGACAGGTATTTACAGTAGAAAGGCAGTATCTTTGGTCAGACGTCTATTACAAAGCCTTGCTACAGAATCACCGAACTCAGTCCTCTGTTTCATGAAATATACATGATGAGACTGGGAGCAAGAAAAATACACAACACCTTATTAAAGTTTAATTCTTCCAGCAGAGATCACTTGCCACAGTAGATGCGACACATCATTGGTCAGACAGTCGTTACTGCAACCCTCTATCACAAACCCACGCACAAACTGCTTCATTCTTCTTTCTCTACACGTACTTCACAATTAAACGAAGCAGAAATATGTACAAAATTTTATTCAAATCCAACTTCCTTGCTTGGAAAAATTAATTATTCCACAATACCTATCCACCCCAGTCATAACCCCTGCCTCAAGGTTTACAATCCTACCACTCGTCCAACAACCTGGTAACGACCAAAATCTCCAGCATTTAATCACGCAGAAACGAATTGCTAATTAACTTCGACGGAAGAGCGGCGTCTCGCGGAAACGTCGACGTTAATTCGCAGCCAGACGTCGGGACGCGCTCTAAAATAACACGACCGTCTAGCGGCGGTCATTGATTCGAGGCGAGCTCGAGGAGCTCCTCCATTGACCGTCCCCAGGTCTGGCGGAACTTCGCGCTGTCGTCTGTCGACGCGTAACGACTTTAAAATGACCAGGAACTGGGATTAGGGGAGGGTGAAAACATCCCAGAGGGTTGCCGGGTTCAAGACACCCGTAACCCGCGTGTAGCTATGGCAACCTGTTTTACGGGCGAACCCTCGACTCCCACGGGCACATCGAGAATCAAGAAATAAATTTCAGATATACGCGGTGGCGTGGCTCGATACAGGTTCACGAACGGACGTTTACGACCGCCCAGACGAATATTTTTCCACGTGGCTGACTGATTCACGAGCGTCTACGCTCGAACCGCGGTAAACAGTATTGATTCATCGCCGCGGACGATTTCGGGGTGGCTTCTCGAAGCGGATGGTGGTTTGTTAGAAAATTTCCTGGCGAAACAACGGGCGCGTGGAGAGAGAGAGAGAGAGAGAGAGAGAGAGAGAGAGGGGATTTTGCGCGAACAGCGAAAGGCTTGCTAGTTTTGTTTTTTTTCCGCTTTGCCTTTGAGGATGGGACCGTTCGATGACAACTGTCGTTCGGTTTTGCGAGGCGCGTGGGCACTGGGCCGAGACCTTTCAGCTGGAGGGGATTTAGCCTTTCGACCCATTTCCCGGCGCCTTTTAACATTTTTCCCGCGCTAAACCTTCATTTCTCATTTTAAATATTGCACGAGGAATGCGAGTGCGAGAGAAAGTGTGGGCGCTTATTGGATTGTATAATAAGAAATGAGGGAAGGGCTTGGTTGCTCCTGAATAACCAATCTTTCCCCGAACGGAAAGCTCTACGTTTCCTATGATTCACGGAGTATTTTATATATCCAGGGCAGAGGTAATTATAGGCAGCTCTAAATAATAATAATTCCAAGGATCAAGGATATTTTAACTCACAGTTCCGAGAACTCGGACGACTCCGATCCGATATATTGAAATTCGCGTGCTCTTACCTGAAACAAGAAAAATACATAGCACATTAGATAAACTGATGATATTCGTACACAAACCTATCATATAAAAGACTGAAATATAAACCATTCTCAATTTTAATTTTTTCATTTTTACAAGGAATAACGTAAAATACAGATGATCGTTTCTCTGGAACCGTGAATATTCAGCTCATCGAACAGAAACGGGTCAATCGGTAACACCCTCGTTCTTATAGTCGCTCCTCGTAACAGCATCGACGCTGTGCTCCGCTTAAAGACGGTGGAACTGACAAGGTAGAACGGCTTCTGTATCGAATTAACCTCCAGACGAGCGCCGCCAGAAGGACAAAAGCTGTTCGACTTCCGGAAACGTGATCAGACGCGGTGCACTCTCCGTTAGGTGGCATTCTCCCGGGTTCTCGAGGGGTAAACGCGTTTCCACTCCATCGTCCTCGGCCGTTCTCACGAACGAGCGGCCTCGACCGGGACTTTCACAAGCAAACGCTTTCAGAAAGCGCCACGTGACGTCCGAGGAACGCCTTTTCATCCCCGACGACGAGGAAGGTCCGTTCGAGGGGGTTGGTATACCGCGAGACGGCTACGTGAACGTAGTTCGAATTTACAGAATGACACATCCAACTCATCTCTTTTATATCTCGAATTTTTCAATGTGCACACGCGATCGTGGAAAATGGATGGAAGTGTTGTAAGCGAGCTGGAAGGGGTGTACATTTGGGGGAATTGGAAGGGGAAGTAGGTGAGTATATTGATTGAGAGTGACGCTGCAAGGTCTTGGCTCAAGACTAGACGTTGATTGAATTTTGAGGGTACGATGTTTAGTTTTAGGGGTGTAAGGGTGGGTCGAAAGGATGGATTTTCAGGAGTGTTACTCCTCGTCCCTCTCGAGAGCACGTACAAATATTTATGCCTCAAGTTAAGTCAGAAAATTTATATTTATTTCGATGCCGCTAAAGAGTTTCATAAAGTAAGAGCTTGCAAGATTTATTTCAAATATTTTCATGGGAATATTATGACGAATAAAAAGAAAGGTGCTGATCAGAAAGATAGAAATTGGTTCATTTTTAGCAGAATTAGAAATCGTTAAATGGTACCATGATGGTACACACGATGATCGAATGCGGGCGCGTTTCGGTTTACAAAAACTGCCTGATAAATGCCCGACACACATGCGGGCAATTTCTGCAGCGGACGGGGTTGCGATTTTCCGTGCTCTCTGTAAGATAATTCTTCTACGATTCTGCAAACGTTTTATGCGACCTCAAGTCCCCAATTTGCGACTTCTTCGAGAAGAGACGTCGGTCGTGAAAACGTCTCGCATTGTACAAAATTTTATTCTTCGAGTTTGAAGATAAAAAAAGAGACGCTGAGAAAGATATTCCATCTCCTTCTCTGTCTTCTACTGCGCTTAAAAGTTTTCAATTTAGAACGAGTACAGCGGATTCCGTATCGATTTCCAAAAGTAATATTTATTTTTTCCAACTACATTTTTTCGTCACTCTGCTCCCATCATTTTATCTCATTTTTTAAGGTCGCGATAATAAAATCAGCGAGAAACAAATGGAAAGTTAATCCTCGCTGGAAACAATTTATTAGAAGAAAAGTTTTCTGCATTCAAATTGTAAAAGCATTGGATTTACGTGCAGACGTTGTTTGAAAACATTTCCCTTGTTCGAGTCCTCTTAAACAAACGTGTACATTCGAAAGTATCGTGTTTTCTCTTTCGCTGTCTCGCATCGCGGCACAATAAAATATTAAATTCAAGAGTCTGGGAACTTTTATTAGCGCATACTTTACGTCGCACCCTCTCGCGTAATATTCGCCGTATAACCCCGACAGAAGGGCGCAGCCCGTAAGGAATGGTATTATTCAGTTTTGCCCAGTTCCGTTACTGGTAGCTCCGCTGACTTGAAACTTTAAATCAAGAACAGAATACGTAATAAAAGTGGCTAGTCTCAGCGAATTTCTCGACATCCCTTTGTTCGTAATCTCGCGTTAAAAATGGACCAGGACACGCAAGACTCGGTTCTACTTCGAGTACATAGAGTACATAGCCTCCTTTAAAATATCTCCCTCAACCACTTCTACGCCCACCGTTTCTACGGTTCAACGAGAAATCTATTTACGCTCGTGAACTCTTGTTATATTTCTCCCAGAGTTTGCTGCGAAGCGTTCCACAAATAACAGTCGCTAAAAACCAAACTACAATCTTTCGAATCAAAATCTTAATTTCGAGCCGACTTCACATCGTATCGATTACTACATCCGCGTAACACATCGCGCTAACGAGGTTACCTCATAGAAGTCGTCAAACGTAGCCAGAACGCCACTCCTTCGCGTAATTGAGCAAATCGGGCGACCTACATCATTCAACCTACATTACTCCGCGACGGGACCCAATTAAACGAACCGAGCCCGCGGGACGGCCGTAATATCGTTCGAATTTAAAGCCGGCGAATGTAAATGTTTCGCGCGAGGAGTCATCTGAACAGTGCGCCGATCGTTACGTAAATCACAGTGCCCGATCGACCGTCACCACCCCTGCCAATTAATTGCCACCCCGTTCGAACCGATCCGTTTCCTCGAGCTCGCGTCCAGATGCACCCCGCGCGAACGAATCACCACCGAAATCTTACGTATCCGAGGGATAGCGCGAGATCCCCACATTGTTGACAGAACGCACGCGAAAGCGCGTGAGAAAGTTCACAGATGTTTTAGAGTTCATTTCGAGAGTGAAATTTTGCAAGCTTCTCAGTCGGCTGATTTGTTTTCTTTCGTTGCCTTTGTCCAGTTAGTTTTTTTTTTAATTTTTCATGTGGCACGCTTTGTTTAGGAATTCAGCTGTTCGTAGCTATCGGGAGCTTCTGCTTTTTATTCGTTTGTTTTTTTCTATGATTATTGTACTGGAAGATACAATAGTTGATCTTACAATAGTTGAGATTATAGGGTTTGATTATTGTATTTGGAGGAACAGAAGGAGCGGAAGATGGTTGAATACGTAAAATATCGCGCAAAAGAGACGGATTTATGTTTTATTGGGTTCATACACGTGAACGTGAATGATTGAATGGGCGAAATGGAGGAATTTTTAGGTCGGCCGCCGTCACAAACGAACAAACAACCCAGTACCAGTGGCGGAATAATTGCGTTCAATAAATCAAAGTTAACTAGTCGGCTGATCAAATTCGCGGAAGCGCGTGTCATTTTCTAGGCAATTTTTTCACGTTGTTGTGTTTGTACGATCAACAAAACTCCATCGGGCTGCAAGAAAATTGGAAGTTTGCTCGGTACGAATAACAACGAAACGGGCGCAGGAAAATTGACTCTCTCGAGCTAAGAGAAAAAAAGAGAAAACTGTACAAACGACAAAACTTTTTACCAAACTCTTCCGCGCAAGTTACATTTAAAAAAGAACAAAATTATACTTTTTCCCGCAAAGAAACATTTTTCGATATCCGACTGACTGAAACAGGGAAGACAAAATATAAAGAGATATCTGTTCGAATTTTTATAACCTACCAACCACGTCGTTATACATTTTTCAGAAACGTCAAACTGCTAGAAAAGAGAATTAAATGCAATTAGATTTTTAATCGAACTTTCGATCAAAGTTAAGTACTGAATATGTGATAAATTGCAGCCAGAAGAGCGAAACGCTTCGAGACTGAATAAAACGCCCGCAGATGAAGCCAGGCTCTCTGTTTCGTTAATGTCTCATCGAACTCTGGCCAAGTCGTAATACGGGTAAGTAGTTTAACCCCGCTATTTCAACTTCCTGGCTAACTCTGTTAATCATGGCGTCTGGTCGCGTTACGACGGACCCCCTCGTCGCAATGTCGTCCACTTTCTTCGCAGCATCTCGAATTACGATCTCAAGTGCAATCGTTGCAACGGTCACCGATATATTGCCTATCGTTTCAATCGAGGCTATCGATAAAGTTGATTTATAACTTTAATTTTTAACGAACTGACGATAGTTCACGGATGAAAATTTATAAATTGGAATAAGAACCAATATCAGTACAAAAATAATTCAGAAAAGATCTTATACCATTGATGCGTTAAAAAATTCGTGTCAGATTAAGGAACAACCCTTTTCACCGTCACTCGACACGAAAACATCAGGAAAGACGAGGACCAGAGGGAGAATTCTTCGAGAAACGAACGTACCAAAGGGTTGGTCGTGCGCGTTCGATTAGGGGTGCGATCGTGCGTGGTTCGTCGACCGTTTCACGACCGAGAATCACAGAGTCTCTTCAAAGGAACGAGGAAAAAGTCGTCCCCACCCATGGCTACGAATTCCAGGGAATTCGCGGGCGTTGTATGAAAGTTGTGGAAAAAAGAAGGAAGACGAAACGAGCTCGCGTTATATCTTTCGAATGGAAATCCCTGGTATGCATCGGGAACGGCTGCTGGTGACGTTGCAGCGACGCGACGCAGAGAAGCTCCAGCAACCCCTTTGCGATCGTTCCTCTCGCGAGTCTCCGCGTGCGGCCCGCCCTTTGCAACCTGTGTTCCGCGAAACCGTAAACACTGCTCCAAGATAGAATAAGAATTCTTTGGGAAGGACTTGAAGCCTTCCACGAACCTCTCTGCCCTTCTAATGGTTACTTCCGTCATTCCAAGCGATATTAGGCTGCCTCGTTAAACGAGAAGACCAATCGACTTGTTGCGAAGCAAAGAATACAAAAATTCGTAGAAAATCCCTGTAGAAACAATTTGTACGAACGGAATTAAAGTGTAGGCAATTGGCGACGTTCTTTCGTTCCACGTTTCTCGATCCTGTTCCAGGTAAGTGACGAATGTGGAGTTAAGTCCGGGTATATTTCATTGTCAGGGTAAATGTTGTTCCCGATTGAGATGAATCGCGTGGCGGTTGATTCTCCTTCACATCCGTCGCCGGAGGGATTATAGCGGAAAACGGGCTTTCCCACAGGCTGTCACTCAGCCATCCGGTTTCAATGAAAATGGACCTCCGACTTTGCTGTCTCAGCGCTTAAAGCCGGTTCCGCACACGTTCGGTCAAGCTGCTCGCGTCTGCCTACGCAGGGCACACGTCTGTGCGCGTCCATCAACGCGTGTGTACATTGGAACAGTGCGGTAAAGTCGGTGCTATCCACGTTCTAACGGGCCTGCGAGCTAGTCGCTGCGTGGGAAGACTTAACAGGTTCACTCAAAGGTGTGTACTCAGCTTCGCCAGCGACGAGTGCGACCAGTATGCACAGAGAGGAACGTGCTCCTTCGTTTTTTCCATCCTCCACGCCCACGCGGTACCCGTCCACTTTGCTCACCGAGCTACTGAATGTTAATTCGTACAATTTTCGCGGATAGCTCGCGGTTATGTCAGCTTAATAATTCAAACGCACGGTTCCGACGGTTTTCAAGGTTTTAACGAAGCATTAGCCCCGGCTGGAGCCTTCCACCGCAAATATTTGCCTTACGGTCAACGGTTTGACCCGGGTCCCCGTGTTATCCGGCCGAGGGATTCGCTTCTGCGATAATAACACTTTCAGGGACAAGATACAACCGGTTTTCGCTCCTCCCCGCGGATTAAACGTTACGATCGCGCTCTCGCGAAAGTACGAATCGTCGAATGTCCTCGGGACGCGATGAATCTTTCTCAGGATGTTCTTAATCGAAGAATCTCTCTCGCGCTCTTCAACAGAGGACACTGTTCCTTGGGATACGTTAAAGTTCGCGTGGTACACCATCGATAAGTTTACTAAAATAACAGGGACGAAATTGCGGTTAACAAGCTGGGAATTATGATTCTCGCTTAGTCGGTGGAATTTCCCGGGATTTTATTTCGCGCTGAACGCCCACTTGGGAAGCAAATATTTGCGATCGTCGACGAGCGGCAATTTGAAATCCGTCATAATTCAGTGGGAGAAATATCCAGGGGAGCCGCGCGTATTATACACGGTGACAGCACTCGTCGACGATTAATCGTCAGGAGTGTCGATCCCGTCCTCGCCAATATCTTGCGTCGCGTTTAAATATTCATCGATGCAAAACAATCAATCGCTCTGGCTCGTCGAAAAATGGGGTTGTGCAATATCCAGGCCTTGACCTCGGCTCCCTCTGTCGAGCTAAATTTGCTTCGCGTCTGTAATTGCCGATAGCATTCATACCCTTTCTCAACCCTCGCACAGCCAAGCGCGCGCCTCTCTTCCTTCGGTCCCTCGATTCTCATGAAACATTCATCCGCAAATATTTATACGGCATAATAATATTTGCTCCACGGTCAGTGTCTTCTGCAGTCGAGAGTTATTTGACGCGCAAATACACGAATATATGATAAATATATATTTACAAAATGCCAGCAGCGATCTTTGACACCGCTGGTTTCGTTCAAGCTGCGAGGGCGTTAGCGGACGGTTCGCACGAATTCATTTCGATTAACATGTTACGCGAACGATTTAAGAATAGTAGAAGAGTAGCGATTATTCGGAAATTCAATAATTGCCGTTCTATTTGCGCACAGTTTGCCGAGGCTGATGTAGACGCGGCTTAACGCAAACGCGTGACGAGGCGGTCGAAGTGGCTGTATCCACTATACGCTCGTCCAATTGAAAACGGTTCTATCCATCGCACAGCAGCCCGACTGAAAACGGTTTCATCTACTGTGACCGCTCCTCGTTGGACAACTGCAACCGTACGCTCGTGTTGGTAATCCCAGTGGGGGCTGGAATCAGTGTACACCCGCGTTTCTACTGTAAATAGCAAGTTTCAAACTGGTTATATCCAACGCAAATACCAAATCTCGTATTCCGTTCTTCTTAACTCCTTCATTTTTTTACCCCTGAAAGGAACATTCGAACTTTTTCATCGAAGTTTAAACTGGTTCCAAGTTCGCGTCGTCCCCCGAGCGGAGAACGACGAGCCAACGGAGGTCGCATTTTAATCGTTTCGCTTGCAGATTTTTTTCACACGCGTCTGTCTTCAACTTTGCCAACGAATTACGATCGACGATCGTTCGTCGAACATTCGTCAGGTCGTCTTCGATCGTTTATGCAGAGGGAGTTTTAGGGAGCGGGCTCGCGTGCACGCGCGCCCCGACAAAAAGGGACGCGGAAGAGGCGTCCTTGGACCGAGCGAACCCAGGCCACGGCCCTGACACTCGAAGGGTCGTGCGATCCTCCCGGGAGAGTTCTGAAGCAATCTCGAGGTGGCCGCGCGGAAGCGCAGGAATTAACTTTACTTGACGAGGATCTGCTGAGAAGTTACTGTAATACCAGGGGAAAATATTGGCAAGTTTGACATAATTATCTATTCCTCTGGATCAGAAAAATAGTAACGTTTATATATTTGTTACTGGCATAAGAACGGGCGAAACTGTCATCGTTATTATTTTGCAGTAAACACGAGTGAAATGTATTTCGATAGCTATAATATCGCATACGTATACATTTCTATTTGTACACTTATATTAATTCAATATTTATCGGTCGATATTAGCTTCAGCGTATCATGATCCATGTATGTCCTTTCGATTAATGTACGTATAGTTTTGTCACAAATAGCATTCAAATTATCGAGGCGGTAGACGTTTATCGTGAAGCACGAAAAATAGGTTAAACGTGCTTACTGATTAATATAATACAGAATAGGTATCGTTAGATATGGAATTGGATAACGCTTTCTCGTCCTTTTCCCTAGTTATTGTTCACTTTCAGAGTAAACTGAGTGAGCAGAAACGGAACAACTTCCGAGGATCCGTTTATATTTTCCGATAGTCGATGAAAGTTCGTTGGATCACTTACGATATCAGCTCGCGCGCGGATTAATTCAATTTCCATCCATCCGAGCTTTCGCGCCGGCAGGCTCCCTCTCGTTCAGTTTGCTTCGATTCGATTCGCGTACACGTTCAATCTTTTCGAACAGTCGACTTCTTCTCCGTCCTCGCAGAGGATTTTTATTCGGTTAGAAAATTAAGGATACGGATGCTGGTTCGTCCTCTTTTCTCGCGAAGAAGTTGGTTTTTGCCTAAGAATATCTTTTATTTATGATAAAACCCTGCTGGATGCTGATTGGTCGATAACAGCGCGATATCGAGAGACAGTTGAACGACAATAATAATAAAAATTGATGCTCGACGAATATCTTTGATGAAAATAATTTTTATCGACAGCCACACCGTGTCTTCTCGCAGTTCGGACGATCAGCTATCCGAAGTTATGTCGCGGAAAGTCAATTTCCCGTGGCTGATAATAAAAACCCTCGTGCCCTCGCCGTCAAATGAGAAATTCCCAAGTGTCTGAACGCGTTCCCTGGCAACTTTCAAAAAAATCCTCTCCATCCTTCAACCACCCTCAACCTTCACCCCTTTCCACCAGAGAGCGCTTGAAAATTAAAATCAGACCACACAACGGAACTCCGTGGAAGAGGGAACCTTTCGAGCCCGCAATAACAAGAACTTCCTCGGGAAAAATTCTCTCCCCTCGTTATACGGGGTGTTTTAAGATATATTTCGCATAGTTACTCCGCGCGTAAAAATCAGTACATTTTATATTCCCCATTTACTTTCTCTGCTCCCGTTGACTGCATCGCCCGCGTTGAATCCATAGTAAAAATCGGACGCGCGCGCGTTCTGCGCGAATCTTCCGTTTACCCACCCCCACGAAAAAAAGAACAGACGAATCGAAGGAGAAACTTTTGCCCCGCGTCCAGCGTTTCGTTTTCGCCCGCGGGATAATCCGACGCTGGATCGTGTGATCTGTCGTGGGATATTCCACGGCGCATGGACCAACCGCGAGCCGTTCCGCAACGCGATTTACTCGAGCTCGGGGGGGTTGAGTCTATTAATCGAATGCGGCAACGACCAGTAGAGGGGTTGCTCGTGCTCCGTCTGGCAAACTTGCGCCATCGAGCTCAATTTCGTTATCCGCCACGGTCCTAAGTGAAAATATGCGGCTCCTTTCACGCGCTCCCACAGGATCCAGGTCGTCGACGTATTCTGTTAAGCATTATCTATTCCAGAGGCATGCGCCTAGCCGAGAGGAACTTTCTACGGGGTGGCTCGCGAGCGAACCGTATATTCCGCTGGAACGCTGTTGGCTATGCGGGACGGTACCAGTCTGACATACTTTTAAGGCTTTTGTTGAACGCTGCGTCGGTATTGTTCGAGAAACTGGACAGTAGCTATTGCTTTATACCGAGTTTGACGGGAACGAACGTATTCAGATAACAATTCACGGTAAACTAATGAAATTTAACTTCAGTTTTAGAAACGTTTCAGATATACTAGATTCCCCGTTTCCTTTGGATATTAATTTTCGCGATACAGAAATAACACGCAATCGCCAAGGAATGATAAATGGAATTCTGATCCGTTTTTGATGGATTGCCCCGTATAACAGGACTCTCCCTAGCGGCGGAGTGGCTTCGATTAACGTGCCTCTGCAGAGTGTGCCAGGATGCGGTACCCGCGATCCCACAATGGAATCTCGTCGCCAAGATGTGTTTCATTTGAAATATTTATTCGCGTACGACTCCAGCAGCCACCACAAATGCGAAAATCATCCGAGACCAGATGAAAGAAGAGTAATTTCTCGAACGCGACGTGTTGCGACGCGCAAATCGTCCACCACGAAGTACATCACGCGATCGTGTCCTAACGTAACACTTGATATTAATTACTTGTGAAGTGTACAATTTTTACAAAAACATCTTAATATCCAAAGATGTCATCAAGCAAACTTCGCCAAATACCGATCTGACGATGCAGACTCGCGTTGTTCTAAATTCGAACCTTTAAAGGAAATACTTGCAGGATAAACGCGAGAGCGATGAAATGAAAAATTGAGAACCACCTTCCCTCGGGAAGGGAGCGGACGTAATTTTCGCGACGGCGCCAGGAAATTCGCGGATGGTCCGCGCGTTAATCGAAGCCGTTTCAGCGCGTTGCGAGCGGGGGCGCGTCGGAAAAGTCGGCCGAAAGTGTATATTACGCGAGTCTATAGAGATAACCTGGAATCCATGTGGCCACATATCCACGGCCCATCCTTTGCACCGGTGAACTCGAGTTTTAGAGGCGCGGATATAATGAAAGGCACGACGAAAGCGTTTCGAATTCGGGCCAACGATTTCTTTCAGCCGGCTCTAATAGACGCTCGCCGGAAACAAGCGCGGGACAAAGCCGGGGGTTCTCTTCTGGAAGCGTCTCTAAATTGTCTGATTACGAGAGAAAGAGTACGAGTTCCTTTCCCTCTTCTATTTATTCCTTTTTTTTACATATATATATATATCTCGTTCCTTTCGAGGCAGAAGGAAAGTTCGCCATTTTTCTCCTTCTGGCTGAATGGTCGAGGGGTGCCATTGTGCAATTGGTAACGGAAACAAAAACGAGAACCTTCGCGAATGTCGAGATTCGATTGAAAAGCAGCGTAGACTCGCGAAAGTTCAGCGAAACGTACAAAAGGTACTAAAAAAAAAAAACAAACGTGACAAGGGATTTATATTTTCAGAAATGTTTCATTACCACTCGATGAAAGTTATCGCGAACGTAACAATTTCGTCGCTAAATCGAGGGAGCATACATTCAACGTTCCCTCTCATCTCTCGAACTCCATTTTCACCTCAGGTTTCCAGCTGCATCCGCATGTGCGCGGCGCGTCATCGAGCGCTAGTTAAACACGCTATAACACTGTTCCGCAGTGTCGTAATTCAGTCAGGCCTAACGACATCCTCCTTGCCGCGGTTCTCGCCGGCCAAACAGCGTGTTCTGGGCAACGTGCCCCGATGTTAATTCGAGAGAGTGCCGGATGGAGAGCGGCAGCAGAGCCGGTCATCGTGGATGGCCGCACGTCGCGAGGACGGTCGAAAGCCTTAACGAGCTATTTAGCGTTTTCCGCCGGGACACGGATTGTGCTGTTATCCACCGCCCTCTAGCCTCCACCTCTGACTAACCCCTCCGAGCGATTCCATCCCCTCGTGCCGCATAAATTCCGACGACCGCGAAACTCTGACGCGCCTGAACGACGCGCGGGATGTTATCCGTGTTTAACAGTTTAGCAAATTCTGTTCCACTCCTGCTGCTGCCGGGGAATTCCGCGTTTCGACTCGCGCGAGATAATCATTTCTGTTCTCGTTCATTGATAAAGTTCGTCCGTTGCGGGGGACTTGAACGACGCGTGGACTGTTCGCGAGGAAGTTGTTTTACGGAGTTTGTTCCTTTTTTTTTTTTTTATTTTTCTTCGATACTTTCAGTTTCCCACGAGTTGGTTTTATTAATCTCGGTTCTAAACACTTTGCACGCGTACGTCAGAATCGTAACGTTTTGGACGAACGAGGAACGCTTTCGGTGAACTCCTTCGTGTTTTAAGGACGCGGTTTTGGCGCGTCGTTCTCGTGTGAAATCGGTGGAAAGTGGAACGGGGGATTGGGAGAGAGAGATTGGGAGGAGGAAATTCGAGTTGAAGGAGGATAAGAAACTGATGGAGATAGGAGGGTGCTAATGGTGAATATCGGGGGTGAAGGTGGGAATAACGAAAGTTGGAGGATCGTAGACGAGGCAGAGAAAATTGCGTGATAAAGTGGGAAATGTACAATGGAGGAGCAGACTCGGTGGATGAGTGAGCTAGTGTAAGCTACGCAAAGTGCGCGAGAATAAAAAGAAATTTGTGTATATCGAATGAAATCAGAACTGTGATAACCTCAAAGGATTCAGCATCGAAATAGGGGGAGTAGGATCAATGAAAAATTGTCAAGTGAGAAAACGAAGTCAGCGAAACGTGCGACGTTAATAGAGCAAAAATAGACGTGACGAGGCAAAAATCACGAGTACGTTAAAAAAGCCTTGGAAAAGTTGAAAAGAATAATTATCTATAGGGAAGAAAAATAGAGAAGAACGGCGCAGGGGAATCGAACGGGTATAGAAAACATCAACGTAATGACGTCGTGGAAAGAAGCAGTATACCATCGATAAAAGAGCGCCAGCTCGGCTATACGCGAAGGAATACACAAAAACTGGCATTAAAGGATAAAACGAAGCGATCAAGATACCAATAAAACCCCGCGGTTTCGACCAACAATAATAGCAGCGACGAAGATGGCCGAACGTGACGATGGTTAAAGTAAAACGAAGTAATAACGGCAAGGACGTGGTCAGAGGAACGCTGCACATGCAACGTCCATAGATACGAGCGTATTCTTACGTACGTAGCTCGAAAGAGAGAGAGAGAGAGAGAGGGGGAGAGAAAGAGCAGAGGAGTAAAAGTACGCAAAAAAGAGAACATCGCAGCAACCGCGTTTTCGAGGATCACGGTCCACGTTACAAGGACGATTGTATTGGGTACGGGTTGGGTTACAATTTTCGTTGATTGCGCGGATCCTGGGAGATCGTTAAAGTTCTCGCCTCGAGACAAAGGGGTGGAAAAGAGAGAACGTCGGATAGGAAGAATTCCAAGGACGGAGAAAGCGTGGAGAGGGTGGCGGAGCGCGGCTCGAGAGAAGACGGTCGACATTGTGAGCGGTAGAAAGGAGAAAGGAAGGGCTTGTTCATTGTCGAATTCCACGTAACCCTCCGCGGGTCTTCATTTCGACGATCCCTGCGTGGTAAAAAGAGCCAAGACGAAAGAGACTGTCTTTGAAATAGCGGCTACAATGGGGACACGAGGCAGCTGCTGTCCTCGCTCGCAATTACGCAGACCACGGCGCCAGAGAATCGAATTAACAAGAATTGAACACGGGAATAGGGGAGGAATACCGTCTGACGTCCGCGCGCCCTTTCTCAGTCCGTTTCGAAGGGTTTCGAAGCTGCTTTCATTTCTTTTTCACTTCGACGAGTTTATATTAGAAGAACGAGAAATATGTTTTCTCTCTGCTGATGGGATAAAAAAAGAAAAAAGGGATCGAACGATTCAATGATCGCGTCGCATAATCCTCAAACTGGACTAAACGACGAGGGAACACGTTCGTGTCGCCCTCGCGAGCGCTGACCAATGGCCACTACGCTCGCAATCAACCGGTTGGTTACGAGTGCAATTAATTAGCCGCTGTACCGTTTAGTCCGAATCGAAGGAAGCCTTTAGCAGCGGAGCGGCTCGTTAAGCTCGTTCGTGTACAATGGACGTCAGAATGGGGTGCTTGCTCCGGTTCGCGGCGCATTTAACGATCAATGCCATCACCGTCGAACCGAGTAACGAGCCAGCGTTGCGTTAATATTTCCATTTGTCCTGCGTTCGTTGTTATTTCACGCGTCAGGAGCGTCGCGCTCTTTCCTTTCGATAATCGATACTACCTGGCGAGCACTCGTCACTCGCCACGCTCCCCGGTATATCTCAAACGTTCCTCGCGAAACCGAACGCTTCTCAGGCAATGTCTTGGAACGGTGCTCGTAAAAATGTAATCCATCGCGGAATTACAAGTTTTTACGCGCGCGAAACGTAAATGGAGCTGAAGGATGATTTACGAGGCGATTCATTGCCAGCGTAGGTTGGATTATCCAGCGGGAGGTTAAGATGTACCACTGAAAATTCTACCACCCCGAAACCATGAATTTATGGGATGTTCGGGAGTGCATACCTCGAGAACAACTTCGCACTTTATCAAGCATTCTCGCGAGCTAATACCTCGCAACGTAATAAACCAGCACTGTCAGTGAGATATGCTCTCTCTCACTGCGAAGAAAAGCAGATATCCTACTCCAGAAAATTACTAATGTTCGCTTCTATTTCCTGCGCTGCTATCTCTTCTAAAAGCGACTCTCTCTCTCTCTCTCTCTCTCTTTCTAATTCCACTTAACAGCAATTAATCGAGTCGATGAAAAATTCTAATAACGCCAAGTGTCATTTCTGAACGAGATCGACGTATCGAGGATGCATCTGCGATGCTCTCCCATCGTTTCAACATCCTCAGGTTCGACCAGGTAAGTGCAAAGCAGGATGCTCCGTTCGAACAAGAGGCAGTGATTCCATCAGCAATCTCCCGCGGCGAGAACGAGAAAGAGCGTCTATCACGGCAGGAATCCCCTCGAACCGAGCGCCGCGACCCCGATACTCCATTTTCCCGCGGAAATTGCGAAAAAAGTGGAAGAAACTCCGAGGGGTTCTCCGGCGATTTTAACCAGGAAATATCGCGTCGAATTGACGTTCGGAAAATACCCATCGGCTGTTCGTGGCCCGTTCTCACGGTCTATTTAACGAAACAAACCACTTTCCACGGCTACGTCACCCGTGACGATACCGATAAGGCGATAATAAAGCGACGTACTTTCGCCGTGCCTATGTGAAACGTGTTATCACGGGTCGCGCTGTCTCACTGATATTGGCGCGAAAATTCTTCGAACGCAATCTTCTCAGCCTCAAAATTTCTATTTAACGAGTTAAACAACGATAAATCGAGGTGTGTCGAACCAGAGATTGGTAGATGGAAGATCGTTGCGGGGAAAAACTGTGCAATCCACGCGAGATGTAGGTCAGAACGTTTATGATCCGACTCGAAATTTCCCGTATCGAACACGTCTACGCGGGAGGAGGCGAGGGTAGGCCTGGAATCGGGACAGAGAGGTCGAGGAGAGACCGCGCAAAGGAATGTAAATCGCGGTCGTACCCCTCGGTCTCGGTTTTCCTTCCCGTTCCCGGTTCCGAGCCGCGAAAATTTCGCATTTATATTCGACCCGTGAAACGACCCGCGAACCTGCCTCGCGTCTGCAAAATTGTCCTCGACGTGCAAGGTCAGAGGAGAGTAATCCCTCTCCGATCTTTCCCCATCACGTCCGCGCGCTCCTCTCTCTCTCTCTCTCTTTGTTTCGTCCTTGCTCGACGTATCTCTTGAACGGTTCAGAACGCAGCTCAGCTGAGGTCTTCCGGGTGTCGACGGGTGAAATAATGCGCGGACCGCTTTTCGAATCGAAAAACGCATCCCTGAGAGCTTAGGGTGGCGCGCGAGTGATTCGAAAGCGACGATTGCTTTCAGTCAAATTCCTGAAATTACGTGGCTCTTATTTTAATCTATGTGATATTGAATTTTTTTAATTTTTACAGATGAGAATTACGAGTAATTCGGGTGAAAGTTTCAAGTAAAGGAACCTTTAATTCTCATCGAATTCTATTTCGCAAGCAGTCTGTTATTATATTTGATTTGACGAATCAACTGATTTACAAAGATTGCACTCGGAAAGGAGAAGCGTACTTCGTTTACAGTTTTCTCAAAATAGACTGCAGAGTCTTTCTTTAAAGTCTTTCTTCAACCTCTTCGAAAGTGTGCATAATAATGAGAAGCAGAATAAATTTGGCCAGGCTGCTTGTAATCCGCTGAAACACTGCTCCTCGTTCCCCTGGTAAATCTTTGCATCAGACACGGGCCAAGATTACATCGTATCCAGGCGTTTGAACGTCTCTTTCTTCTAATTAGCAGCCGCGATATTCACAGACTAAAAGCGCGCTACCAGCTTCTGCGCGCTGCATAAGATTCTAACGAGAAGATACAGCGAGGCAGCCACGTTAAACCGAGTTTTAATTAAAGCCCAAAGAATTTTAAGCGTAACGCGAATAGCGCGAAGATCGATGGCACTGCGAGACCGCTAAAATGGCAGGAACAAAGGACGAAATTTTCATAAGAAACGAGGCGCGCCTTGTATATATTAATCGGGAAAGTCGCATTTAATTTCGAGCGATATTTAGACGCGTATAAATATTGTTATCCCTCGCTCGCATCCTGATTTCTCTTCGTACGCCCGCGTCCCAGCAATTCCAACTATTTTCCATAGAATTCATTACGAACCCCGGGTTCGTTCGTCCGTGAAACGTTCTCCAGTCTGAAGCGACGATGAATTCTGCAACTTCTAGCGTCGAACTTCGCTCGAGATTACTTTCTCAATTATCACGTAAATTAACGCGTTCAACTAGACTCGCAGTCAGGGAACAAGTTTGGCATTAACGAAACCTACATGGTACTAGACGTACGCAATAAAGTTCGTGGACAGGTCTACGACGTATCTCGACTACTAAAAGTTAACAAAAACCAGCGAATTATTATTAGACTTGCTCGACGTACAACTTGGTAGTTCAGTCTCGATACCAAACGCTTTACTTCCAATAATCGAATTGCACCGATACAGGCGAGACCATTACATGTAAACGCAAGTAGAAAAGCGAAGGAATTTCCAGCATCGTACAGCATCGAGCCGACGTCCCTCCGCTTCAATTACCCGAATCGACGCAACACCGCGCACCGAACAGCAATTAACATCTCGAACAATTCCCTAAAACGGCGAATTCCGCGCTAGCCAAGGAACGAGGTCGAGAATTTCCAGCACGTCGTCGAGATTCCAGATTCTCGCGATGGCAACGTTCAAAGGGAATATCACGCTGGGATGGAAAATCACGGGGTCAAGGGCACGCTAATGGAGAACGGGCACTGGAAAAAGAACACACTTCGTTGGAAGGAGGACGAACATCATCGAACAATCTGCGAGCAAGCATTATTCCTTCTCCCCTCTACCTCTCTCTCTCTCTCTCTCCTCCTCTGCTTTTCATCTGCCGTTCGTTCCTGTTTCGCCCTCGCGCCCCCATTTCACTTTCCCTTTGTCCCGTTTATTCCACTCGCGGAGCGGCTCCACCGTCGGCTCGCCGTGTTCTTCAAACGACGTTTCTCTTATGGATGAAATTCAATTTGCCTCTCGCCGTTCCGCCGGCTCGCGAGCAACCGTAAAACGGAGAACCGGCCCTCGAACCGGACAATGCGCGCGAGGAAGACGCCTCTGCGATGGCTCCCTATGATTCATTATCTCGTCGACGCGCCTCAGTTGCTGCAGAGACGACTCGTTCTCTCCTCGAGAGTACGCGCGTTCCTCGCGCGCTCGAGACTGCCATTATTCGTCGTTACTGTTCGCGCGAACCGAGTTCAACAGCTGAGGCGGTGGTGGTTTTTTACGCGGAACGAGAACGCAATTGAGATTTCTGCAGCTGCTTCTTAATGGAGTCCGTAGTTCACGTTACGTACGCTTCGGCTGTGTCTGCGATTCTGTCTTGATTAGGTTTCGTGTCTGTTGATGAGATCTCGCGTTGCTGCGTTCGCTGCTCTTCTGCCGATGCTGGAAAAAGTAACGGTCTTGTTTCTCTCTGTTTCCACGCGTTTCATTTTTGCCTGCGATAAAGACTGCAGGAGAAAAAGGAGCAAGTTTTTTTTTCTGTTTTCTATAACGGTTACGCTCGTTGTTTTTTATTTCATAGTCGAGCGTGTAACCTCTTTATTTCTCCTTTGTTTTTACGTGCTTCGGTCTTGCGTATAATATAAAGTACTTTTATTTTTAGCGTTGTTTAATGTATCAACAGAGATACACTCGTAGCAATTGACGGTGAAAATGAGCAAGTAACAGAAGCAAAGCGCTCCGCGCAAAAAGCGAGCACATTCGAATCTCCAAGTTTCTGTAAATTTTCGATAAAACCGTAATTAACGTCTTACGCGTCATTATTTCATCTTCTCGAAGAACTCGGATAGACGCGATATTATTTACGCAGCGAGAGAGTTTAAGTTCGTTTAAATTATTCCGAGGCTCGAAGCAACGGCTGGAATGGACGTTCCTGCTGAAAATTGCTTGACTGTTTCATGAGTTTCCCTCGTCAGTTTTCGAGCCGATTACGGCGCTAACGCGGTTTTATCATTGGCCAACCACGCGAAAACCTCCTATTTAATTCGCGCTCCAATTTCATTTTAAACAACCTTCAATTCCATTAACGATCGAGTCCACCGATTCGTCTCGCGCATACACGCAGATTGGATCGGAAAAATCAATGACCAAGAGAACCTCTTTTTCGAATATCCCTCAACCAGCGAAACGAGGGCAAAAAATATCGAATAAAAATTATTCCTCGAAGCAGAAGCTTTCTCTCGCGAAGAAAGTTTCCCAGGCCCTTCGAGTTCTCCATTTTCAGCCTACGGTTTAACCTGACCAGAAGGCTCTTGAATAATACACGGACAGGAACGACGGGATTAACCGTGGATATAATTTTATCCTCGCGGAACGCAAAATTTCTGCTACCTCCGCGAATGCAATTGACGTTTCCTCTCTCTCCCGTAGGCGGAATAATTAAAAATGTGCTGCGAACCGTGTTTCTGAAAGGGCAGTGTCTCGCATCCACCCGCGCAGTTTCGAGGATACGATTTTACACGCCGCGACACGCGTTCTATCAGAGACTGTTTCTCGCGTTTACCGTCTCATGGCGATGCTTCTCTTTTCTCCAACGCGCGAGAGTCGTATCGTCCGAGGAAATCACTGTACGTTAAGTATTTTACCGCTTCGAGCCATGTTGGGGTGGACGTTCGAACATCTTCCACGTTTTCGAGCGTTTCGAAGAGCTCGAAGAGAAACGTGGATAGAGATACGCGGACCTGGTGTCTGCTCGACGCTTTCACATCTCCTTCGTGTTACTTTTATTCGGACGTCGAGGTGGTACGGAATCGAGATACCGAGTGTGGCGATCGGGAAACGTCGATTCGCGATGTTAGGGAGAAATGATGTTCTTTGATGCGCAAGGTTGCGGTGTCGGGTCAAATCGATTTCTACGTGGCTGTTGCTGGCGCACCAAACATCTTTCTTCCGCGAATTGGGTTCTGCCATTATAGAAATTGAAGATCGAACCACGCTGCTCTGTCAACCCCCTCGTCGTCGCATCTAAACCTAGTCTCGTTGTCACACTTTTCAAACGATTATCAAAACAAAGTAACACATTGCGTTCATCACCCAAGGTACAAACAGTTTACCAAGCATACAAAGTGATACGAGTGAGAGACCTTGCTCGCATTAACTCCCAATTAAAACTCGATCTAATCGTCCGAACAGTGTTAAAAAATCCTCAAACAACAACAGAAGCCCGCCAATTAACGGAGCTTATCCCAAAGAAATCATCTGGACAAGAGCATCGATCGCGTACACGACGCACGCTGATGATATCTGTCAAAGTACAGTTTCGAACGGGTCGCGTGCCCGCATAAAGCTGTAGCGGAATCGCGCGTGTGTCCGCGCCGACGTGCTGCGGATTTAATAATGAGCACAAAGGCCGCGGTCGGGTGCAGCAGCATCGTCATATCGATTCCGTCCGTGTGCCAGTCGGATTTTAAGCAGGGACGCGCGAACAATCCGCCCCCGTCGAACGTTGAATATTAATGTTTGAAATTGCACAGGAAATTGCTTCACCGCGGCTGGCCTTCCCGCTGACCGATTCTGACGTGTCGCTGACGCGGCCCACCCCGCAGCAGTCTTCCGGAAGCGACGGATCTCGCCGGGAGATTCGACGGGAGCGTTCAACCCCGTCGCGACGCGACGCGACGCCCGTGAACCGCGCAGACAAGTGGAAACTTCCGACGACGGTCCGTCTGCCCGGAGTTTCGAAGGGCACCGTTCGATTCTATCGAGCTTCGCCCAGGAAATGTCGCGGGAAATGTAAAATTTCACCTCATCGCTTTGGTTCCTTCGACCACGAGGAATTTCACTGTGGTGAACTGAGATCTACTGTGATCTTGCTGGATCTTGGACGATCTCGACTAAGAAGAGGGATGCTTGTACATGCTGAGTAATTGATGTAACGATCGATTGAATCAGAATATTGTTATGCGAGATAAAATGTATTAGAATCGAGGATTCCAGCGGTTCTGCTAATTTGAATCTCGCTCGTACGTACCTCGAACGTAGAAACAAAAGGCAGTGTATATCTGTCTAGGTAATGGTAACCTAAAATAAAAGACGAGAGGATTGAACGATCGAACGGTACGTTTCCATTCAATATAATGTAGGACATCAGGCTGTTGCGATACTGCAATTAGGGAGGGATGAATCCGCTTGCACTGTACCTGGCTCAATTGTAACACAGGCTATCGACTGTTGTTCGATGCTAATTCAATACGCCCGTGATAAACGTGAAATGAACATTTTCAATACGCCACTGTGCGCTCGAAAAGCTCGCTGCGTACTGTATTTCGTTATTTCGCGAATTACTGCAATCGAAATAGTCATTCGCAGGCTGTGACAGTTTCGAAGGCACGTTTCTTAATTCGTCGTCGCAGCTGTGACGCGCTGCAAATGGTCCTGTTAAGTTTTTTAAAATATTTAAATATACATTATAACCAACTGACGACAGAAAAATAATTGCATTCGCGATTTATAATAAAATTGGAACAGAAGTACGAAATTTTCATCCCCTTTAAATTGCGAAAGTGCAAACTATGCATCGTTCAGCTATTAAAAACAGCTCGTCCGCCGTTCTAAAACTCGAAAAATAAAATAATCCGACGACGCCAAGTGCCTCGTTACGAATTAAATTTCATTTCAGACGAGTACCACGGACGGGGTTAAAATATTCTCGCACCGAACGGCGCGCTAATAACCGGAACGCGATCAACGAAATTCCGGATCGCCAAGCGCGCAACACGTCTCCCAATTTTCAAACCATTCCACTCGAATTACCCCCGTCGTTGTCAACAATTTCCCAGCCTCAAAGGGCAACCAATAAAACATCGGTGCTCGAAGCGTAGACAACAAGCGCGGACGTCGAAACGCGATTCCCGTGCACCAGCGAGAGAGAACGCAAGAGTGGCTCTGCAGTTTAATCCCGAGCTGCATTTCGCCAGACGTTTCTCGCCCGTGAAAATTATTTAACGACTCGGCTGCGTTACGTCGAGTCCACTTCTTCCCACTACAATACACGTTTATCCTTCTTTTCGCCAGTCTTTTTTTCTTCCCCATTTTCCGTACGATCGTTACGGAGCATTCAGAGAGATTTCAGTGGGAATTCAGAGCGACAGTTGCCACGCGACTCTGAACTATCAACGAACTGAGAGCGGAACGGGAACGACAATTTTTGAATTTCTTTGGTCATTCGAATTTTACAGAGGAAACGTTAAATTTGTTCTTTACTAGCGAAATTTTCGTACGTCTTGCACGGTAATGGATTAATTCGTAGCTACTTTTAATTTATGATCCTTCCCAAAGTAACCGACGATATACATCACGGTTTCTGGACAGGGAACCACACGTTCACCCTTGAAAACCGCTGATCGATGGTAACGAGCAGTCGCTGTTGGGCTTTGCCTGTGGACTTTGGTGTTAGAGCCTTTAAATTTGTCAGAGCATTTGTTGGCTCGCGGTGTGGGAACGCAAATATCACTCTGCTGAAGTTTTTACGATTTATCTGACACGTGTGCTCTAAAGTTTGTAAGAAAAATTGCTAGAAAAACACAGCCTTAGAAACGTACATTCTCAACCGATCTTGTTCATCAGTTATCCAAAGAATTTTAGGATCTTTCGCAATAAAATCACACTTCCAATCGATCCTATGAGAGAAATTTAGTGATAGATATAAGTACTCTTCTAGCCAGACTCACAGAACTTTTCCTCGTAACGTCCAACTTTACTTTCGCTACTGTTTCGCGAAAAGAATCGCTACAGCCATAAACTGTACACTCTGGAATGCCTTTGAATCCATTGAACTTTGTCACCGTTACCATCGTTATTAACGGGCCACTTTGAAAGGAGACCAATAGCTCTGATCTTTAAAATGTAAAAAAACGGGGCATTTTCCTTCTCCAGGCTGGTACTCGAATTACGCGACTCCGATAACACGAGGAACATTAGGGCGTGGAGACAAAAGTTTTCCCCGGGTCCACTCGCCGCGTTCCCTCCGGGGAACTTTCCTAACACTCGACGCGACGAAGGGAAACACTAGGAATCTCTCTCTCTCTCTCTCTCTCTCTCTCTCTGCTACCACTCCGCCGTGACCCATTTTATTTTCGATAACCTAATAGAAACGTTGGTTTAATCATAGATACGCTGTCCTCGCAGCCACTTTACCCGAGTACCCGAGAGTTTAATCGATCCTTGTCGACAGGACGATGGATTCGACCCTTTCCATTTCGACGGTTTCACGGTTGAATTGCCCTTCGAACACCAGCTTTACGATCTGTAAAACCGGCTACGATATTTTTTCGCTTTCAAGGATGCCATTTTTTGGGGCCATCGACGATACTTCTATTTTTCCGTGCGAGTCAGTTTTTTTTTTAAATATTCTACGGGCTATAAATTATGACGCTCGATATTTCACGGAAAGGAGCAGAGAGTTATGGTTAAAAAATGCGAGCAAAGATTTTAATTTCAATGGATTTCGCTGTTAAAACGTCCGGTAAAGAATGGCGAGTATAATTTTGAATAACGACAAATGTCTGATCTCCACCGTTCATTTTATATTATTTTACGGATATGTAACCTGGATTAAAATCTCGGTTTTATACTGTAACAATATATCATTTCCACAAGTCGTGTATGTTACCGTCCCTCGTACACCTCGTGGTCCCCAGAGGGTGTATAAAATCCAAGCGGAATACGGTATTTTAACTCAACAGTTAAAGGGAAGTTCGGTATCGTTCCACTTAAATTAACTTGTCCTCTTAAACTCATTTACATAATGTTAAATCTCCGTGATTTAATCCCGTGTCATAGGAACTTACTTGAAACATGGGACCGACCTCGCAACTTATTCCACGACCCGTCCGATCCTGCTCGTACAGCGTAAAGTAATAATTTAATCTGCGCTAAGTCGCCAATTAGCCAACTTCGATAATCACTCTTTAATTGAACGCGTAAATAATCGCGCCTCGAAATTAACGAACGAACATTCAGAGAAAATTCTTCGAGGCTTAACCATCGCGTCCCTTTTTCATCCCTACCAGGATAGAGTCACGCGGCAGATCCTGCAATTACACTTATCCGTCCAAAATCTCCGTTCATGGTCGAGGATTAATTAAAGAACAAGCTCTAGTGTCATCAAGAGAAATTATCCCAATTAATATTCAAACGAGCCAGCAATCTAGCGTCGTCCGTTCTTTGGGCCCCATTAGAGTCTTGACCTTCTAACCCATAGCTTCACTGGCTACCTAAGCTCTTCCTCGCTCTATCTTCCTTACCACGACGCCAAGATTCGAAAACTTCCTATTCCTTTTTTATACGCTAGTAGCCCTTAACGCGTGTCTCCATAAACAATCCCTGTCACTTAAATTAGCCCCTCGTTTGCAATTTTCATCCGCGCAATAATTCAGTTACCCGACTTAGAGCTTCGCGCGTGATTACCAGCGTGCGGTAGCATATTAGCAACGCCAGCTTTAACGGGTGTGTAACTCGTGCAATTGTTCGCCGCGTCGTGTATTAGAACGTACTGGAGCTGTCTGTCATTCTCCATGCATCGAAGAATAGAAATTTGACTTAATGGCTACCAAATAGAAAAATAGTAGAGTAATAACCTTGGAAGTTCGTTAATTTCAAGTGCTCCTCACGCGAAACGATCACCAAAAGGGAGAGCAAAAGCTACGCGGTTAGAAGATCGATGCTGACACAGACATTGCGGGTTGTTTCACTGCCGCGTAATGTTCTGACAGTTATGCAAACTTCTCGCCCGTGCAACTAAACTGTCCGCGCAATTGATAATCGCGAGCGAGCGTCTGGCTTTCATCGCGGAACGAAACGACGCCGGCGACCCTGTTCTCGAACTCCCCTAACCCAATTCCACGGACCCAGTGGCCCGATCGAGCGGAATTCAGCAACGGAAAGCGATCTACCGCGACGCGCGAACCCCGTCCACGATACAAAAGACGCGTCCCGTCGCTTTACGACTGGCTGCCGCTATCGACGGACTGGAATTGGATTCTCGACGGAAGGGAAAGGAACCAGGAGGGACCTCGGAAGATTCTGGATCGAGGGGGCAATCAAGAGCGGTGGCCCGGAAATTGGCGGTCAGCTGAAACGACGTGTCGCGGTTTTCGCGATGACGAGCGAGCCTCTGGCGAACGTTTCGTTTCGAATGGTTCCTCGTTGCAGACAGCGCGGGCTTACGATGTTCCACTCGTGTTCCTGGAGTCTTTGATGCGTTTCTCCCGGATGGATACGAGGGAATTCGTTTAGTTAATGTGCATTCCACGTTGAAGCAGATGACGCTTCCTCGAACGTGTAAAGTATGATTGCACAGCGCGAGCATAATGTGTACTTTATTTAACATTTCTCGTTCGTTAACATTTGGATTGGTAGCGAACGAGTAATTCGCTTCCAAGCACCTCTTGTCTGTTTAAGTGCTTGTTTGCGTGTCTCTCTCTCCTTATATTCGTGCAATCAACAGTTTCACGACGACACTTCACTCGCTTTCTTCCACACTTTTCTACTTCTCGCTCCTCTCTGTTAACTACCCGCTGTTAACGACCTGCCAGTCAGCTTAAAACTCCAATTACCTTGGTTATTACAAAAGGCTTTAAACTGACGCTTCGCGGTATTATCATTGTTCTCGCGTTTCATTGTGCGTTATTTAGAGCCATAGTTGTCTCTCTCAACGGTGTATCGAATGACTCGAATATTTAAGAAACGATAGAATTTGCAATTCGCAGAGGGCTCAAGTTCGATTAAGTTCGCACTGTACGAAGGTCGATGTGTATTCAGTGTATTGACGGCAGTTTAGTGATCTGGCTCGACGTCTTCAGGAATTCACCTAGCAGGAATGCAGGCTGGCCCGCAGGATAAAAGGATCGATGAATGTTTGCGCGCGTCAAAGGATCAAACGGCTACGCCTGGAGCGAGTCTCGCGTCTGAAGTCCATGTATTAGATATTCAAGGACTAAACTGAATAGGAGAGGGATTCTGGTGTATAGGGTGATGTATTAGTAGGGCATTATTAGGGTTTACGGTACATTCGAAATGGATCAACCTCTGGGGCACAATTAAGATCGATGACTCAAGTTCGCCGGGCTAACGGAATCGATAGAGCGTCCATTGTTCCACGTAACGCCGCTATCGTCGCATTATAATTATATAGTTCTCGTATTTAAACGTAAAAGAATTTTATCTCGATCAACATTCGTTAACTACGCTCTCAAATTTGGCATCCTTCGCGTGGTTCATATTCAACGTTGTTCATCAGAATGCATTAACAGAAAGTTTCCACCATTCAACCACTTTCCCTCATCGGTCAACGTACAGAGCTACTATTATTTAAAAATACAAACTTGCGAAAAGTACCGCTATCAGAACTTACACGCTTCATCATGATTGATCAAAATGAATTTTCAATATCCAGCAGCTACGTTGTTCTCATCATTCACGACTTCAGAACTAACTTTCTCGATATCGTTCATTCATGGCTTCAAGTTAAGCGACTTACGCTCTTAAATTGATCAATTTCATTTCCCTCTCGCGATTAACATCAGCGTGCACGTGGCACGAGCAGAGTCGAAGTTCCATTTTCAGCCTGACGAACGAACGATTCGGTTAATACGTTATTAAACAATCGAGTGGCGGGCGTCGAACGTCGCAAAACTCGAACGAAATTCTTGGCCATCCAATCAGCCGGATGACGCATCGCGTTCGTTTCGAACGCTTACGAGGATCGGTTCGCGGGATGGCCACGGGTGGTTAAAACATCGCGCTATAAATCAATACCGGATGTCTCCTGCCCGCGAGGTTTGCTCGCGGGGTGTGGTCACGTAAGGGGTGTGTTACACGCTTGCATCGACTGCGAGCCGCGGATCGTTTGTTCTTGTCAGTATAGCTAATCCACCGGTGCTTCTGCACTACAACATTATGAATTTACGACGGCCGTGGCACATCTCGTTCCACCGCGTTCTTCATCTCGAATGGAACACAGGCAATCGAGTTTATTTCTCGATAAGAAGCTGTCCGACTCCGTCTATAATTTATATGTAATATCATCTTTCTGCACTAGATAATACAGTCTGTTTACACGCGATAATATTCCACGATGAAAATATACGCGCCACTAACGATAATCAATAAATCAAACCGTGCAAACATTTCCCATTATCCTTCTTGATCCACGAAAGAATTGTTAAAGAAGCCCATTATTTGAATGCAAATAATTCCTATTCAAATAACGCGATCGTAATTGTTCTCAGGTCATTGCAAGCACTGAAGCCTACCCTTTAAAACGCTGTTCGTTTCGCGCGGATCTGACTGTCCGTTCAGGAGATACGGCCGTCGAAAGGGGCCCGCGACCTCGAGCGGGCCAGCTATCTCCGTCCTGGTCGCGCGATCGGGCCTCCGTCCCGCTCGCTTCCATTCAATGACCTAACCCAAGCACGCGTCGCCTGCGCTGGTCAGTGACTGTCGCTGAGTCAGCGTTATTTTTTCCTTTTCCCTACTATTACTACGCGCGTACGCACTTCCAGCGACAGGAAGTAGGTCGCGCCGCTTCCTGGAATTCCGACCGCCATTCACGCGCGTACCCCGCGGTCTTGCGCGAAACTTTCAAGCCCCGTATCTCCGGAACGGGTAGAGATATCGGGATGAAACGAAGCGCGTCTCATTCCGGATTCTATCATCCGGCCGTGTCCAACGGAGAGTTCGATGGTTCTTTTTTCTCCCAGTTACTTTTCAGCGGTCGCGGTTTGCGTTTCGTTAGACTCGTTTCTTGGACGTGGGATTGACTGTAGCGAGCGATGCGGTGATCGAGCGAATGCAATTTGCACGCGTGTTACGTATATACCAGTTGAATTCTGTTTAGCTGGATCCGTGAGAAATTTCAGCTGTTAACGAGCTTTAGTTGTTCGTAGAATTGCTCGAACGATTAGATTCTTTTTATTCGATACGAATGGATCGAAAGCTGACGAATTTCAACGTTATTACAGATTCATAAATATGTATAACAAGCGCGATAGCGTCTGAAGAACGCCGTACAATTGTATACACGTCTCGCGTCTTATTCCTGACAAATGTCTCAGCTGAGAGTCGAGCGGGCGCCCTAAAACCGCCGCGTAACAGCAACTTTTTACTCGTTCCTCCGTTCCGTAATCACGCGTTCTTCAGCCCCCTGGGCCCGAAAGAAGCGTCATAAATCGCAGACGAGTTTCCTCTACCGCGCGACATTCATTCTGTCCGGCAAAAAGGGGAACGAGACAAATGGGAGGAGTGATATGAAAGAACGAAACTCTCCTCGGACGAGGGAACGGAAGACGGTGTCTCGTGCAACGCGGTTAGGAGTCCGTTAACAATTTCCAGCAACCGCCTGGCTCGTCGTCTCGCGAGAAGAGGGAAAAACCGCGAACGGGGAGAATGAAACGGACGCGAGACAATATAAATGCCGTGAAGATCGGCGAAGACGACGCGGACGGGACGAGAAAAGGCAACGAGTCGTGTAGGTGGCCAGGATGAGAAAAATGGCGCGGGTTGGAGGGTGGAGACGTAGCGACGCGTGGCTGGAATCGCGTACCGCCGTGCCACGGTTCGTTCTAAACAGCGGATGCATTCCCTCCGCTTCCCAGGGATCTCCTTCTCGCCCACGCCTTTTGTCAGTACAAAGAAACGACGAAAACAAAGCGCCACGAGCCCCTGTACCGTGCAATAACGCCGTTGTAAGGCCAAGTGTTACTATGCAAAGCATGAATCAAGGAGTCCGCGAAGCAGTTAGGAAGTGGCTGAGAATACCTGCGCGTATGTACTCTGTAGAATGTATTCGGCCACTTACGAAAGTGTGTTACGGTAGCGGGGTATGTATGGCTCGAGGTTCTGTCGCGTTTCGAAAAGTTGTCACGTGTTGCACTCTTCTTTTGTCCTCGAACGATGGAACGGGAGTTCTCAAGTTGGAAACTGCTTTTGAATAACGGTAGGTAAGTCTAGTGGAACGTGGCTCTAGTTTAGCTGAAAGAGATTCTCAAATTACCTCGAGTGAAACACGCGTATGCATTCAGTCTCGTTCCAAGGACAATTAATTTCACTATCTTTTCATATCTTAGAAATATACGTCATCTTCTGTAATTATCTCGTCGCGAATACTAAATCGAACTCGCACACCGGGAGATAATTAGAATCGAGTTGGACCAAATTTCTTAGACGAACCTCCCACGAAAACACACTCGCGAGGAAACGTGACGTGGATAAATGGCCGCGCAAGGAGAACTTCGCTTCCAACGGACGAAGTGCGCGAGAACTCCGTCGACCTTGAAACGAAGGATCAGCTCGAGAGGGCGCGTAATCCAATCTGGAGAGGTTGATTTTAATTTTCAGCCGAGCAGCAGCCGCTCGCGAAGATTAGGATAAGCGTCCCGAGGACGCGACCAAAGTCTAGCCTTCGTCGTCGAGCTTATCGCGATCTCTTGTCTGCTCGCGCCTATTTCCGGGGGTGTTTTTGGGGCGCGGAGGTCGCAGGAGCGGATCCCTGGTAAAATCATATTTGAGTTACGATGGCTGGGGAGGCCAAGGTCGCTTCAGCGACCAGTCCAGCCCCGTTTCGGTTCCCACACTGGACACTGACAAATGACATTGCGGCTCGTTGACTCACTCTTGCGGCCGATCCGGGGTAAATTGTTTGGGTGAAGTGAATTTGGACACCCGATTACATTTAGTCGAGCTTCATCCTTGCACGCTTCGAACTGTATCCGCGATACGTTTACGAAGGTCCGTCGTGTTCATTTAAACGATCCCAGATGTCGCGTACCACCGATAAAAACGGAAAGTCAATTTCCCAAGCAAGGCAAGCAGAGGGAAGCAGAAGAAAATGTTTGTTCCGGAATCGATTTTAACGACTGGTACCAACTGGTACGGTAACAGAAAAAAAAACATTTTTCACATTTCTTGTGCTCACCGTGCAAGAAAATCGTTCGTTCGCCTAATCTTCCCGCCGGTATTCACCGTTTACTCAGCAGCCCGTAACCCCATTCAACCCTTCCGCCCGGCAGCATAATTATCCAGAAACCCAGCGGGGTAACAAAAAATTCAGCTGGATTTTAATCCCTGCTGATCCCATCCTCTCGCGGGAATGAGATTACAGATCCAGCGAACGATTCGACGGTCAAAGGAAGGGGGTTGCTTTCCGCGCGAATTAACGATTCTTTGGCTCTCGCGGTCCTGGTAATTCCACTGACGTCCCTCGAACGCCACACAGTCCTACACCGTCGAAATTATACTCGACAGCGAATAGGAAAAAAGATGAAGAAAATGAGAAAAAAAAAAGAAGAAACTATTGAAACAGAGTGATTAACGACTGTTTCGCGGAGATCGAAGAGGAGCGAACGAAATCGATTTCAATTCCGCGAGACTGGCCAGAAACGGTTCCATCTCGTCCCTGGGACGCAATTATGAGAAACGACGGCGATTTCGTCGCGTGCGTTCGCCATCGTTGCCCATTGATCGCAGAGGATGACCGAGAGATTCGATGCGTGCCTGTTCACGGTGAAAAGATGAATCGAACGAGATGGCGAAGTTCGCCGATGGTGAACGATTTCGTCGAATAAGTTTCGCACGGATTGTGTTTCTTGGTCCCGGTTCGTGATGGGGGTTGAGTGATTATTGTTTTGAGAGGATAGTTTTCAGCGTGGTTTGGGATGCCGCGGTAATTGGATTTGGAACGGAGAATTAATGGATTTGGAGAATAATCGAGAGGAAAATGTTTACGCTAACGACGGGATTAAGCGAAGATGATCAGCTTTGCGTCTTCTCTACAAAGTATTACCTTTAAATATAACGAATCTTTTTCAACTGAGTATCTTGAATATTATTAATGTCCAATTATTTTCTCTACAGATTAAACCTAATGTTCTACTGAAAAATTATGCGCGCAATATTACACTAAAAATAGGCAAAGAATTTTGCGAACAATCGCAGTGCATTAGAGTGTTAAAATTTGCGCAAGGTCGGAGGTTCAATAGAGTTATCGTCGAGCACAAAAGCGCGAGCAGGCACGCGAATTAAGGTCTGGGGGGACATTTTTTAACGGCCAAAGTACTGGCTGCCAAAAAGTTTTCCATCAGCGAAGTTCTGCCGGTGAAGATCGCCAAGTCGATCGCATGCAAGCACTTGATAAAATATGAGCCCGTGCGAGCTGTGGAAAAAAAAGGTTCATTCCTCAACGTCACAGGATCTGCCAATCGCATCCTTTCCCTATCGCGACCTCGACGAGACAAAAGTTCCGATTAAAATCCGTAATCCAGTCTCGTTTCAAATCGACATCCAGCGACAACGGCCAGACTCGATGCGAACGATGGGGGTTGTTAAAAATTTTTCGTATCGTCCATGTTCAACCAAAGTTCGCCAATCTACGTCGCTGTCCATCGCGTTGTATTTCGTTGAAAAACATCAGCCTGTTTTCTATCAACGCTAAAACCACCAAAAATACAGCTTGTCATCTTTACAATCGCTGAGCACGAACGATGCACTAATCGTGTCTTTATTAGACGCTGTTAAAACTCTTGTTTCCCAATTTCAAAAATCGAACGATTTTCCAGCTACGCTGGCTCGATTTCATCGTGAGCCAAGGGAAAGCAGTGTAACATAGTAGTCGAAGGAGCGATTATCGGGAAAATCAGGCGGGCCGGTGCAATAACCGATTTGTAGGTGAAATAAGAACACGGAAACGACGTGGACGGTGTGTTATTAAATTGAGAAACAATTAATGCGCGCTGTAACGATAACCACCGCTGGGAGGTCGGCAATAAACGTTTCCGACGTGAGCCGATAAATTCATTTCACGATCAAAATGAAGCGCCCCTTTCTTTTTAATACACGCGTGTAATGGACAGTTATTGTGGAGGAACGAAGTATTTTTCGCGATATTTCAGTGGCCATTTCCCGGGCAGGAAGTGCATTAACAGCCGTATCAGCAGAAGCGATAAAGTTGTTAACGAGGAAATTGATTTTTATTAATTCGCTAATCGGGAACGATCGCCAGGCGTTCATCGGTCGGTTTAATAACGCGCGCGCGGGGAGTTTATAATGCAGTCGAGAGATTCACTTTCCTTTCCGAGTCTCTAATGAGAAACGGTAATAAGTGGTAAATTAGTTTTGGACTTTTTCAGCTTCAGTTTCGGTTTAATTTGGACAGCGCGTTTAAAATGTAGCCTTGTTGCTACGCGTACAATAGAATGGTACTAATTAGAGAAAAAACTTGGCCGCAAAGAGAGAGAGACGTTTAATACACATCTGTGTTTGATAACACATCTTGCTTCGTCGACTAAATTCTAAGAGTGCAGATAATAATCCCGACTTTAGCGAGTAAATCGAAATATAATATCGCGAAAAGTATTATACAACGATGCAATTATCTGAAATATTTAATTGGCAATTTCGTAACGATTCCTTCAAGGGTGAACATTTATTTGCATCCGTACTTACTCGTTTCGATGTATTCTCACATCCATTCCCGCAACTTTTAATTACTTTCGTCAAAACGATCCATTAAAAGTATTTGCACATATCCATCTTCGAGGAACCTATTTTTGCCACAGTTTTATATTTCACGTTTCCGATAGTATCTGTCTTTTGCATTTAAAGGACAGAAAATTCTGCGAAAATTTTACAAATTTATATCTAATTAACCACATCACGTGGTTACAATGACCACAAAGTCTCACAAAAAACTCTCTGTATCTAACGTTCGACTTCGACAGCTCCATAAAATCGAGATGACCAGTTGAAATCACCAACAGCGACAAGAACAAACCTCGCAGCTAACCGCACGCGTTCAGTTAACACCAGGCGTGGTAAAGTTACGCTTCGATCCGTTGTCGAACAAAATTCAGCTACCTTTTAACACACGCGACCGCAATGATAAATGGAGCATCGGAGGCTCGCGATGAATTAAACAAATCCCATCGTCCCATCGAAGCCAAGCGGGGAAAACGGCCTAATGCAACGTCGAAAACGAATCATCCGCGCGAGAGACCGAGATAACCGATCTCATTCATCATTCCAGCAGCCCCCCCCCCCTCCGTCGGCTATTATCTGGCCTGTTATCTCCTGTTCCCGTGCATCCTTTCGGCGGCGAGGACGCGAGCAAAGCCCTAGGAAAATCCCGTGCGGAGGAGGAATGGCGTGGGGCCAGGGTCGCGGCGCGGTACGTGCCAACGATACGGAAACTATCGCGTTTCTTGCCTCTCGCCACGTGCCAAACCGGCATCGAGCTATCGATCGGTCGACGCGGCACCTTTGCTCCACTTTTCGCGGCTCCTGCGGGTTCCACCGCTGCCTCCCGCTGCCGGAAACCCCCGCGCTTCGACCCGAGATCCTTTCGCGTCGAGGAAATTAACGCGCGTTCCCTCTTCTTGCTTCTGTTCGCGAGGAAACAAGGGTAACAAGGATGCAACGTGGTCATTCGGAAGATGTTCTACGGTTCCTGCGTTTGCTGTTGGATTTTTAGCGGTCTCGTTAATTGCACCAGAGTGTCTTCTTTTTTGGTTTCAGTGGTTTGTAATCTCGATCTTGGAGGGAAGTTCGTGGTGGGCTCCTGATGACCCACGCACCGAGTGACGCGTAAAGGGCAACGGAGTAGACGCTCGTTCAGATTCTAAATGAACGCTGACGCTTTTAATTTGTCGCCAGCTAAACGGACCTTGTCGAGTTGAATGTCAGAAGGGCGCCCTGCGTCGAGCGCACGGTAAGGGGTGCGTTTTCAGGTGAACGCTTTCACGTAAGGTCCTTGATGAAAGAATTCCGTGCACAGATGGAACGCGAGGATGCAATTCACCGGGTTCGCGCGAGAACGAACGATCCTGAAGACGTGGGCGAATATATCAGTGGGCTCGTATTTTTCTTTTTTCTTCTTTTTCGGTTTAGATTTACACGTGTGCGACGCTCAAAGAGTTCAAGGCAACGCGACTCTTGACAAGGTTCCCTTTACAATCCTCTTCCCGTCAAAATTACCGGGGCGATATTTAAACTGAAACGAAAGCGTCACGAGGCAAAGGAAAACTCTGATATTTAAGGAACGTGAAAATAAAAAATTTCAAAGCATCTTATTAGACATGCCAAGCAAATTCTTGGTTTCAACGACTCGAGACATTTACTAATGTGACCTTTAAATAAAGTCGTTTCAATTATATATCGCTATAAACAGGAACGCTCGACAAGAAGATTAAATAAATAACTGATTGGAATAAATGTGTTCAGGTTATACGAAAGAAATTCTAGGAAGGAAAATGAATGGTACGATACTGTTCTGATGAAAAGTTAACAAGAATAATGCTCGAGCATCCCGATGCGATGAAGATAGAATAATTAAAAGCTACAATTTCAATTTAAAAATGTATACATATAAATCCATTTACTTAAATATTCGGATCGCAATCCACTCGATCAGCGAAAACCACAGATTACATCAGAATTCCATTCGGGAACCGCACGCGCGATGTTCGATCGAGATATTCACCGTGAAACGCGGGGCCACGTGCCACAGCCGGATTAAGCTCGTTGAAATTATAAATCGGCCATTTAAAATTCTCAGCACGTTAGCGGAACGTATCCGGAACGCGAATTCACCAAGCGCCGCGTTCCACGATTATAATCCCGGAACAATGCAAATTTCTTAAACGAACAACCGCGACGTTCAGCCAGAACCGCGGCTGGTCGATCGAGCTCGTCCCACGAATCCTCTGCTCACTCGCGAGCGAGCAACCGAGCGTGGAGGCATTCCTCCACGCAAATACTTGGAAACAGGCGAAAGACGCGTGCTCGTAGCTGTTTTCTTACACGCCGTCTTTCGCATTTTCTCACCAGCGCTTCTGTGATCCGATCCATCCGAAAATTGCACGAGTGGCTGAACCGGGAAACGGATGGTGACGGATGTTCTCGCGCGAGAAACGCGATTTTCTAACTCCATTAGGAAGTAAGCAAGCGAAATTGCACCTCGAACGGGCTGGGCGATGGAGCGAAATTGAAAATTGTGGCGAAAGAGCAGGTTCCAGATGTCCACCCCTTCGCAGAATGCGATGCGATTCAATTATTAAACTTTGCCCTCCTTTTTTTATTACCACGTACCATTACGGTTTGTTATTTCACCATTTCGTAGAAGGCCACAGTGTCCATAGAATATAAGACTTCGCGCGAGTAGAATTTATTTGCTTCAGAAGCAAGCGAAATTGCTGACCCATATATTTCGCCAGGAATTTTTTCAAGAATAAACAAACCTATCGCGCGCACCGTCGACTACAGTACAAGCTTGGCAAACAAACAACGACACCAGGAACGAATAAACTTGAAATTCGCGACAGTTGTTGCAGCGGGGAAAAAATTGTCGAAAAATAATAAATGCCTTGCCTGCGAAGAGCAAACAATGCAACCCCCTCGCGCAGGGGCGATTCCCAAAGACAAACAATACCGGGAATTCTCATCAAGTCGTCGAAGGTAATTCTTTCTCGGCGAGAAACGAATCGGAAGAGGCACGTTATTGCCAGAAACTATTTTGTAACGTCCAACGGACCCTTTGTTCTCCCCGATCACGCGAGACGAATACCGAATAAGGCGCAACCCCCGCTCCCAGGGGCGGTATTAAATTAAATTTCACCAGGCCAGGAAGCCTCGCCACCGGAAAAAACATTCGTTTGCTTAAGCTCGCCGGGAAATCCGGAAGTGCCGCGGCGACCTTGACATTTTCGGCGCTCCACCGCTTCCTTCGACGGGCGCGCGCATCGATTCACCCCTGCTACGCTCGCATGACCCTTTAACCGTTCATTTCGATACCTGCGCTGGCTTTTCTACGAAATATGCAAGCTTCATCGAGATGCGTTAATTAATACGACGTATCGATGTTTGATAGTACGATTGGTTGGCATTGGCAAGGTTCTTCGTCAAAACTATAAATTTATTACATTGTTTGGTACAAAGATAGGTGAGAGAGTAGTGTGTACGTTAAAATTGAATTATCTAGTTTCAGGATTTAATTCCACTTGTTTTATGCGCGCGTAAATATTTTTAAAACACTTTTTATCGTTTAGAGGATGAGTTAATCAGTTGATCTAAAAATGTAGGTGTGTTTATACTTTGCATAATGAATAAAACGATAAAAAGGGGCTCATGAATAACAGCCCTGGGTATTATTCATATCACGAGATGTAATTTTAATTTTTACGTTTACACGCGTATTTTACGTTGCATTTTTTGTCCATTACTTCCTCGTGGTGGATAAAAAAGGATATTAACTTGCTGTTAACAAAGTATTACAAGGAGTTTTACATGCGTATACGTATAATGTCCAACGTTCCATGAATATTAAAAACGTCCCAGTGAAAAGGAAGAAAGGAGGTAACTGAACACACACAGGGACATAACAAAGTTTCCATACAAATCCAATGAAAAAAAAAAAAAAGAATACAAAAATGCTCGACAGAGAGGCGCGCCAACACTTTTCTCAAAAAATAACGAGCACTCATCGAACCCACTAACAATGTCGAAACGATACTCCCTCCACCCTTCACGTTTCAGGACGAACGAGAAACAACGCAATTATATTCCACCCACCCTCGCTCCCTCCCTCTGTAAACAACACGCGCATCTAAAGCAGGAGACAACACCTGCAATAATGTCCCCGTTAAATTAATTACAAAATCCTGAAGGTCTGTCGCGCAGAGACGGCACGGCATTTCAGCAACAATTACAAGTCGCCATTAAAATCCAGGAACAACGTTGACATCGTTCCCCTTTCCGCGCTTTGCACGCACGTTCCACACTTTCGCAGGCAATAATTAGAAGAGAAAAAAAAAGAACGGCGAGAAACGTTTAGAAAGAGGAGATTAAAAGGCAAACGCGCAAATTGAAAAGCGTAAAAGTGTCGAAAGTTTGTTAATCGCTAAAAGATCGCGAGCGTGGGTAGAAAACGCGGCAACATTTTTTCCTCGAGCTCGCACAGTTCATGGACGCACGCTCGTTCGAGAGTATCGACGATGACAGAAGGGTGCACGCGAGCTGCGCGCGGATGCATCCCAGGGTGCAGGCTTGCATCCCTTGCAACTGGTCCCGGGGATCCGGCGAGCGGTGCTCCACGACTTACCCCCGGCGTAGTTAGACAAATTGCGTCGTCGTTACACCCAACAGCCCCCGTTTCACGACGTTTCTGTCGATTTTTAGGGTCGACGAGGGTCTACGAAGTCGAAATTTATTCGACCCACCCTCGACTCTCCGCGTATGCTCCAGGGACGGTTTTTTGATCGATTACGCGCCAACGGGCCTCGAACAAACGGCAAGGGAATGTCCTAATTGAGCCAGCGACCTTTCGCATTTTATTGTTACCGCTTTTGATGTCGCAGCCTCGGTTTTTTAATCAAGCCGGACGATGGACGTTGACAAATTTTTGATGACTTTTCGAATCGGAGTTTCCATCACCCGGGGATTCTGTTAATTTCAGCTTTAATTGGAGGAAACAAAGAGATTGGTGAGCTGAACGAATTTTTGATCAACCCGGGGAATTCTATTGAGCAGAATACGTGGGACTGGGGTGAGAGACGATTGGAAAATTAAATTGATACAACGTGTCCAGTATATTTATCGTTTACTGATGGTTTCTATTTCATGCGCGCGCGTGTGTAAGTAATTATAATTGTAATTGCAATTGTGTCTGAAGGAACTGTTTTGCGGTAAATTAATGAAACACTAATTAAAGTTCAACAGATTATCTATCAGAACGTTATTCTTTATGTTGAAGTTATTTAAACGTATCTATATATTTCAATTGAAGATAATGAAAACTATTCAGAAGATGCGTTTCGTCTCTTATTCAAACTTATTCCGGGAAATTCGAACCTAAACGAGGCGTACCCAAAAATGGCCTACATCCATTGCCAGCGTCCACGACGAACCGATAGAATCACGTGCAAAAGCGGCACGGGGGCCAAGAAGAATCTGCTCGATCAAATCGCTCGAACAGAATTTAAATTCGAGGGCCTTCGTTTCTCGCCGGATCCGCCCGTCGACTGAACACGACGGTCCATTGACAAATTCTCTCTCTACAAGTCCGATCCTCGGAAATGGCCACTGGTTACGGCCCGTTTCCTATTCGCCCTGGCAAATTGGACTCCACGTATATATATATGTACCACGGGAGCTAACCTCGACGATTTAAAAACGATCGCATTCACGGATATCCGATGGAGAGCGGGTTCGACGACCGTGATATTATATCTGGGGATTTGTACATGAAATTTACCAGTTGGGGAGTGGCAACAACGATAGCAATAAAAATGGTCCCTTTCGATTACGAGACGAGAGGCAGATATCATCGAGGTATCAGAACGGATGACGACGAAATGGTCGAGGTTCGGTAGAGCACGAACTAATTAACGATACGGATAAAAGAGTAGCTGAATGAAATTTTAAGAACATTTATAAAAATTAATGAAATCGAAAGAAAGTCATCGGGGGAATAGAAAGGAGAAGGGAAATTCTAGGAGGATTAAGGAACGAATATTATGTTTAAAGAAGGTAAACGATGATAACGAACAGTTGTATTACTTAGCGAGAGCTTTCGGGTAATTAAAAATACAATTTACTTAGTATAGAATGGAATTAAGTACCATAGCAAAATTCTTGTCGCAATTACCCAACTTGATAATTAAATCTGCGTCTGTTTAATTGACGTAGATCTAGGAGTAATTGCACTGACAGAATTCACGCTTTTCTAGACCAAAATCTAATTAGAGGCCACTCTTTTTGATAATGAATTCATTAAATCGAGGCCAAAAATATCTTGTTACTTCAGGGAACCGATGGAATTACGTTTAAAAATTGATTACTCGGAGCGAGACTTAGAGTTGTTCACGGCTGAGAGAATAATTTATAATCAACAAAAGCGATAATTCTGGCTGCAGCCCGAAAGCGGATATCCGGGATCTCGAAGGGATTTCGCTACATCGAGAAATTAAGAATTCATGGTTGAAACGTTAGCACTAATTAAACTATTCTCTACGAAGAGGATACCTTGATGATAATTCCTTAAAAATTTCTAAGAAGCCTATTCGTTTAAACGAGTTCAATTATACTCGTTATTTATAGGCAATTTTGAACGTTACTTTGAACGTTTTCTTTTACAAAAGTGTATACGAAATAATGATATGCGAAGCCCGTTCGAACATCGCTAATTGGAACTCGGGTGTCGAATCATATTACCATATTTAATTACTGAAAACGTACTGTCGTGAAATCGACGCGTGAATTATAAAAAAGCAGACGTGAAATCATTGAATAATTGTACCGATATTACTTCAGGATAATTTGGAACCGGACGCAAATGAAATTTCTGTATTTTCAATTACATCGGCTACTTTGAATTATTGTCACAATGTTCGTATCGCTATACAAATGGAGATAAAGTGATTTTCACTGGTCTCTAGATATCACGATAAAAAAAATATGAAAACATTTTTCAGAGAAACGGAGCACGTTTCCGTCAATCATTTAGAGTTAGAAAATGATCTATCGAATCACAAGAGGGGACCATAAATTACTTAACCGAGCGGGTATACATCGCGTATCTACGCGAACCATAAATCAAACGATGACAAAACCATTTCCCAACGAACTATACTACGCGTATGTATCGGTTACAAAAAAAAAGGAAGACTAGCCATCATAAAATAAAGAAATATTTGTGCATGCGCGCGGAGTTAACTACATCACGAGTCATTGCGTATAACATAAATTTTTATTTCAGATGTTTCATAGCCGTTTTCATGCTCGTTTTAAACGAAAGATACATGCGCGTTTTATGACCCTTTTACGTATACAAAAAAATATTCCAAGTTTCAGAAGATACCCGGAATTTATGCCGCTGTACAACATAAATTTCTGTTACGGAATAAAGGAGTGCTTGGAGGTAACAAAAGTATATGATAAATAGAACAGAAATTTATGCCGCCGCATTATAGACGTTCATTTTCTAACGGCCTATAAATTCATTAATCAACGCGACGAATAATTATCGGTACATTTACCAGACGTACCACCAATCGATCGATTCTTCCACCATCAGAAGCACGAGCTTTTGCTCACTTGTGCGAACTCGATGCGACAACGTTGAAAAGAAAAATGTTAACGCAGAACGATCTTCAAGAACAGAGCTACGAATTTAACAAAGGAAAACTTTGATGTCTCTAAAAAAACTATCAGCAGTCGAATAACAAACGCAAATGTAGATCACATTTTCCTTCCCCTGAAAGAGGTTTCGATGTCGCAGTCTCTGGTTTTTTAATCAAGTCAAATCCCCAATGTCCAATCCCCCAGTTTCAGCGACCGTTTCGACGGTAACTGAAACGATATATTCGCGAGATCGCGAAAACGGAGCCAATGGAAATTATCCGAACGATCACAGTTAAACGTCGAGTACCGAGCACCGAGTTTCCGGGGGATGAAAATTCGCCTAGCCGATTCTTGGAACGCCATTAATCGTTCCTCGAAGCCGATGGTCGACAATTTCGACGCGGAATGTCGTCCCAGGCAATCGTTCAAGGTCCTGCCGATCGTGTTCGCCAGTCGATAACTAGCCATCAATTTCAATCGCGGAGACAACGAGAATTCTGTTCGCATCCACGCGACCCGATTCCTTTATTCGAAGAAAGATGGCCTGGGACACGGTGGTGCAGAGGAATTGGATCCACCTGCATCCTTCGGCGGGATGAGCTTGTAACACTTTCTCACCAGGCGACGATGAGACGTTCCACGTTCTACTAAATGTCCATCGAGCATCGACGCTGTTGGTTGCTCGAGTTTTAGAACGATGCTTCGTCTATGTCGTTAATTTTCATACAATATCCATCCAGTTTGTATTTGAAAAGCGTTGAGAAGCGGTCGAAACGATTTTTATCGGACAACGATTATTTCCATAGACGGGTAGATAAAAAGAGAAGAAACGGGGCTGAAGAAGCGAAGCGAGATTCAGGTGAAGACTGAGGCGGTCGAACAAAGAGCGACGCCGCTGAAATGCGCTCCGCGGGATCCTCGTGGTGCCTGCGCGAGATCCACGGCGATGAATGGATCGGGGTCACGAATACACGGACCCTGTCCAGCGCAGATGTCGTGCCACTGAATCGTATTCGGGCCGAGAACTCGCCTAAGGCCAGGAGGCGAGTAAAAGCGACGAGCAGTCAAAGCGCCGGCTTTTCCATCCTCGCCACTTTTTTCCCTCTCATCCCTTTCCTCTACCCTTTTCCTCCATGGCGAACGGAGGGGAGGAAACGGATGAATGGCGCGGATGCTTGTTCGATTCCAGTCTTAAATGTACGAGACGCTCGCTAGCGGAACGAACCGTAGGAATTTTCGTGAATATTTGTTCTACTTAATCTTGCGAGGAAACAAAAGTTTATTTATTTTTCTTCTTGTATAAAATGGGAAAGGAAGAAGTTTTCGTATGCTTGCGTTTTATCGGTGCGATTCAGATTTAGATGCCATGATTGTTGTGAAAGGAACGAATAAGTTGTTCTTATAAATTGAAACGTTTTGTAATAAAAACAGAGGATATATTATGCATGCAAATGGCGATGAACAGAGCGGTGTGTGGAGTTACTTCAATCAAATGCACGTTGAATACCGTCTTCACTTCTACGTCGTTTCCGTTAATGGAACAAGACCACCGCGATCATAATGAATCCCCCTAACGAGTATTACCAGCGATATTTCCTCGGAACGCGCGTTTCACCGCCGTTTTACCCCGTTAGTTATTCAACGCCCCTGGATTTTGGACTTTAACAAATGATACTTAATGTTATCTCACCCTACCTCGCCGCAGCGGATCATTTTTTGCCCGTCTAACTGAATTCCTCCCCCTGCTCTGCAGCCCTTAGTTTTGCGCGTTTAGACAACCGTGAAGGGGGGACACGTGTTCCAAGGGAACTGTAAAATAATTCATTCTCACTCGAGCGACCCTTATGAGGCGATCAACCAGAATCTTCCGAGTAATAACAGACTTAAAAAAGTATTCATCATAAATTTAACAAATTCAATTTCATTTCTTTTATACTTCGATATTACTAGAATAACAAACGGCTGAATAAAATACGAAATCGATATCCTTCCTGTGAAGCCAAACAGACTAAGAAACGCCACCAACAACCCTTAATATCGCCTAACTTAAACGAATTTCTCAGAAGTGACGAATAAATAAAAAGCTTGAAACACGAAATCCACTGATCGTCGCGAAGCGATGCCCTCGATCGTAATTGGAAAATAAGGAATAGCTCGCGCGGTTGGGCGAAAATGGGGCTGCCAGCGGCTGGGAACGGCGACGATTATCTCGGAAGAGCTTCCGGCAGGCGAGTCCGGCGCGCACAAAGCGGCGACAGCCTATTATCACGAGTTCGATTCAGAGGTTGGACAGCTTGATTCATGCGTCACCGGTTGATGTGGGTTAAGGACAAGCAGCGCAGGATATCTCGTTGGCCGCGAGGCATTTCAAAAAAATTACAATATACCGCGCGCGGAGGCCTGCTTGCTTTTGATGCGCGTCATCAGGCGGAGGGCGAAGCATAAAATGGCGCGCGATCGCGGCGTAATCGGGACGAGGCTGACGAATCCTTGAAAAAGTTCGACCCGCTGCCCGGAGAAACTAATGGAACTGCAACTTTCCACTCTTGGGAGATCCACTGTTGGGCTCGAATGGAATTGCTGGGGATACTTAATCGAGACGCGTTACACGTTTTTGCTACGCGAGGGTGGAAAATAGCGAGGGTGGGTGCTCGCTGGATTTCGAGCTGGATCGTAAGACTCTGCGTTCCGATTCTTTTCATCCGCACGCGTGTAAATGGGAACATTTATCAATTCCACATTTAGCAATCTGATATTTGAACGGATTACTTTTCTCCCCGAAGAGATTCTGCTCTTAACGAGGCGGAGAGGTACTACACAGCTGGAAATGGTAAAATATTCGTCGAGTGGAAAGAGTTCGGAATTGAATGAGACTGTTAAGCTGCTGATGCTTAAGAGGCTTACCAGTTGTTTGCTGAACTCTGAAAGCCATTGATGCTTAGCCATTAACAACTTTAAACATTAGCGTAGTCATCAGCCGCGTCAGTGATAACGCGGATCGGTTCTTTCCACGATTATTATAAAGCGTTCTCTCAATTATAATTAACGATATAGTATCGCATCTTGAATTTAATACAACTTTAAATAAATCAATTATGATCGATTCTCGTTAACTTGTACTCTTCTAAGTTTAACGATTCATTTGATTTACCAATTATTGCCACCATAAAAATGACAGATATCATGCAAACAGTGGATATCTTCATCGTTACGGTCACAAACGTTTGACAATCAACCCCTCAAAGCAATGGTCCCAAATTAAATAGCTCCACCAGGACGATATTCCCATCGAAACTATTTCTGATTCGATTGATCGAACTGGAGCGTGCATTCACAGTTTGTCAAGAGGAAACCAGCCGAAGGGCCGCGAGCCGGAGGGGGTGAGCACCAGTCTGGCTGGGTAGCACGTTAAACCGATTGTACCGCCCGTGCTGATAAATAATTCGCGGCCCAACGAGCCAGGAACCAGGGTGAATCTGCAGGGAATTGGGTCATCCGTTCGTTCGGGGGTGGAAGTCAATACAGAAGTCGTCCGCAGAATCTGTGCGGACTGGTTCAAAGACGAGTAGATTCGGGTTCTCGCGAAACCGGATTCCCTCTTGGCGCGTCGTTCAAGTTTCACGAACGAAGGGTCGAAAGGGGGGTGGTAAACGCGACCTCAGCACGGAACCGAAGCCTGGCTCGTGCGCATTTTCGGCGACTCGCCGCGTTTGCCCGAAAATAGACCAGAGAAACAAGATTTCTCTCGCGTTGGCTTTACCTGGGGTTTTATCTGCTACTTTGTTGTCAGTGAAAACGTGCGAGTGTTACGAATTGAGCTAGCGCTCGAACGGTGAAGTAGGTAGCTGTTCGTTCGCAACACTGCCTGTGATTATGCAAATTAATTATAATACCGTACTAATGGTGTTTCTACTCGTTTCAATTCGATCGCTTTTCTCTAATTTCCTGACGGTTCGTCTTTCAAAATAGCAATTCCATTCGATGCAAACGGGAAACGACGGATATCCATCTACGTTCTCTCTGCTCAACTTTTATTCGCAACACGAAAACAAGTCGAAATCCCATCAGATTATATTGGAAAAAGATTTTAATGTTCTATCCATTAATCCAATTAGTCGGCCATAAAAAGTGAAATGGATGCGATACCGCTGCGAGGGAAATTCACATAACGTATCGCGCGCCTCTGATGTTACAATGTCAAACCTGTAAGCTTTAAATCCGCTTACGGAACGGGCTGTATCGTCGCATTAATCAAATCGTTCCTCCTTGGCGTTAAACAAGTAGCAACATCCAGCTGATAATTTACGCGGAAACGCGAGCCACTTCTTGCAGGCTTCGGCTGTAATAAAGGAAGAGTTACGGTCCACCGTTAAAAGCTAAGAAGCCGGCGCTCTAGCGTTGTAGCGCGAAAAACTGACGGATTAATAAACCAACGGCGGCGTTATCGGACGCCGTTGCAAATTTCACGTCGAGCGAATCGATCATCGTACACGAAGGCCGCTGTGCGAGCAGCTTGCGAGCTTAATAATTCACAAAATTCCGCGCGCAAATTGACGGTCCATGCTACTGGTCGCGTTAATCATAATTCGAACTTGCAGAAATAATTTTAAGGGGTTGCAAGTTCCATTTTTAACAAATATAACCGAAAAGACAAGATACCTGAATAAAAATTAACAGAAAAAAAAACGTTTAAACTGTTAAAGAAACTAATTTATACGGAACTTGTTCTAGTTGGGTTGAACATTTGCAGTTTATGCTAATGTACGAATAATAATAATAAAATAGAAGCGTAATATGCCATCGATATGATAGTACAAGTTTGTTTGGACACCCTACTTGATAAACCTCCTTATCCTGCCTAGGGATATAATCCGCTAGGAGCAACTACTTTATCGCAACACGGTAACAACATCCTCCACGATACTCCGCAGAGCCATCCACCAGACTTTAACCACCCATAAATCGATTTGCTTGCGCATTTCACGCGGACCCATTCGCGCCAACATATAACTATAATAGGAACATATTCGTTATCACGCGATGGCGCCAGTTTCCAACCGTGAAATCCACGGACGACTCCGCTGTCTAGGGGAAAATATTTTACCGACCATCGATACAGACTTATCAGCTGTTTCATTTTTCGCGGGATTTTCAAATACGCCGTCCCCTTCTAGGCTTCGATGAATTATTTCTTAGAAAGAAAAAAAAACAACAAACGAAAGAAACAGAACCTCTGCAGTCTTCGAATTTCTTACTGAACGAGTTCAAACAAGTGATCCACTGTTAAACGACAGGACACGACGTAACATCGTCGGATAAAGCTTCATCGATCGCGTAGCAGAGGCACTCGAGGAGCTTCCCACCAGATGGCAACGAGCTGCATTGCTCGAGGACGAGGGGGGGAAAAGAAAACGGAAAAAAACACTAGACCGGGTCGATATCGTCGAGATCTTGCTGGAAACTTTTACGAGGCCTCGTGTAAACAAATGGTCGTGGGCTTTTCGTGCCTGTCATAAAGCTCTTTGAATAATGTCCATTACGCGTCACGCTCGCCTGGCATTGGAAAATGCGTGAACGAAAAACCAGTCAAGGCGACCATATACGAGGAGATGATCCATGTCTGTCGTAAAGCTGTCTGTTGTAATAATAACGAGAGTGTCGCGACGGAATGTTCGATCGAATACTGCTTGGCTTCGATGTCTTGGCAGAAATATTTTCCAGGACTTTTCAGGAGGACAAAATAAATTGAAGATCGGATAAAGTAGATTGGAGAACGAGGTACGATTACAGGGGGTAATTGTGAAGGGTTAAGGGAGTAATTACGAATTATTTCTGTTGAGACAGCGCGTGACGATCGACCCTGTTCAGGGGTGCCGTTCAGCGCAAAATGGACACAGATAGGGATCGATTCCCCTGACCACTGTGTACGTCAGGGAATCTTATCGTTCATCGTGACAATTAATTGCGTCACCGTTCGCTATCGCTTCTGATATTGATAACAGTCACGAACGAGTTGTTTAAAGTGGTCAAAGGGAATTGAGTAATGAAACGATGACAATTAGAGGCCCTTTAGGAGCCTCTAAAACCGTGCGTTTTACGTACATCGATTTCTGTTGCTTTAAGAATCTACAGTGTTGGCAATAAGAAATCGATTAGCATCCGCGCTAATTGCACGCTTTTCAATCGGACGATCGAAATTATTTCTACAATTCAGCGATTCGATAACACAGCTGATTAGCGATACTTTTTAATTAGGAAGATAAACTCGTTGTGAAAGTTTCGAAAATTGCTATCGTCGATTCGAAGATACGGGAAACAATGAAAAAAAATGTCGACTTACATGAAAACACCGGAGATTACGCAGAAACGCGTCGATACATACCTGAAAACAGAATAGAACGAGAAGATTAGAAACGAATAACGCGAATGCGCACTTAAAAGTCGAGTAACCGAACGAATTTTACGGTTCGCCTTTAAAGTCCGCGATCCACGTACGATTTCCTTGCGCAATTGCAGCCGCGAGAGAGATTTCTAATTTAGATAACACGCGTTATTAGCATGTAACGCTCCTAGGCTTTGTCTCGAACGGCGTTAAAAAATTCCGCGAAACACGGCTGGAATATTCCTGGCTCCGCTTTTTTCTTTCCACGTCGAAATCGTCGAGATTGTGCGAGGCGATTGGTCGAATGGTAAACGGGCGCGTCGAAACGTCTGTCACGAGCAACGCGAACATAAATTCTGCCGCGTTTCCGCGGCCGTTCGAACGTCGTTCGTTCCAGTCTCGCTTAACGCTGAAAATTACGTAAAATCGAATCAAATTATTATCATTTGTTATCGCGGGAGACGTCGATGCAACGCGAAGCGCTCGAAATGCAGACGAAATCGACGAGCACGCTTTGATCTCCGCATTGACCCTCGTTGGACGGCAATTAGTTCCTTTCAACGCTGTAATTGAAATTCAATTCGCGAATGCCTTAAACGAAACGTTTCAACTTCTTTTTTCCACCAACTTGCGCGAACGAGCGAGTGTTTTTCTTACGAAATTAAGAACGTTAATTAACACGCTCGAAGACGATCGTCCTGGTATAACACGATCGATTTATCTCGAACAAACAAGCGGCCAAGCGTGTTTGCGTAACAATTCAGTAATTAATCAATTTCGCGAGTTAATATATTTCCTTCGATAATTCTTCGATCAGATATAAGTCGACGTAAGTATTAGATAATTAATTACTCGCGAGGAGTTACGCATAGTCAATCAAATTTTCAAACCTTTCCATACTCCTCGTACTAATTTGTCGATTCTCTTTATTTTTCCCCTCTTTCATCCGCATTGCGTATTATCACGGGAGAACGTAACAGAATGGGTTGATGCGCAGAGTAATAGAGTTGAAACATGTAAACTCATATGTCGAAGAATTAAATACTTGCGTCACGAACAGGTTATATTTAGAGAGTATTGAACAACAATTTCTTGCGAAGATATAGCCAGGCGTGGTGGAAAACAACAGGAGCAAGAGTCGATAAAAAAATAAAACGAGGGGGAGAGGAAAGGAAAAAAATGTGCAAAATGAAAAGAAGATACGCGTGTTCGCTTCACGCGTTCGTTCGCGGCAATTAAGATGTAGGCCGTTGATTAGTCGTTCTACGAAAAAGACCCACGCGTTACCGGGTTAATGAAAAAGAAGAGCCCAATCGAACACAGCCAGGATACACGATCAAACTGCTCGCACGGAGACAATTACCGGTTCGCGAGCAGTGGCTCCAGAAAAAGTCAATTTCCATAATCCCTCAGGGGAGTAGCCGCTTGAACGTAGCGTGAAAAGTTGTTCGAAAGTTGTACGTAATTAAACGGAAGAATTCGTATTAGACAGAAAATTGCCAGTGTTCTCGATACGATCGTTCGATCATCCAGAGCGATAAGCAGCAGAGTACTCTCTTAATACAACGTGCGCTGTAAAGATAAGCGACACGCGGAGCAATTACAAGTCGCTACTGTGTTGGTGGATAAAACGCGTTGCGAAAAATATTCGAATAAACAACAGCTGTGCAACCCATCGAGAACGAGACGCGGAACGTTCGGAACGCGAGCTCGTACGGATACGATAAATAAATCGAATCGAATTAAAAGTCGAACTCGTAACGAAGAATCATCGCGCGTTCCGCTGGCAGATTTAAGTTGCCAAAGCCGGAGTTATGATAAAAATTACGACTCTAAATGAAGTGACCCGTCGCGGCAACTTTTCCTATTTAATCCTCGACGGTTTCGCGCGCTGCTCGGACCGGTTCGAAACCCTTTCGAACGCGTACGCCCGCTTCTAAATTACTTTTAAAACTAATTACTGCCAAAATTGCTCGGCGAACCAGCCGTCAGCGTCGTAAACCGTGCAAAACCGTCGATTTCCCAGCGGAAACCCGCCGGTTCGATACATCGACCGATGTGGGCACCTTTATTTTCGCTCGCGCTGGCAGAGATCGTTCGTCACGCTGTCGTCGGTCGACTGAATGCACGCGTACCAAAAGCAGGCTACAGTGTGAAAGCACCCTTCGCTGGTGACACATTGTTCGCCTCGTCCAACGGTGTTCGATCGGATCGCGAATAGCCTTCTCCTCCGCTTCCCTCTCGCCGGGTATTTCTCTCGATTTCCGCGGAAAAACGGCCAGAGTTTCCAAAGAAAGCATCTCAATGCCCTTCGATGGACGCGAGAGCTTTTACTGTGATCCGTCGAGAGAAAATATCGCGTTACATAACTCGTTCCCGGATGAAAAACACAGGTGCGAACTTTTCGAGAAACTATCGACGCGATGTTTCCAGGTGGCGGAACTTTTTCCAAGTTAAACTTTTTTCCGAGTGAATTCCAATCGCGCTTTTGCGAAGGTGTATTCGCTTTACATTTTTTTTTTAAACACGAGGTATCGCAGTTTCGTATCGTACATCTGATATCACGGTTCGCAGTTCGATGTTATCGGACTCGGAGGATCGTTAAAAATAACGATTTCACTCGGGATAAGAGTAAAATACGAGTGAAAATGAAACTGCAGTAATATTTAACGTCGTGATTCGAAGATTCTTGCATTTTGCAAGTTTTCGAGGCGTCTTTCGAGTAATCGAACAAATTTGAAAGCTCACGCGAGAAGCAATCGAGCGAAACTCCAAAGTTGAACACTTCGATATCGAATCTACAATAAGATAAGCAATAAAAATTCCACGATGACTATCCGGAACGACGCGAAGAGACACTCGACACCCGCTCGTAGCTGATTCGATTCCTCTTTTGCCGTAAATAATATGAGTTTCCTCGACCGTTGGCGTGGCGAGGGACACTTTTTCACGGTGGACAGACAGACATTTATGGACGTCGCCGTGTGTGCGTTCGAGCGTGGTTAGCGTGTCGTGCATGGCAAGTAGTCACGGATTAGTCTAGCCTGTGCTTTTCTTTGTAAGCAAATTAGGTGTGACCGCGTCGGCTGAATAATGATCATCCTTCTAAGCTACGCGTGAATATGCTCGTGCCTAGGACGAGACACGTTAAATATTAGGACCAATTGTTCAAACGAACGCTACCGTCCCACCCTTTGTACTCCTAATGGGGAGAAGAACCGCTTGGACGGTTCGAAAAATTCACTCGTTGGGAAATCGACGGCTACTCTGAGTCAGTACAGGAAGTTCGACGAGTCTCGAGTATCCGATGCTATCGAAGGAAGAGAGATAAAACCGTGGACTTTGGACGTTTCATTTTTTTTTTTTTTTTACTAGTAAAGTATTCTCATAACACAGACGAACGTTTTACGTATCGAACTACTACGTTTTCGAAATGTAAAAGATTGGCAAATTTCTTGCGAAATTAAAAAACCTCGTTACCCACGTGAAACTTCCAAGAAGAACACAGATCTCTTCGTCTCTGGTTCCAAAGAATACTTCACAAATTCCACTCCAAAAAGCAATGCTCTGAATCTATAAAACTCAACGATCCAAGAAAAGTACATGTTCGCGACAAGTGAATTTCTACAGTTCACGTAAATACGACGCATTTACCATCTCGCGTCCCATTCGTTGAACCTGGCACGAGTGGCGAGCGCGTTTTACAGGTAAACCGAGACACTTTCGACGTGGCACGGTTCGCGAGGCGATTAGGTCACTTGAATAAGTAACCGGGCACTCGCGTCAGGCGCGGATGAGGGAGATTCCTCGGAGGCCATTGCTGGCAACAATAAAAAAAAAAAAAAACAGAAAAGTAGACGGAAGGAGCTGGAAGCATGGTCTATCGCAGGGACCTTGCCACGGTTTGCATAAATTACCGCTGGACTCTAATTACCCAGCTCGCGAGCGGCCACGTGGACGTGGTTTTCCCGAGCCGTTGCCTCCGCGTTTCCAGCGCGAGACGGCACGCAACATCGACTTTCCAAACCGGCTGATAATACCGTTGCGGATCCTGCCGCGGGATCTAATGGGGACGATGAGTTGTTGAAAGAGAGTCACGCGAGTCGGATCGGTGGAATGGCTCTGTTGTGGACGGAGCCGCGGATTTCGTGCAGCCGTGATACTTTGGGAAACTACACTGGCTACTATCGAAACGCACCGGTCGTAACAAACCTGCGAGAACGGAGCGATTCTAACCGAGCCTCTTCAATCATTTTTCTTTTTTTATTTTAGCACTTTCGAGTGTTGTTTAATTTCATCAGTCTAGCGTAATTCGATATTTTTTTTTGTGTTTGTATTGCTTGAACGGAATGATTACACGAGTACACGATCGAGTAACGATTAAGTGAATTCGTAACAAGCCCCGAGAAATGGACCTCAACGGAAGCCCCATTTACGATCGGCCAACGGGAACCGACGTCGAAGTTAAATTAAATTAAACTCGTATAATAATAGTAACTCTCGTGAACGAGGCCACTTTCGCGACTATCGTCGACCACTTCTCGAATACTTTCAGAGTTGGGAGTAAAATCGGCCAGGTTTTCCGCGATGCGGGACTATTTGATATCTGGAGAAGCGAGGGGGCGAGAGGCGGCAAAGGAGACAAGGGGTTGAGAAGCAAAGGAAGAAAGCGAGGGAGGCAAAGATAAAGGGGACAGAGAAACGGAGATGGACGCAGAGAAAAAGGGAAATTTCAATGCTGGGATGGGAATTCGATCTTTGAAAACGAATTCCGTAAAGTGGAATTCTTTTCTACGGGAATGCTTGAGAGCACTCGTGAAATTGATACGTTGCAACATCGATCCGCGAGTTTTGATGCAACCAAACTTGTAGCTTCGAAACGAGGAGAGAACGTGCTTCTCGCGAGGACTTGCAGCTTCCCGTTTTTTTTTTTTTTTAATTTAAACCACCCTCGTGAAATAACGTGCCCCAAGAATAGACCGTGGAAACGAATTCTTACGGTGGCGTTAATTGCCGTTTCTCGATCAGCGAAAGATCGCGATATAATGGAACGATAATAGCAAGCTGATCGGCTTGCAAGGGCGTAAAGTATCGTTCGTTGACTTTTATGGACATCGATCCACCAGGATTACGAAGGAATTCATGGCCCAAGAAAATTGAAACCTGTTTCTTATATACATATATCGGTGGAAACTTTCGACCCAGTGATTCATTTAACCGTGGGATACAATGGTTTTCCGATATTCCTTTAACAGGAATGTACCATCGAATTTATTGCCACCTACGGATATTTTTTTTTATGACACAATATTGTATATTTTCTTGTGCGAGTTCGTCGTCGAAAGAAATTCACGTATCATGCGATCGTGTCAGTTGCAAAGGCAAGAAATGATTTTCTACGATGAAAGTCGGAATGCAAATGATGGCATTTTATTTAAGCAGAGTACTCGACGCTCCTAGCGTGAAAGGTTAATCCAAATAAGGATTTTTCTAGGAACATAAATTAATAGCAATAGCACGGTGTATTGTATCGCATCGTAAATCAGATTTAATTCGCTGGTTATCGATCCGAATACGCGACTGTAATTCGACGAAACAGTTGTTATCGCGCGGATGACTAATCAGAAAACACGACGCTCTGGCTTGCAAACGCAGCGAATTATTAGTGCATAAATCTGATTACTTTGTTGGGTTATCGTAACGTTAGTCCAATGTATAACATGCGTTCGAACACGTACATCTGAATCCTCTCTTCGAAGCAATCATAATTGATGAACACCGAATAAATTAAGATTATGTACAGTACGATAAACTTAAAAAACACGACAATATTCATAATAAACGCGGCTCAGAATTTTCGTCTGCTTTACCAATTATTACCTGTTCCATTAATTACTCCATTCATTAAATTCTTCATCAACGACTCCCGTGCCTTTAACAACCTTCCCTACTCAAGTTACGATCAGATTTCCCTATTTAAAGCGTTTATGATTAATTATCAAGCTTCTGAAAAAAAAACCCTGAATGAAATATTTGGCTCGAGTCCAAGGGAAAAAGGGGCGAGGGGGATAAATTCGAACAATCAAAGTTTCATTTAGAATTTTAATAAAGAACGCACCAAGCCCTACAACCGAATAAAATCGCGCGCCTTCTGCCGTTGACAGCGCTCGAAAACGCCCGGCTATTTCGAGCTTCGACAGTCTCCACTCGAACCCGTAAAAGCGTCCGGCCGTTCTCGATTTATTAATCATTGCACCGCGTATATACGTTCGCGCGAATTTATATTTTCATAAATGTAACTAAAAACGCGCGATCCAAATTGCGATACGTTTCCCTCTCCGATTATTTTACACTCGAGACACTTTGCGCGTATTACTCGATACCGATTGCACTCTGTTGCACTTTTCCGCGTATTTAAATCCACCACGAACGCATAAACGTCCGCGTAAATGTGCCAGCTCGTTAATCATCTGTATCTACTTTTCACGCGGCTCCAGATAATCCGTGAAATTAATTAACGCGACGGAGGAAGTTTATCTGAAAGTGTGAAGCTCGAAATGGAAAAGAAAAGGAGCACGCAAACGATCGTGAAGTTCGTCTTGCGGAAGATTTTTGTTTGTTAAGCAGAAAATTTATATCGACGGATTATCGCGATCTCGTATTGTCGACCGGTTTGTCACGAAGGCTAACGATAAGCTCGATCATCCTGCGAAGAATATTCGAAGTGCTCCGTCCGTGTAAAAGCGGATTCTTTGGTTTGGAAAATATGCAGAACACGCTGAATATGCAATCTCTCTGGTTGCAGGGAAGAATGAATTTTTGCTCAAAGTAAACAGCGGTGAATTATCGTGATCGAATTGTCTAGAATCCCTGAATTATAACGGAATGCAAATTCTATGTACACAGACGCAAGTTATCCAAATATGTGCAGATTATCAAGAATATCGATCGTATGGAAATTGATTCTCTGATCATTGGTTATACTGGCATGTAAATCGAGACTCAGAATTATCATAAATTGGATAGAGGAAACGAAGAATTAGGTATCGTTCAATTATCTCTGACGAGGGGACGATTTCGCCGTGTGTTCGAGGGCCACGTTGACCGACCAGTGTTTTCCCAGACATCTCCTCTACTGTTTGAACGTGCATACTGAATTTTCAAACATCAGCAATCGATAATAATCGATTGACTTTAACAAGGAAGGGCATATCCGTGCTCGAAATTCATTTGCGAAATTCATTTGGTACTGTATCACATTTTAAAGCGAGGAATGCGTTGCGCAGTTAGAAGTATATTGTAAACCGTGCCACTTGAATTCTAAAACGATCCATTTCCGGTTCCACTTAAGACATCACTGCGATTATCATATTAATTTTATCTAGTATAAGATATTATGTTCTTTTTAACTCTCTTTCGTGATAGAGTTCATTTGTAATCGGTAAACTACGATATTTTAAATAAATATCTGCTAAATCCAATATTCGAAACTTTTATCTACTTTTTTGATGTCATTGTTCGTATTTCTTCGAATACTCTTGGCTCGTAACGAACGTTGACCGTGTGGATACGGAAGTCAACAGGTTTTCACAATACAGACACCAGATTCTCGACCGTAAAACCTACCAAGTATCACAAACAAGTAGAAGTCGTATCGACAGCTCCAAAACTCTTGGCATACTCGGAAACTACCCTTTAAAAATTGTACCATTCCATTCAAAATGAATCATCGATCGATCAATCTTTGCGCATCTTTACTAAAATTGTCCAAATACTTTAGAAAAATTATTAGAACACTGAAATTTCTTCTACTCGTTACTGCGTTTGAAAATTCAAGTATCGCACATTATTAAAATTCCCGCAAACAAGTCTACTCGCCAATATCGATTTCCCACGATCAGAATCAACTTTTCGAACGTTATGTCAAAGAAAAAATCTACAAGCTAAGATCACCAAACAACGATTCAACTCCCAACACCCGAAAATGTCTCTCATTAACTTCAACCCGTTCGCTGGATCACCAATAAAAACGTCACTCGACCTCATCGTCCAACTACACATCGATTCCTACACTTACTTCGAGCACCAGGAAGAAACGAAAGGACATTCGCGCGGGCGCGTGCGTGACGTGAGAAACACCAACGAAATAAACGTAACTAATTAAACGTGGTCTTCGAAAAAGAAGGAAATAATCACTGTGTGTGGCACCAACCTTGGAAGAGATGCGTCAGGATGGCAGCTTTGAAGCACGCGCAGCCCATAATAAATCCCATCATCGGCGCACTCCGCACGAGCACGAGGCCAGAGGCAGAAAGCACGGCCGCTCCGGGCGTCACGACGTTGCCCGCGTCGCTTCTAACCGGGCGTAACGGAAGTGGCGTGGCCGCATCGCGCACCCACGGTCGACACCGGTGCGTGTCACGCGCGAAACTGGCCGCCTATTTGGTGAACGGTGGCCTAACGGGGCTCGGCCGCGTTCGCCGGGACTCGGCCGTGACGCGGCGACCGCGACGCCGTTTCCACCCGACGTGGGGAACCCGCCTCGAGGCGTTTATTGCGCCGTGTCAAGGTTTCCCGCGGCGAGAACGAATTGCCTCGAGTCTCGTTCGCCGAGCGTTAACTGGATCGCTGCTGGAGATGTCCGCGTGGGCGACAGTTCTACTGGGCCATTCGAGGGACATTCGCACGCTCGTGGGCTCTTCAGGGTGGGTTTCGAACGGGGGTTGAAGTGTGGACGAGTGATCTGGAATCGATTCGGTTTTTGGGGGACGTTGCGCTTTACGGTTACTCCGTTCCTGGTTTAACCGTGGATTTTTGGTATACATTTTTCACGGAGATGTTGCGTTTTACTTTCTTCTTTGATGAATGAAGAAAATTAATTTTTCTAAGCGAACGTGACATCAATTATCCTCGCGAAGAGGTCGGAAAGGGGGAGAAGAGGAGATTGTATTGCTTTGACATTTCCACGGTGAACATATTTCCACTGTGCGTGTATCCTCAAAGCGAAGAGACTCGCCCAGAGCGGTTCCCTCGTAATTTAAATGAAAAAACGAGAAAAACAGTGGAATTATCTCGCGCGTGAAAATTAATGAATTCGTCTTGGCGAAGCTGAAACGTATAAGGAAATGTGTGTCGAAAAGTTTTTGAAGCCTCGTGTCTGGATTTGAAAATAAAGCCCGTGGGACTGATCCACTTGTTAACCGTGTTTCGTACGATGACGCGCGAAATATAAAAGTGCAGATGCACGCCACGAACAGTCTCCGATATTATATTCGGAAAGCAATGTTATGAAACGTTGCTACATGCTCGACGAACTTTATCATTACCTAGTATTACGAAACGACGCGTTTAATTCGTCCAACTTTTACTTCGCGCGTCGTTGTCGACGTACTCCGCGACTCGTTCGATGTGAATGCAACGTACGCGGTATAGCGCAGGGCTCTCAAAAGCGTGTACCTTCGTTTCGAACGAACGGAAAAATAGTTTGGAAATTTCTAATTGGACCATCAACCGATTTCCATTACAATTACACCAAGCTATGCATCGATTTCAAGCATTCTCCTCGATTGCTTCAACAGCCGAGCATTCTTAAGTTTCTCCGGAATAAAATTAGAATTAATTTATGTCGAAAATTTAATCAGCTCTCGGCAATCTTGTATCTCGAATCGTGTTACGTGTTAGACACGAAGTTATGGAATAAATTATACCGAGGAAGTGAAACAAATTTTTTCATCAAAAATCTAATTGGATGCAAGTGAAAGGGAATAAAAGACGCGAGGATTAATCGCGAAACGTTCCTTGGCAGGAATTTCATCGAAAATATTTCATCCAAGAAAGACGCGAAAGCTTTCGTGAAAGATTTGACGAGTAAATAATTAATTTATTGCTGGCGATCGAAGCGAAAGCACAGACGAAAAATTGCTGAATGAGTCGCGACGAAAAGTCGAGGAAGCATACGAGAGGGGATGAATCGAATCGAATTAAAGTGAAAGGAATTGGAATGCAGGAACGTTCATCATCGAGCAGCGATAAGCAGAGGAGGAAGCAAGCGGAAGGATTCAGCGTGACGCAAACAGGTCGCGGACGTGTTACTGCACTCGCACGTGAAAGTGCAACACACGATCAATTATTCCCAGCCGCGAATCGGTCGAGATAGAACTGTTACAGTATTTAATAGTCGCCTCGCGTTCACGAGTGAACGCTCGACGTTGCACCGTTACATTCGCGTGGAAATCGAGTTGCGAAATCGTGAATGCGTCCACGGAACTGGGTTTCAGAATGAACTGGAACGTGGATCGTCCCATTCATCGTCGGTCACCTTCGACGTCCGATCTTTAAAGCTCTTTAAAGTTACAAAAGTGCGCGTCGACCGATCAATTAATAAATTTCAACGGGTTTGCGTTCAATCAACAATTTCGACAGATTTTCAATTGATAGAAATATTGTTTTCGATTTTCTAGATTTAGAATGAAGATTTTTATATTTCAATTTCACGTGGGAACAACTCGATCGTGTGTCAACGGACTCGTCGCTTCCATCGTCGCGTTAAATATTCATGCGAATGTTTTTTGAGGGGACGCAAAAATTCGTTTACGATAAAATCGAATAACAAAACATCTCGAATCAACGTAAATATTAACCGTTTTAACGTAACAAAGTAACTGCACAGTTTAATCCATCGACGGGGATTTCATTACTTGTATCCGAATAAAGCCAATAAAATAATGAAACAATCGGGACTGCGATACACAAAAATACCCAAAACGTATCAATCCAATGGACCCGTTAAATCAACGAAGCGGAATATTTCCATCTCGTTTATTGAATTTAAAAAGCGGCAGACTCTGCACGTGACAAGGTGGAAAACATTTTTCGCGTGAAAAAAAGGAACAATTAGAAGGAAAAGCAGGAAGGATAAATTTAATTAACTATCGTTCTAATTGAAATTTTACAGCTTGCTCTCACCCCACTCGAAGGCGTACCTTCTCCGATCGCCGTCATCGCGAAACGGATAATCTACGTCAAAATCACGCGCGGCTGAACTTCGAGTCGCGTTTAATCACCGAAAAAATAATTCCCAGCCGTGTTCCATCGAACGACAGGCACGTCAGGAATCAAGTGTCATTATATCGATCATGAACGAGCGATGGGATGTTTTTCACGCGTAACCTGTTTTCAACGCGTGGACTCTGTCGCGTCTGATATAGCACGGACTTGTTCCACTGCCGCTGCCAGGCCTCAGATTTATGCGTTTCTACTACTGGCGCAAGCGTTGCCAGAAAGTGTCTCCTATAAGAGATCAACACGTGTATACAGATGAATCGGATACTAGAAATACTTCAGTATCGAAATAGAAATGTTTGATAACACTTTTTATGCACTTGACGATCCATGGAATTTCAGGGCTACTTTTCTAGTGTCAGTAGTAAGAGATTCTCTGTCTTTCACGGGGCTGTGATCTCGTTCGAATGTAATTACAGTAAAGAAACTTAACATTTTTTTTATTAGTAAGAAATGCTTCTGTTCGAAGTGTGCGAGAATAACTTATAATTTCATTAACCTTTATTAAATTCTCCTTTATTACAACCCTTGCGAATTTTTGCATAAATCTTCTCGTGCAGTGAATTTTTTCTCTTACATCTGGTAATACTGGCTAGGAGCGAAGCTCGACGCGACTTTGTCTGCAGAATTATTGCTTTAACGGAAGTTTCGCGCTACGAATCCTCCTGTTGGACGAAACGAACTGCGAGAAGATATACAGAGAGGTTCACGGGGAATTATTTTTGCTCCTGCGCGGCTAAGAAGGATAGCTAGGGAATTTTAACGAACAGCGAAACGAACTCTATGAAAAGTTCTGAAGGATCTTCTGATACATAAACTGCTCTTCATTTCACTCTTCTAAAGAGATAGATCGTAGACACAGACATTTTTGGATCAATTTTTACCGTGAAACGAAATATGTTTCATTTAAAATACCGGCTCGAACGAATGGAGTAAACGAATATTAAAAATTTGCTTGCGAAAAGATTAATATAGAAGCGATGGAACAAAAATGATTGGAGTGTACTGTACGTTTTTCCAACTCGAGCGCAATTGGAAAAATAATACGTTCAAATGCATTGTACTACTCGCGTTTGTTAAAACAAAATAAATATACCGTCGAGGGTTAAAATAGCTTTCCATATATTGCCGCGATAAGAATTTTCCATCCATTTACCAGTGAGACGGAGGTAATACGAAGTCGATTCGAGGAATGAAAAGAACTCGTCGAGCCCGGCGATACCCCATAACACGTTATTGCTCTAATTCAATTAAGAATGATTGGATTCCCGCACGTGGACGAGGGAATGCGGTTCAAGGAAGGTGAGAACTCTGTTTCCACCACACGGTGACCCGATTTTCGCAGACACGCCGCGTTAATCAACATCGCGACACGCTTTTTCGTTTGAGAAAGTTAATGGAATTATTTCGCGTCACTCGAGTGAAATTCGTTTACCGCATGAATTCGCGTGTCCTGCAGATTCTGCTGCTGATTCAGTTAACGCCACGACGAAAATTGAATGGACTCTGTAAAAAACGGTCCGCGAGGACGCGTCTTCGAATGAAGCGTGAACGGGACATCGAACGGATTTTATCGTCAATTAATTTGCGTTTAAAAAACCTAGACAAATTAACCGTGAGATTGTTAGAAAACGGAAGGACATCGCAAGAAATTCCTCTAATTAAATAAAAACTCGCGCCTATCCACTCGTAGCCTTTCCTCTCCAGATTTTCTGCTCCACGACGAAAAAATATCGGCGGACAGAGAGTTCTCCTCCGGCATATACACTCGAAAACGAGTGGCAATTAATAAGCGGGTAAAAACTTGGGGCTTTGTCCCTCTCGCACGCGCGCACACCGATGTTTTTCCTTCGATTCGACGTCGCTAGACGATGTTCCGCACGAGCTGGCAAATTGCCTTCGTTGCGCCAGCTCTGCTCGAGCGAGCGGGCGAACACGAGCCGCGTGGACCCGTTTCCATCCCCTTTATGCCCCGTTACCACCCCGTCCGATCCCAACGTTTCTCTTTTCTTCCATTCCGTTATCGATACGCGACGGCGTGGAATTGATTTGCACGGCAATTATTGGTTTATCTTCGACGCGAGGGACGCGAGGGTAGAATCAGCAAGCGCCGCAACGGACAACCCGTTTCATTTAGTCGCGGCGATGTAAACTGTTATCAATGCTCATCGTGTCCCCCTCCTTTTGGCACGTTCGATAACGAATTACTTTTTTCCTATGATTTTCTATTACCTCTGATATCGAGTTAAGATCACTCTTCTACACGCAGCTAGAATTCTATGCAAACGCGATAAATCGTTTGGTAAATTCTTAATAGATTCAGAAGATACTTGAACAAATCCAATGAGAATGCGTACGAAATTAATAAATTCGCAGTTTATAGAAAACCACGCGTATCAGACTGGCAATATTAAATCCACCGTAGTACCCGAGACAGACCACTCCTCTAATAGGATTAAACTAATCCCCGACTCTCCGAAACTCAATCCTCTTACTCCATAAAAAATCTAACACGGTCACGAAAATTCCCAAGCCCACTTGCGTGCCATAAAAATTCCATGCCCTCGACTCTCGCCCCAGCAACTCCCAACCACCCCTTGCCAGACCTGAAAGACGAGCGCTCTGACCATTTTACGGTACTTCCAGCGAACTTCCGCCAAACTCTTCGACCTTCCTGCGCACTAGAAAACGAACAGTGTCCCTTGGATACGTTGGTTCAGAGACCTTCGACTTCTCGACTTCTCGATTCGAGCAGCTCGTCGCGCGTTTCGAAAAATCGTCAGCGCTTGTTCCCGCGGTCGAGAGGATCGTCCTCGCGGCGATCGATGAATCGCGCGCGTACACCAATGGGAAATCGATCGCGCTCGTCGAGACGGAACGCAATTTATGCGGCTGCTGGAGCATCCTTGACAACCGCTTCGTCTGGCGCACGCAATTTCGTGGCCGTGGCAGTCGTCCCAGGGTTCATCCGGACTGCAGCGTAATATCCAGTTCGCATCTCGACGCGCTTTATCAGCTCGATGGCCGCGAGACCGTCGTCGAGGCTCGATTTGAACCGGTTACGTAAAAGCAACGGTGCAACGCGGTTCAAAGGCTCTGAGGGTACAGCCGGATCCCGTGAATCGTCTCTACGATGCGATATTGGAGCCAATCGAGACGGAAGATTGGATTGTACAATAGTAACTAGTGTTATTGGATCTAATCTCTCGTTGGTAATTGGTAGCGGTGGGTATTTTGGAATGTTTCTCTCTACGTTTGATCGAACAGAGAATTACATTGGTTCATTTAGGATTCGACTGAAGTATTTGCATTTCGAATTGGAGTCTTTTGTAGCGAACGAAGAATATTTTGCAGTAAAAGGTGTTCAGGTTCCATTCTCTACGAGTGATATCTCGCGTGGATTCGTTGAATAGTGTCGAGAGCAGTGATTACGGATTAGAATCAAAGAAAGAAGCGCGCAGCGATGTCTCTTGTATCATAACGGAGTTTAAATCCTCTCTGGCGACCGTAAAAGAGAAAAACTTAGAAGAGAGCAGCCTCTTTCAACGTACCCAGAGACTATTCCGGCTAATGCATAAACGAGATTAAACCACATCGAGATTGCATCTTGACGGGGACGCGCAGTGGTTCAAAAGGGTTGAAATTTTGCCCCGTTAATGGATAGTCCAAGGAAATTGCGTTAGCGCTGCAAGTAACACTAAAAACCCTTATAAACCGTCCATCAGATACCCGGTGAACTTCGTCCGGACGCAGCTGCGATAGAAGCTACGCGATAAAAGTGTAACTATGAAAAGAATCGCTGCTTTTGCACGACGAAAACTATTCCCACCGTTATGCTAGGTTATTTGAATGTAAAGGGTACTTGTTCCTGATCTACCGCTCTATAAATCTCGATGAGATCGTTTCAGAGTAGATAAGTAGACAAATGAAATTTATCATCGATTTAATTATGCATTCTGAAGACGCGTTTCACGCGTGGAAAAGTGTTTTATTGTTCTGATCGTGACAGGTGTAATGATTTATAAAGAAACATAGCTAAATTTTTAACAGGTCGAACTACGCGTAATATCGAACGAAATTGTGGAACGCTTTTTGAGAAATGAAATTCATTTCATCGCTGGCGTGAAAAAGGGCGACTGCATGTACCACGTGTGATTTAAATCCGTTACGCTCGATATCGGATCTGACTTATTTACGTTTCATCGTCTAGTTCAGTTCCATGTTTTATAGAAAAATTTCACATCGCATCCTCTCGGATTATATGAAGTTACGGAAATTTAATTTTCAGGAATAACATACGATCATCGCTCGAGTAAAATGAAATATTAAATAAGTAATTCCGAATGAAAAGCATTTCAGATTGCTTGCTCGACGAGGAACGTGGAGTTTGTTGAAAAATAAGATTCAACGACAGAGCAGAGAGCGCAAGAATTTAATTAAAACTAACAATTTCCGTTAATTAAATGCAGAAAAGAAGAGAAGAAAATGTACAGCAATCGGAAGATCCGACCGAAGAAGCTGCGCTTAAGGAGCGATCAGTGGTACGAGTCAACGATTCCAGACAGTCTGACCATTCATTAGAAAGAAAGAAGGCAAAGGGCGCGGGCCTCTCTCATAGAAATCGAATCGAGCCTTACTCCCGCGAATCTATTCAGTATGCAACACGAAGGCGTTTGGTTTATTCTTCGCGAGAGACTTTCGAGAGGAAAAGGGGCGGCTCGAGGGTGATTTACATCGTGGGAGCACGGCGCCGCCACGACTCGCTGGATTTATTCCGCCTAGCTCCCAAGGTTTCCCTTCTCCCGTGATATATCTCGACCTTCGTCCCGGTTAGAAAAGAACAAACTGATCCTCGTGTCGATCCGCCGTTCGATCGCCGTCCTGAATAGAGAGAAGTCGATGGGTACGTCGTTTCAAAGCGATTCTGAAGATTCTGCCAGAATCTGTATCTGTGTTTGGCATGACTTCCAGGAGAGTCTTGTCCGCCTCGAGTGTTCGAGGGTCGGTATTCTTGCTGGGAATGTTTCAATGAGAAAATCGAAAATTCAAGAATGTTCAGTTTACCTTCTGTGTTAGTAATTTCTGTACTACCTCTGAACTTCGTTCGCTCGATCATTACATAAATCATTCCACGTTTCTCCCCTCGACTTCGAATCGCGTTGGAGACATGAAAAATTGATTTTATCGCGTGGAATTTTTACGATTTCCCAAAACAAGCACAGAATTCTGTTAAGATCTGTTTCTCTTTAAAGTTTCGATATTCCGTTCTTTCGGTTCGAATCACAAAATTTCCTCTGCTCATCTCGTAAGATCATCGGTACCACTGACAATTAATAAATCCAGAATCAGCTCCAATTAAACAAGACTTCGATCAAAGAGTTCGAGCGAGTCCTGAAGAGACGCTAATCAACCAGGGACTTTTTTGAAAATTAAACTGCGGCTGATCCCGTATGATTCGCATCCGCGGCCTGCCACGCCCAATGGGTATTCATCGTTCGCATAGTCGGTGCTCTCTATTCATCCCCTGGTCCGTGCACATACGCGCGCGGCTACTGTCGACTCGTCGAGTCGTATCGAAAACGGGCAAAAACCAACGGTGGAAACACGCTGAATCGAAGAAAAATGGCTGCCCTGCCTGCGCGTTTCAAAGGACACGGAGAGCACGGTCTAAACAGCGGGAAAACGGGTTAAACTTGAAATTCTGCGAAAGACGATGCCCGTTCTGGGTCAGCTGTGTATGCTAAACAAGAGTGAACAATCACAGGGGAACAATAAAAAATCGAAGAACCATAGACCTGAACCATACAACGTTCAAATAAAAGTTAATAAAAAAATGTTGGACATTTCCAAGAAGCACGCGATACTGGAAAACACTCGAACCAAGCATCTACTGTTCCAAGCCAGAGCAACAGTTCCATCCCCGCCAAGAATTGCGTACTGGAAAACCCATTTCCTGTATCGCGACAAGTTTCCCTCGAGGCTGAACGGTACTCCATTTCCCGGGGAGTTCAGGCCAGGAAATCGCGCCGTGGAAAAAAATAAGCAGCGCGAAGAAGTGAAAGAGAGTGCGGGGAAGGAGAGAGAAGAGAAATGATGATGGAGAGCGGTCCATTATTCGAACGGTGATACGGTGTCGAAACGCGCGCGTTCTCCAGCGCGTCCCTTTGATCCGTCGACGGATTCTGGCGAGCGCGCGGCGCGTTCCCTCGGCGAGGGTTCGAGCGGATGTGCGCGTGTGCGGCTCTCGCCGCCCCCCGGCCACGTCCGTTGAACTCTGACCCGGAAAGGCGAGCGTTAGGCGGCGGAGGGCGACGGGGCGGCTTTGTGCTTGGCCTTCGACAACAGGTCCGCACGCCAGCTACGCTATCGAGCCGAAGAATGGAGGGACGCGTGTTTCTGGAACGCTGGCAACTGGCGAACAACGCGCGCGGCTCCCCCGCGTCTCGCGTCGCCGGTAACGACCCCTTCGCTCTCGAGAGAAACCCGTGCCCTGCATTTTTCGACCTCGCTCGAAACGCTAACGCGAGAGAGTTGTTACACCGTGACACGATAGCTACCTTTCCCGCGAACTTTCCGAGAGCGGTTCTGCCCTTTCTCGTTTTTTTTTTTCTTCGCCCCGCGGCATTGTGGGGCGGTTCCGTGCCGCGAGACCACTTGCGGCGAGCGAGCGTGAAATCAACGACGGAGGGTGTTTTTCAGATGTATCGCGTGCAGGAACGTTTCGCTGGCGAGATCTTATTTCATCGAAGGAGAACGATTCGTTTAACCGTATATTTGTATCGTATTGGATAATGTCGATTCAACTATCGTTTTCGACTTCTGAATAAAACAATTTGGGCTTTCAACAAATTTATAAAGAACTTCTCAGTATTATTCTGAGAAAAAGCATTGCACTAAAGCATTGCATTTTGAAAACGACCGCAAGTTAATTGCACCCAGTTCGCGCAGTATGCAATTCCCCCGACCCATGTCTCTCATAACTCATAACATTTCCCGAATCATCCGCGAACGAACCGTCATCGAGATAAACCTCATCCGCCGCCTAAATAACCCGCAACCCCAACCATCCTCTGCTTCACCACTTTCAACAACGTCGCACGAGAATAATTCATCCGGTGGCGCATTTCCAACGCGAATGATGATTTCTGCTCCGCGTGAACGTTCCACGTTCCTTCCCAGAAGGGACCGCCAGGAAGACGCGTGTCAGGGGTTGTTTACCCTCTGAATAACCGCGAACATTTCGCGCGGGAACCTCTCGCTCTATCTCGCGCTCAACGGGGGTGGATGGAACGAAGAAACGCGAGCGAAGAGGGCGGCTGGTTCGCTCGTCGCGAGACGAGCTCTGCGCAGGGAAAGAACAAAGGGTCTACCATGGCAACCCTGAGGAACGCAAGTTTCGTCGTCCTTGGGGGGATTGGATGCACGTTCGCGTGTAGATCCGTCGACGGCTGATGGTATTAATGTAATTAATTTTCTGGACGGATGACTGGTTTGACCGACTGCATGCGGGTGAGTACGACGAGATCTGGGATGGTTCGAGCGATCGCGGTTTTGCAATTGGGCTGGCGACTGCTTGTCTATGGTTTAGGGAACAAAGGTGTGGCATTTGTGACTGGTGTGACGAGAATATTGCGAGACCAATGGCGGATTGTGGCACATCTGGTAATAGAAATATATTCGAAACGTGTTGCGATTACTGAGGGGCTTTCAAACGTGGCTGAACGTGATTTCTCGCAAGGAATTAATAATCGTAGCGACGTTCGTCAATTTTTTTAGGTGGAAGTGAGCTTTTAACGATACAAGCGGATGAAAATTTTAACGGAAGAATCTTTTTGCTTTAGAATTACGTGTAATTGAAAATTTATCGATTCTTGAAACGAGATCGTTTTAGAATACAAAACTGAATCGCGTGGCTAAAGTAATAACCAGTGTAAAGGAGAGGAGCGACAGAATGATTGATTAATGGTGGATCGACAAACGAGTGGTATTGATAAATGGGAGACACACCTGCGACAATATGCGAGAATGCATACGCGTCTGGATAATGAGTCAGCGAATGAAATTGCACTTCAATCTTCCAGTCAAGAAAACGGTATTGAACGATAACAAAAAAAAATATATATATATACATAACAGGGCCTCGAAATGAGAACACTCTTAAAAAATAACAAACAGTTTCGGGAAGTAATTAGAAGCATACAAATTTCAACGTTAGTCGAATCCATTTGAACTGCTGATTGGCTCGTCTCTCGATTCGTTCGCCTCCCGCTGAATGTTTATTGATCCACGCTGCAGATGAGGTCTAAATATTAATTAATCCGATAATTTATGAACCAAACGATTTCGGGTACACAAACGTGGGCCAATTAAATTGACGTGGTACACGTGCCGCGCGCATGGAAAATCAACGAACCAGAATGGCTTTCTGTTCGCCGATGCCGTAGAAATTAGCTTAATCCGAGCAGGTTTGTTAACTTCTAAATTGAGTTTCTTGTTCAACAATTTCCGAAGTAGCTAACTTCGCGAACGCGCCGATGCGTCTACCTTGCCGGGGCTAATTTATACAACGTGCAACTCCTGCGGAAATGATTTAATCTTCGAACGGTATCGAACAGTTTTGTTCCAACGAAAAACTTCCAACGAGCTTCCTCGAAATATATTCGAATATATAAATTCGAGTTAAAAAATAGACTTGACGCTTTGTACATTCCGTAGAAAATTTCTATTCGCAGTTTCGTACAAACGTTGGAGATACGCGATATTGGAACACCTGCAGCATTTTTATTATAAATATTTTATGACTATCATATTAGATATTTCTATACTAATATATATGTAAAGAGACACAGGGTAAAACTGTTACGCATATAAATATCTGTACCGCTGTGCTACAGTTTTACTTTCATATAGCTGTATATACCGCGTACATCTGATACGTCTTACGTTCAGTACCGCCATATTCCCTTATTGCTGGATTCCAGTATTGCTATACTTCCGTACAACCTTCACTATGCAAAGCATCCACTTATTCAGGTCAGCCTGTGCCAACAAATGTTGACCAGCGTACGTTTCAAAGTTATACCAACTGCCAATCGATACTCGAACCGAAACACGCACTTAATAATTCGTTCCAATTTGTAACGCGAATTTAAAGGAGCGCAAATATCAAATTTAAATGGAACACGTGGAGTTCAGAGAAATAGAATATAATATACACGAATGTACGTTACGAAAGAAAACGCGAACCGTGGAATGGATCAAAGGGAGGATTCAAAGCGGCGGCTGAACAAAAAATTGATTAAAGGAACAGCTGGAGTAAAAATAATGTTCGCTGCTATTCCATAAAAACCGTGAAAATATTAGATTCGAGGGCGAGATGTAAAATTCAGCGATATTCAGGAAGAATTTCATTTATAACGCGGGGATGCGAGTTAATAAAGAACAGCTCGACGAAAGGAAAAGACGTCGACAGACGGAAGAAGAGAAGCGAGATCCTGCGTTTCGTAGACGACAAACAATTTCATCGTCGTCGCAGTTGGTTACGGCTGATCTTTACGAGCGCGTGACACCCCTTCGCGTGTGCCACTCCGCGTCGCTGCTCAAGGGCAACGCGTACCTTTCGAGTGCTGGCCTCTGGGTGCCATGGGAAAGGATCCACCCTCGGATCTCAGACTGTCTCGAAAGTCTTCTCCGTGGAGGATCGTGGAGTGTTGTTTCCGGCGAAACACACGGGGTATCGCTTTCGTTGACCTCGCACCCTTCGTTCCCGTTAGCTGAAAGCCGACCAGTTTCATTCGCGTGGAAATAAATAGCATCTTCGGTTTATGGGTGAACGCAGTCGAACGGAAGGTTTGAAATTCATTTCAAATAACTTTAGAATACCAAAATGTTACAGAAATACGAAGGAATGGGATATTTCTTTATACAACCCCTTAAAATTCAACTTGTAAATTCGAAGATCTAGAAAGACCACCCTCGTGGGATTCAAAAATAATAACCAGATTATTATTTTTCACCCAGCCATACGATTGAATCGATCAACGAACAATCCATTTGGGGAAAAGAGGCAAATGTTTACAAGAAGAGCGAGCGTTCGGTCTCCTAAATTAGAAGATTGATTATTTCACGTGTGTATCGTAGAGGCAGGAGCCAGCAGGGAGAACAGGTGTCCACGAGGAGCGTCAATGACCCAGCGACAGTTGACAACAGAAATCAATTACACCCGGGCCGGTTGTCCAAAACGGTGAACCTTCTCGAATTATTCTGAGCTTGGTATATTTTCGTTCGGTCGGTTTTCACGGCCGTTCGCGGCTAATTCTGTCCCCCGTTGCTTTGTGGATACGAGCCACGGCGAGGCACTGCTAGGCTCGCGTCACGTAAATCGCGTTCAAGCCACGCGAACGATAAGCAAAGAGTCTCGTGACTTTCCATCCTGACGGTGCTGTTCCCCGGCTGAAATTCGTAACCGGCTGATCGATAAGTTCGAGACCGCGCGCGCGATAACGTTGTTAGCGGGATTACGTTCGCGTTTTCGCGAACACGGCTGCCAGAAATAATTGGACGAGGCGACGAAGCGGCTGAGCTGCTCGCTCCGATTGATTAATTTATTTATTCGCGGCGCTCAGTCGTGCGTCGCGCGACAAAATTATGAACAATCGATCGACGGGAATTCAATTACGGAAGAACGACGAGCGTATCGACGTGATTAACGAAATATGTTTTTTGTACAACTGTAAATTAAAAATAAACGTTCGTCGAATTTGTATACGAACGTGCATCGGAATTGTTCCCATTACGGCTGTACCGCGGAACAGTTCTCAGCCTTGAAGGCTGTGGTACTTTGATTAAAGGAAAAGCAGCAGACGAAGAGGGCATGAAATCGGGGGAGCACGGTCCGGCGAAACTTTAAATTCGAGAGGGAAAACAGAAGAAAAGCGGTGGCCGCGAAATTAGGTCGGCTGAAGAACGCGGTAAAAGTTGTCGACGGCCGCCGCTCTTCTAATTACTCGAAATTAAGTTAACGAGCAAAGGATGTCGAACGACGCGAGAGCCACCCTCCGCCGAGGGGGTGTCTTTCGATCGTCACCGCTCCTATTTTTATTCACTTTGCATTCGCGTCAAAGGAGAACGGTCAAGGATTTCTCCGATATGCACACGGAATGGAATATTATTCTTCGATTTCAATCAAATTGGTTATTTGTCGTTGCGTTCGTAAGAATAACCAAGAGACGTGGAAATAACGACCTTCGTCGACGTTCCGTAGAAAATTATGGTAAAGCCTCTCTCGTAAACGTGCAGAAATCATCGCTTTGGCAAAGAGATAAGAAAATCTAGATCCGAAAAATCCGTACAACCCCTGATTATATAATTTTATTTACCAGAAAATCTCGTGGCAGTCGATTAATTCGATCGAAAGTTAGCGAGAAGCTATCATCGAAACCTTAATGTCAATCGACGGAAGCCATGTCGTGCAGAGGGTTGCTCTGAAGGGTGACCCGACGAGACTAAGTGGTCTCGTTCAGGACCATTGGCTGCATCAGTCCCTCGTACCTACGACACTCGTGCCGACACTTCAGCGAAGGAGATGAAGCAACCCGTTGCCCCGTGCTTTCGGTAAACTCTCCAGATGGAAATCGATCGAGCCGTTCGCCTAACGGCCATTAAACCAACCCCCTGTCGATTTGCTTCGACATCGCACGCATTCGAATATTTCCTAATTATTCTGCGAGCCATTAAAATCCACGATCGTTCTCTCGGTACCTTAACGAAGGTTTCCTGCGCTGTAGAAACGCTTCGATAAACGAGTACAGGAATTAGCTTATCGGAGGATTACTTATTTCGATATAATTGGAGGAGATTATTGATTGCGAGCTCTGGCTTCGCAATTGAATTAAATCGGGAGAAACGAAGGGCCGAGCGGAGGTGGAGAGCAGGTGTCCTTTGGACCATGAACGCTGCCCCGAATTGAGAGTCGAAGTGGGATACGTTTTTCTGCGAATGTCATGTTTGCCGAAAAAGGTTTGATTAGAGCGTAAACGAGTTTCGTTTTTGTCTCGCGCGAGGACGCTTAATTTTCGGACCAAGTATTTCTGCCTCAACAGCTTACTTTGGCAACATCCCCAACCGATCTCCTCGCAAATCCCCAAAACTTGCAAAAAACCTTTCATCCACTCGACCCATCCTCAAACAACAGGTCTCGACTGCCAATAGCCAGGATCAACGAATCCGCGCGGAGGATCAAATAAAACCTCAGCAAAGCTAACGATCGCGAGCAAACGCAGCGAACGATCGGGCAACAAGTGCAGTTCGCCTCTGGAACTAAAAAAAGCCAGCTGAAGAGAAAGGAAAAAAAAAGAAGAGAATCGCGAAAAGCACCGTTATGAGATGAAACATTCTGCCGCGCCAGCGAGATCGCTCTCGCGACCTCCCTTATTCGTTTCCACCCCCAACGCCTCGACCGGTGCCAAAGTGGGAAAGTGGGAGGAGGTCGCGAAAATCTCGTGGCTCATCCGGCGACTATCGCGGGGCGAAGCTTGAAAACACGAAGAAGCGCGTGGTTTACAGGCGTGGAGGGTGGGATGGGGGTGGTGGCGGCCGACTGCAGTCACAGCCGGCGCGGAATTGGGTCAGTGGAACGGATCGAGGAGCGCGTGGGCCGCGGGATGCTCATACCTTTTCGACGTCGCCGCATAAAACACCACTGCAGCATCAAACATCACACTCTGAACGGTGATTAGGGGTGAAAGGTCAGTGAGCCCGTGCACGGCCGCTGGTTCCTCGCCCCGGGTGCGTCGTCGCTGCTGGCCGCATTCGTCGCTCCCGCATGCGGTCACCCTCGCCCCCTTACAAACGTGACACTGGACGTACGCGCGACGAACCGGTTGATTCTACTTGCGACGGAGTTAGTTCCGGTTGGGTTCGATGGGATGAATTCCGATGCGAGCTGCGATACCAGGACGTTTCGCTTAAGGAGCGAGGGAGTTTGGGTGTCCGTGGGAGATTCGGTTCTTCTGAAAGGGACGATAAGGAGATCGCGCACTCCCGTGGCTCCTTTGTGACGGAGCTTCTTCGAGTCTGGTAACGTAGACGGTTTTGAACGGTTTAGCGAGCTCTATCTGGTCGCAGTTTCCTCGTTGAATAACGTGAAGAGGGTTTTTAGGGGTGCTTTAGTGAATTCTGTTTGCCTCGAGTTTTCTTCGGTTTCTATCTTTTCTCTTCGATTCGATGGCTCGTGGATATATTGCTTTCTTTAGATTTTTTGGAAACCTTGGCGGTATTGAAGACTGATGGAAGAAATTTGTCGAGTATAGATAGCTCGTCCTTTTTAGGGAGTATATTAGATGTTATTCGTGGCGGGTCGAGTATTGTAAGATGTGATGCGACTGGATCACGAAGGTGTTCCTTGAAATCTAATTTCTTAGAACTCGATTATTTCTCCGACAGAGGGTCCCGCTTTTCTTGTCAGATATTATTTCTTCCAGTCATGCATGGGTGTATTCGTACAGGTAGTATCAAAACCAGCGTACTTCTTCAATTTTTCTTCTCTACGAGTTCGACAAATTTCGCTACCGTGCAGCTAATGTTAAGCAATTTTTTTTAATAAATATTAACGAGTACAAAAGATCTTCCTGCCTCTCCTCGGATGGTAAATATTTCCTTTGTTTTCTGAGAGGATTAAGTTAGTAGACACGACACGGTCCCTCCTTAATTTTTCACGCTTTGGGCCCTGGCCTTCTTCCACTTCTTTTGAGAATATTAGACACGACGTCCATTCGCTGATTCACGCCAGAATTCTGCAACGCGATACATTTTCGTCGAGGGGTAGCTCCGCGAGACCTCGGTCCTTTCAATTTTTTATCTCAGACCCGACTCCTTTTCTTCCTCCTCTTCTTCTGCTTCCTTAAAAAACGCGAGCCAGTATTTCAAGGCTCCTACGACGCTTTACGTTTCCCTTGGAACACATTGGGTACTATCTCATCTAATTGTACATTATTTGTCTCCTTTTATACTCCTTCTACACTTTTACATTATCGTTAGACAAGTTGAACAACGATTCGATCAGAAAAATGTATCCAAACGTTTTCTCTATCGCAAATCTTGCAATTATTGTCCTTATTTCCACCACTTGATCTTCAACGAAAACTAAAGTAACCCCGAATAATCCCCACCAACTGCCACTATTAATTCTTATCTCGGTACACTGGCCAACACAACCTACCACAGTCACCACCCTCCTCTGTCTTCCACCGAAACACAGTTACCTCTGCTTTCCTTTCACGAGAGTACCACTCTTCTTAGTAAAACAAAAATTACCTCTAACAATTTACCACCCCCGTTCGTACAGGAAAATGTTTCACATCGTACAGTACTCTTCGCGAGGTTTACCAATTACCAATCCTACAGACAGTTCTCTAACGAAATTTCACACGTTATCGTCGATCCTGCTCGCTCGATCATCGATTCGCGAGAAGGGTGTCGCGCGCGGGAAATCGAGCCACCCCCTATCGACTGTTCCGCGAGGGGAAGGTTAATCTTTCGGCTGGTTGTGGATCGAGCGTTGCTCGACTCGCGTCCCGTCGACGGCTGACCTCGTTACTCCGATATGTGCTCGCTGGGAGCCGGGTAAACAATGGCTTATCGACGAGTGGCAGCAGCCGCTGGAGCCGCGGCCCGATAAGGTCCGCGGGTCTCTATCGAAACGCGATTGGCCTCCTCTGCGAGTCGACGATAAGCCACTATCGTCGTGGACGCTTAATTGCCGGATTAAACGATGCCGATTGCCGCGATCTCGCCGCGAACGAGACCATCCGCCATTCCGGCGGAGGCTGGAGAACGTCGAAAAGGACGCTGAACATGGAGAAGGTCGCTATGGAAGTCGAAGTGAGTTTTTGAGAATACGCGGAATTCCAGGATTCGATTAATACGAAAAGCAAGACGATTGCGAAGATCGATGCGAACTGAGTAAACATTGAAAAGCTGACTACTGAGAAATTGATGTAGACGCGTGCAGTTGGAATACCAGTATTGCCTAAGGAATTGGAAGACAAGCGATATCGAGTGCCTTCGGTTGGGAAAAGTCGAGGGTAAAGACGCTATATAAAATCCAAACGACGTCCGACAGAGAGCGCCTGGTAACGCGTCTCTAATCGAACGCACATCTGAAAAGGATTTAGCGAGACGCGTGACAGCGTCATCGATCACCGAGCTTTGTCCAACAGGCTCGAAGCTACCTTCTCGACTTTTGTAGAGGGTAGCTTTTCACGCTCGAGCGACGTCTGCGAAATCCACAAATCCCAGACGAACTTCTGGCATCGTCCAGAAGATACACGGAAGGAGATCAAGAAGCAGAGCCGTTCTGAGGATCGCTAACTGGATTCGAACGAGGAATGAGAAACGTTAACTGCGTCGAGAGAGAGAGAGAGAGACAGAATCGTAGAGATCCGATTATGCGTCTCGTTGTTTCGAGGCGCAATTACCGTGCGCAACGAGAAACGATTGCATTAAATTTCGCTGGACGCGGAGGGACGCGCAATTTACCCGGTGATAAAATCGAAATTCCAGATACGAACGCCTCCTCCCACTCCAGCAACCCCTTCGCAGGATCAATTATCCGATGGAAAACGAAAAAAGAAATGATTTCAACCCGCCGCGTTTCCAGCTAACGACCCGCGGCGCGTTTCCCTGCGAAAGAGTCCATCGATGGTTCATTACCAGGAAGTTGTATCTCGCGCGTTGTATCGTTTCCGCCCGCCGCCTCTTCCACTCGATTCGATGTGTTCGAACGTCGATAAATTGCGGGCGGGAAGAGGGTGGGCCGTAAAACGCGTCGTAAACCGAATCGATGCTCCTCTGCATCTGCCTCGAGGTACTGCGCGCCCGCTTCCGTGCCGTTCGCCGCGTGGAGTCCTCCTTCGAGTTTCGCCAAGAGGAGCGCCGTTTTGTCCCGAATCAGGTGGGCGATGCGGAGAAACGGCGGCTGTCCCGTTCGTACGGCCGCGAGCGCGATAGAGACATGCTCTCTGGCCATTCAGAAATAACGCCGCGCCGATCGATGCAGTTCACCGACGTCAGCCGTGTACGATATACACTCCGCGGAGCGTTTAGTATCCTGTGCACGGCACGTAATTCTTCCCGACAAACTGGCCGCCGTTAAATTACCGCCGGGACATTATGTGGCTAACGAGTTGTCTCCCGTGGAAAATCATTAAGCGTGGCGGGTAAAACGAAATCGCGTGTGCGATCGTTGTTCAACGAGTGTTATTAACTTATCGTTAGGGTTGATAAGGTGTCTTTTTTGCGTTCGTATGAATTATCGTAGCTGGTAAGTTGAGCGAAAGAGCTGAACGAACGAAGGGTGAAACAGAGATCGGAGTATCAGGCGTTCGAGTGTGAGTGAAATTAGAAACTGGGTGGGGATGTGAAACGCGATGAAAGCGCGGTGAAACGGTTAAGGAAACATGGCACAGCTGCTGGGTGAATTAGGCGCATTCGCAGAACAGGCTTAGGCATATTACCGAACCCTTCATCCGTCTCAAAGCACCTTAATCGCATCCAACATCCAACAATAAGCTTGCGCCCACTGATCCACGGATCTACCGGCACAGGCGTCGTCCAGAAGTTAAACTGTACCATCCGGTGACACAGGTTTCACGCATCGATCCTTTCTGCTCTGTAACAATTGCCACTTAGAAGCCAGCCAAGTTTTTTTACCTTCATCCGTTTACTTCCTAGCTTCCCTTTAGATTCTTATACACTTGAGACAAGTTCTGGGTGGTAAGCGCTCGTCTTACCGTCTTTCCACTCGAAACAATTCCGAATCGTGCGCTACGATCAACACTAATTCATTACCTCGAGTCGTTATCGACGCGATCGTGTTCTTCTTTCTTCAAGCGACTCTTCGATGTCCAAAGGAACGTACAAAAGTACTACTACCATCGTTCATTCATTTCTCTCGCGATCGAGTAAATCTCTAAAGAAACGCAACTTGTGCTTCGTATCGACGACCATGGCGGAGTCGATGCCAACTTCCGAGACCAACTTTCAACCACTGTCAGCTGTGTTCCTAGTTCCAGCGAGAAAGGGAAAGGAAAACCAACCAGCGTCTGAGGTAGCCGCGACGCGAGCGATGATTTGTGGAGTGTGCGATCCGGGCGGGGTAACCAGTGACCCCAGCTACGTACGCGGGTCGCCAGGTCACCGGCGGATACCCGGGTCGACGCATGCCGCTCGGTCAAGGGACTCTGCTCGAAAACATTGCCGAGAAAACGGGATCGAGCGGGCCGCGAAACGCTCGCGATCGGATCGCACGCGGCGGAAAAGCCGGATGACCTAATTTCACGGCGCGTTGCACGCTGCAACCGCTCGAGTCACCTCGTGCAGGAGCGGTCGCGGCTCCGCGGAGACCCCTTCGACGTGGACGAGCAACGATTCGATCGGGAAGATCGACGGGACGTGGAACAAGAGAGATCGATCTGACGATAACGACACGAGCTGTCCTACAACGTTCACCATGCTTCCACAACGTGCGAATCAATATTGATTGGGCAGTGCACGAACGAGAGTGCTAACCTGACTATAAGAACCAAGTGAACGGTGTATGCATCGCGCGTGAATTTCGTGTGCTTCGTTCGAATTATCGCTGCGAACGAAGAGAGTCGATTTGTCGTCCCTTGCTGGCTGGTTCGAGTGATTTTAAGCGAAGATCGTTCTCGTTTTAACGAAATCTAGTCAATACACGCTTGTATCGAAACCTTGTCTCGTGATCTCTGGACGAAAGGATGACCTCCACGCACAACTTGTCGAAGGTATCGACTAAACTGAGAAACAACACGCGCTACAGGATATCCCAGACCAAGAACCATGCTTCCAGACTGTCTACTACTAAATCGATACCGATCGAGAGATTTACGAACGAAGAAAAAGGGACGATTCGAAGTAACGAGTGTCGCAGCACATCTTTCTTACGTCCACGACGAAGTGACGAGAGCGACGAGATCGTTCTCCCGCGAGCACTCTCGATTTCCTTCGTTCTCCGCGCACGACGCGAGCCACGCTACCTTCTTACCCGCGAGGGGAAGCCGTACCGAGGGTTCGACCTTAGGTTTTTTCTCCCGCACGAGCAGCACGTTATCCGGCGGCCTAAAACGGGCTACGCTTCCGGTTCACCGCGACACACAGAGAGAAGCAGCAGCGCGAGGAACGAGCGAGGTTTCTGGGTCGACGAGCGAGGTTACGCGGCTCGTTGAGGTCGGCTGGTGACTGACTCTCTCTCCGGGCGTCGCGACGCCGACGCCACCTTTGCGCGCTCGTCCTACCCCCTTTCGAGCGACCGCGACACCCCTTCCACGGATCGCGAGCATCGTGCGCTTTGTACCCGAGCCTATCAACAACCGCGTGCACCTCTATCTGTCCCACGGACCTGCACCTGCTGCCAGTCCAGCAAGGTTGCTAACCGCCCTGCTACCCCCTTTAGAACAGGGCTCCTCGATGCTCTCTCTCTCTCTCTCTCCCTCTCTCTCACATAGATTCCATGGAGGATGCTGATGGAGTCTATTCACTGCGAGAGCCCAACGAGGTTGATGCCCGGTTGTTACTCTCACTCTACGAGAGCCACTGGATGATCTTTTAAAGGTTCCACGCTCGCTCGGGAAGCTGATGGGTTTATCTGCCGTAGACAATTCTCTGCTCTGTATGTCATTTCGAGAAGTCTACCAAAAGCCCGTCGGCTCTATTTGCTGCGAATTCTACGGGGCGGCTAACAGTCTGCTTTTATGAAACCCGCTGAATGCTCTTTTAGAGATTCTACGAAGCAAACCAGCGAGACTATTTTGTGTTGGGTTTGATAAGGTTGCCGCGTGTTTGTTAATCTCCCTTCTGTGTGTATTCGAAAGACGACGATGGGAATCGATGGTTCTATCCGGTGCAAGCTCGAAAAGTTTACCAGCTGCATGCTAACCTCCTTCCACGCGAGCACTTCGATGTCGCTCGAAAAATTCGACGAAGGAGGCTGCTGACTGTTGCGAGCCGGAAAACTTTCCCGGCTGTGCCCGTTAATACCCTTCTACGCGATCTATGTACCGCTCGATGTTCCTCAAAAGAACCGACGATGGAAGTTGAAGGATCTATCTGCCGAAATCCGAGAAAGTTTCCCGTCTGTCTGCTAAGCCCCTTTCTACGAGATCTACTCGATGTTCAGCGAGCCGAGCAAGATTGCTGGCTGCCTGCTAAAACCCCTCCTGCGAGATCTAGTCGATGCTCCCTTAAAGAACTCGCCAAAGCAGACTGCGCGAGCGACGAGGCACAGAAAGTTTGTAGTATAATATTATAGTTTCGAAAGCAATCATAAAATGTTTCCTCGAATTATAAACTAGTGTCTCTAGGTTGCCACGCTCGCGCGCATTGCGGAGCGTATGGAAGAGGTTCGTAGCTGCGACAACAAGTGGACAATTAAGTTTATAAATCCCATTGGAACCGCGTTATCGCGCGATCTAATTTATCTGGCAACCCCAGTGAAACTTCCGCGAACTTCATTGCCGTACAATTTCGACGTTACACGAGCCCAACCCCTGACGTGTAACGAACTGAAATACATCTCGCCGTTTGCCATTGCACGCAACAAACGCGCTCCGCCCCCCTGCGTCGATCGAACACGCTCGATCCTCTCAGACGCGGCGAGGAAGCTTCGACTTTATCTGCTCTCGAACTCGTTCGAACGTGCCACCTACGATTTCGAACGATTCAACGGACGGGGAACGGGGGGTTGAAAAAAAAAAAAGGAAAAGTCAATACGACCCGCGTGCGCTCGCTCGAAACGGGTCTCTTTCAGTGGAAGCGGCTCGTAAAACCGGGAAACGTCTCGCTCGCGTCGCTAAATAAAAGGGGGGACGGGCGAGTTATCAATGGCGAGAGCTTCCCGTGAAACACTTTCCTCGCTGCTAAGAGCCGCCGTGCGAGATCACCAAGACAGAGAGACGGCGTCCAGGCCAGTGGTTCTTAACATTTTTCCACGCTTTACCTCCCGAGCGGAGGCAGCCCTCGTTCAGCGTCCACTTACGTGTTATCGAAATGTCAGAGGGACCAGTCGCGTACAATTCGTTGGCCTTCCTCTTTTTGTAATTCTCGCGCGGAGCTGGAGAGGCTCGTTTGCCTATGAAACTAAATGGAAGTGACCTTCTCCGCTCGCTTCAACCCCTTTTCACTTCAACTGTAATTGTATCGCGCTTCCAGACTTCTCTCGCTGAGAATGTCCTCGGCTAACTCTTGGCTCGTCCTTGCTTTTCAATAACGCTAATTGCGTGCGGGTATTTTTTCTAAAATATACCAATAATCATTGTCAATGCAATTCTATAGTAAAACTATTCTTTTTCCTTTTCTTGCTCGTTTTCTTAGGTATAAGTGTAGCTATAGTCGCGTTAAGAGCGTCGTGCGACAGAGTACAAGGGGTTGAAATTTACGATGGCGCATAAGCTATTTCGCAACCCCCCGCTGGAAAAATGTCACGGGCTCAGGGTTAAGAACCACTGGTCCAGGGTTAGGATGGGGGACGGGAGGGTGAACAGCGAAGGCGAGATCAAAGAATTCCAGAGGGGCGACCTCGCGCTCTCGCGGCGCCATTAAACTCTCAATTAGGAAAGCTGCAATTAACAACGACAAAGCCTTCCGTACGGGGTAGGAGACGACGATCCCCCCGGTGGCGTCGAGCGTGTCCAAGAAATTCGCTCCACGGGATGATAACGCGATTTCCCGTCATTATCGAGACGATCGACGGGGAAATTCGTGCGCGCAGGCTCAATTCGACGATTTTCCCACGGCAGAGATAGCATTTACGCTCGCAAATATAATTTTGCGCCACGTACGCTTACCTTTGGTTTATTTGCGCACGTTTTTTCAAGCGAGAACGCGATCCTGTTAAAAATCTGCGAGAATTATTTTTATTTTTTCACGAGCCGCGTGGAGCACCAGATATTTTCCAGCTTCGTATAATACCAGCGAATGCGATCATTTTTAAAAACCTCCTGCTTCTACTTTTTATTATTTTAATTCACGCGTATACGTATACGTGGTTTATGAAGTTGATTCATGATCAATTAAAGTGTCAGTATAAAAATCAATTTTACTTTTAAATATCGCATGCTATTGCATTTAAAGGCGGAAAAAATAAACTCTCTGTCCATCTCTGCCAATTAGAATAATAGGAATGATATCGTATTTTTCCGCGTTCGCGATAAATTTCCTGTGCAACGGATCAATAATAACCTTTTCGCCATCCATCGAAGTCTAAAAACTTTATCCCTGCAGCGAGAGCGTACACCAACAGACGATCAAATATAAAATGAAATTTATGACACGGCTATCAAAGATTTACGACTGGCTGCGATAGAATAATACTTTAATCGGTATTGTTGCACGTCCGTTTTTGCATCTCATTTCTGTCGATTTCGAGATACGTAACGGAGTCGCAACTTTAATGCAGCATTTTCCATATTTCGCTTAAATCGCTCGCGCGAGAGTCGAATCCAATTCTCTCGCGTTATTGTGCGCCGTTACAGAAAATCGATGAATGTACAGCAGAGAATGTTCGACGGATTTCTACGTTTCAGAGAAACACACGCGGCAGTATTTTCCCTTTCGAGCAGAAAATCGAAACGCGGCCAGGGAAGGGCGGCTGAGGCGCGTTATTATAAAAGCACGGTGGATTAATGGCTTTGTTCTGGCCGACGTTCTCACACTTGACACGGGTGCACCCTCTTATGACCCCCGGCGAAACTGCCCGCTTGAAAATATACCCGTTCGAACAGGCGTTTCAATCGTCGCGAGCGCCGCGCAACCGCGACGATTATACGGTTCACCGTGGTCCTTTTCCCCTTTTCCTATTTTTCTTTTTTCTCTCTTTTCTTCTCTTTTTTTTTTTAACGATCAACACGGCTGGATTGCACGGACCACAGAGAGGAAATCCACGGACGGACAGCAATTAAAATTCGTTTCAGTATTTAACGGGGAAACAATTTACGCCGTGTTTCCACCTGTTCGCCGCGACGCGCTCCAGTTATATGGGATGGCGTGTGTAATGATTTCCAAGTGGAGAGATTGGGTTTGCTTTACTTTTCCAAAAACGAGGTTTCATTTGTTCTCTGTTGGTTATTACTTTGTTGTAATTGGACGTAATACGGGTGGTAAACGGATCGTTGATGTTTGTCAGTTTTTGACAAAATATTCATCAGAACAAGACGATTATAATTTTAAACAGTGAGATTCTAAACATCATTTCTTCGTTCCAAATTTACAGACATACCTGGCGTGCAATTCTATCAAATCCATCGGACTGTTCGAACGAAAATATCTCACGATTTGAAGTGATTCCTGAGACATTTTCGAGATACCACAAATTGTCAACTGCAGATAAAACAAATTTCTATTTAAAGGAACTGTAACACGCCGCATATTTACCATCGTTAACCCTTTTAAAATACGTAACAGACCTCTGCATCGATCCTCCGTACACCAAGACTCTCTTAACCCGCTGCAAACATCTTGAAAGCTTTCAAAGCGTCGCACGAACGACATCACGAGTCGCGACGCGAGTCATCCGCAAAGTGATCGCAAAAAAAAAAAAAGGAAACATAAACGCGAGATATCTCGTCCGTGGATAGGAAAGAGTTCGAAAGAGCGAGCTATCGATCCGGCTACTTTCCATGCGACGGGACCAAAAGTGGAAAGTCAGTTTGGCAACACGCGGCCGCGGTTTTCTCCGGGAGAGGCTATATCGATTTCCGATCCGTCGACGAGCGAGCGAGAAATTATCGTCGATGTAGACGCGATTAGAGGAACGAGGGTGGAAAGAACGCGACGGGGTTGATTCGGACCCGGCTCGAAACCTGAGCGTAATCGCTTAAGGATTATCGATCTCATCGGACCCGCGGGAAGGTTGAACGCCCGGCGTGGACTCGCGCCATCCCGTCGCTGTGAAATATGGGAGAGAGCTCGTGGGAAATTTCGTTCGGAGAATCCACGAGGAGGAACAAAGGGTAACCGACGAAGAGATATGAAGGGTTCCGTGCCTGCCGTGTTGTACTGCGAAAATACAGAAGGGAGAGAGAGAGATACCCTTGCTTTTTCGATGATAGTGTAATCTGTAAAGAATTCTCTGAGTTGAGTGTCTAATGGTTTTTTAGTAGTTTCTTTTTTATTGTAGAGACAAATTTTTATTGAGGATGTAACGAGAAGTGTCGTAAAAAAGTGGCTCCATTCGGAAGATCGCGATTAATATTAAGACGAGACTGCTCCACTTTGCGAATATCTTGCTACCAGCATTTGACGCGTTCAATTATTTATCGGACTCGGCCGCTTAAAGAGGGCAGAAGCGCTATTTCCTTTCATGGTAAAAATAGATTTTGTCGCTGATGAAACTGATTCCATCGAACTGTTCCGCTAATGGTACGCGCAGTGGTTAAAAGCTCGTCTAATTAACGTCAACTTATTGAAAAGGAGGCAAATTGGAGGCAGAGAATCGAGGTGAATTATATTTAAAAAAAAAATGATAGAAATGAATTACTCGATAGAAAACGATACGAGTGCATTTCCAGGAAAGTTTAGTATAATTCTCACGTGAAACTGTTCACCGTGCCAGTTAATTCCAAAAGGAATATCTTGAAACACTAAGAACATGCTCTGCCGACGAAATTTCCCGGCAACTTTAATTAAACCATCGCGAAGGAATCGTTTTCACTGAAACAAGGAACTCCCCTTCGGCGCCAACCGGAAAATCAACCGCGGGTATCGTCAAATCGCTCGGAAATTGGTCCCAAGTAAAATAGAAACTGCACGTTGCCCACGTCTGACAGGCAATCGAATTCATTCTTTGAAAGAGAAGTTCCGCAGCTCCAGTCCTCGAGATTTTCGCGTTAATCGAGATGTTCCTCCGATGAGAGCGACATCAATTTCGCTCGGAGGCCAAGATGGCGCGAGGCTAACGACGCGTTCAAGTTTTACTGCCGGCGAGCTCTGCAAATTACGCGCGCGCACATCCCAAACAGATGGTCCGCCGCTGGTCAACTTCCTATCGGAGCTACACCTTCCTTCCGGCCAGGAATTTATGGGAGCGCGCGACCTAAGAAACTTTTTCCCTGTTGTAACCTGTCAGATGCACGGTCCACTTCTCCTCTGCTTTAATCTGTTACGATCTGGTCCAGTTTTTAAGTGTTTTAATATTTATGAGCGACTGTAGCTTCGCGATAAGTATAACAGATCGACTTTTGCCAGCCCGCGAATTACCGCGGTCCACCCGTTCTCATCAATTTCGCGGACCTTCTAACGTTCTCCAGGTTATTCTGTTTCAGAATTTAAATGGAAAACACTCGGAAATTTCCCGACAGCTAATATCGAAGCTGAACAGTTCGCGAAGAGTCGCAACTCCGCAATTAACCGGGTAATTTAAAATTTGCCCCGAGGAATAATCATTTCGGTCTACCAGTTTCAAGTTATTTGTCACGCTGCGTTCGACTCGAGGCGTCTCGAATTCGAAAGTTATTAGTTCCCAACTTCTATCACTTTGAAACTAATAAAAGTTCCGCAGCTTTCGAAACTTTCTAAGAACTCGAGCGCATACAGGCGTGGAAGCGTATGTAATTTCGCCTCGTACGGCTAATTGTTTCGCGTTAGATTCTAAACGACCAAGTCGGAGGGTCATTAGGGCGTTTTAATTCGAGAAGATCCGCGGAAATTTTGCCGCGATAGCGCCGCCCCGTTCTCTGGCTAACACCCTTACGGTGGGTCATGCATCCTGCGGATATTTGTAGTATCGCGGATGCGAGCGCGCCGGTTGCTGGGCGGCGAAAATTCAGGTCGACTTTAAATTAGACGCAAATATTCCAGTTTCCCGCGATAAGCTACGTAAATGGTCGGAACTGTGCAACTTCGCGACGTTTGTAAACGCGAATTCGCGCGGTAGAAGCTGGAATTCTCGTTTTCACCTTCCCGTTTTAATTCTCCGGCTACATTCATTTTTCTTTGGACACCAGAAAAATTAGTTTCGCTACAGTAATGCCTGGCATTTGATTCGACACGCTATATGCCACGAATAAATAATGGAATGATACTAAAAAAATTCTTATTCCACCATCTGGGGGTCTGCGTCGAGCAAATCTCAATTTTGCACGACTCCCAGAGAAATAATTCACGACAGACAAATAAATGTTTCGAGCAGGTGCACGCGTGGCTGTATACGTACCTGCTCGAGAGGGGTTGCAGGTATGGGGAAAGAGAGAGAGAAAAAAAAAAAGAAAAATAGGGAGGCTCGAGTTCTCGATGTCAATGACGCGTACACCTCATCTTTCATTCAGTGTCCCTCGCCTCTAGTCCGACGAGTACTTTCCCTAGCTGTCGGTGGAAAAATATTTACGCCAGCCGCCGGCTGGCAGCCTCGAGATTTTTAATTCATTCGACACGTCCGCTCGCGCGGAATGCTGATACCCCCATGGAAAGCCTACGAGCCGGTAGGCTTTGCTTGCGATACACCGCGTGAAAACAGAATCCGTGGTGCGGTAAGAATTATGATAATGAGGGGAACAGAAATGCAGAGTCGCGTCCAGATGAATATGCATTCAATTTCCAAATGATACTGGATTTTGTTCGGGGTGTGTTTTCCTCGAAAATTCCATAATTCATGAGCGAATGCTCGCTTCTATGGCGATGGTTAGTTTGATAATAAGAAACGGAGAGTTTAGAGTTTCAAAGTAACTTTTTAGACAATTTTTTCAAGACAACATCATCACTGTATTATCGATAGCTATATAATTGACTTGAGTATAAAAACGAAAGAGTAGCCCAAGCATTGCTGTTAATAAAGCGATCACAGTACACTTAGTTCCAGTAACTTCATCGTCGTTAGAACTTAACTAGTTGGAAAAAGAAACAGAGGGACCGCCACGCAACCCTGCACTTCCAGCCATCGATTAGACGTTTCCTCGACCACTTTTCACGTGCTCGAAGGGTTGAATAGCTGCACGGGTCAAGTCGAACGTTTTAACGTATCAATATCGAACTACTCTATTCCGTTGCGATAACTTTGTTACTATGGAAAGCAAATCTTAAACTCTCTTCGTCTACAAAAATAAATTGCCTACGAAAACTGAACTCTTCAGAAGAGAAGGTGTACGAAGACTTCAGAGACTGAAAATGCAAAATTTTAAACACACGTTACAATAATTGTTAACATCAACGCTACGAAAATTCCACGCTCATTAATATCCTTACATCAAACAGAAAGAGAGGATAAAAGAAAAATGTTTCTACGAAAGCACCCCTTCTTCCAACCAGCTCCACTTTTAAGAGACCGTACGCGACTCCATAAACTGTAAGAGTCGACCAACGACCAAGAAATAGCCACTGTTTCGCGCGACAGTAACAAAACATCGAAGCAAAGAACGCTACATCCTGGTTCATAAAATTTCCTGACAATCCAGGGTTCCGTGAAGGGTCTCGTGCACCCATAACCTCGTAGAAACTACCCTCGACCAACTCAAACCACCCTCGAACGACTCTCGTCCTATTGCGCGCGTACGTACTTCGATTATTTAACGCCGATTTTCCACCTGTTTATTGCTATTCCACGGAATACTTTTTTTTTTATCACCCAACGACGGCTGTAAATCGTTTCGCGGACGATGAAAACGATCGCGAACGAGAACGACGGTCAGACTTATTCGCTTTTCTTCTCATCGTTGTTTTATAGTCGCGGATATGTAAACGTTGCAACGAATCAAGCGTTTTCGATAGCCGTGATTTCTGGGTGGAGATTATTGGATGCAATTAAGGGACGATCGAAGTGGATTGTTGACGAACGTTTGCTACGGAGGAACGCGAGGTACAGAGGGTAATTATTGTTAAGCATGCAGTTTGCAATTACGATCATCTGAAGCATCGTTGGGGAGTGTCTATAAATTTAATGCGAGCGTATCGTTATTGCCTTTTATTAGCAATATTTTCACGGTTCGAAACATTCGCGAACTGTTGCAACTTATTTCTACGTCTAGTATTGCACTTTATTTATTTATATTTATTAACATTTCAATTTACGAACTTAGGTTTTAAACTTAATTTCCGCTGTCTTTATCTACAAATCGTGCACCTTAACGCAAACTCGGTGAACAAATATAAGTAAATTGACGAGAAAATAAAATAACACTCAGGCCACCGTAACGTGCTATAAACCTTCTCAATGCACTGAATATTCACTTTTAAATAAACAGGATTACACTCGCTCACCCTATTTCATACGAATCCGTCCGGGGAAACCCACCATTCACCCAAACCTGCTCTCAAAGGCGAAAAAGACGCTTGGAAGCTCGACAAAAACCACGTTAAACGACGGAATCCTCTCTCTCTCTCTCTCTCTCTCTCTCTCTCTCTCTCTCTCTCTCTCTCTCTCTCTCTCTCTCTCTCTCTCTCTCTCTCTCTCTCGGGGTATTATATAATTCCGCGTCGCCGTCGCGTTCATTCGAATCAGCTCGTTACGCTCGAATCTGATTATCTTTATAAATCAGGAAGGACTGCTGTTCGTCCAATCGTGGCTCGCGGTAATTCTATCAAACTTCCGCCAAAGCGAGACGAGGCGTGGTCCAGACTCGTGAAAAAAAAAGAACGCGTTTTATGGACGCCCTCGTGAAATATCGCGGACTGTAACCGACGTACGGAGCCGCGATAAAACGTGAAAGTCCAACGAGAGCCCCGCGTTCCCTTGGGAGAGACAGAGAAGTTTCTGATCTGTTCGACAGGCAACCGTGGCTGGAAGTTCGAATTGATTCACCTTGGTCACCCAGAAACGCATTTCTGCAGCGTCGAGTAACAAGGTCCGGGCTCCCGTGATGGTAATTCATTGGATTTCAACGAAACTCGTGGAACCGCTGGTCAGCTGCGGGGGAAAGTTCCTCGTGCGATCGCTAATTACGATTGGGAAACTTGCGGCGAGCGATTTAACGGTCGTTCGAGAGTAACGCGAGGCGTAGCAATGAAACGCAGCGATAATTTTGCTGTTTTAACGCGAAACTTCGAACGTAAATGCGATTGAGCCGCGAACGACGACGCTTGTCGATCCAACGGGAATATCCAGAGGTATCCACTCGCAGTGCGAGGTGCTTCCGTAACCCGAATCGAGAGACGTTGGATCGATGTTGTTGCGCTACCTACGGTTTGTAACTTGATTCCATTGTTCCAGTAGAATTATTAGTTCGTACGTATTCGAGGGGAGGAACGGGAATTTAACCGTAAACGATTTGCCATCCCATAATCGATTTAATCAAATTTATACGACGCTCAACTAGCTGTACAGTTGCAATTTTTGTCGAAAAAACGAACGTAACCTGCACGTTCAGAGATTCAAGTTAAATCCAGCAATTTCAATGGCAACGTTCAGTAGATTCATTGGGTGGTGGAAAATTTCAACGTTTCCACGTCGGACGCAGAGTGCAAGGGGCGGAACGTCCGTCGCGTCGTCAGGAAGGACAGTCCAGCAGCGTCTGGTAACTGACCACGGTTACGTCTCGTTCCGCGAGATTGCTTCATTAAAACGAGCACGCGTTCGTCCACGAAACGCCACGGGGACGTCCACGGGAGGGCCTCTGCCCTCGCAGTGAAATCTGCTGAAATTTAACGGCGACTGCCGGGTCAGGGTGGAACGACACGTCGCGCGAACGTAATCTCTCTAAACGTTGCTTCGTTGCATTCATTAACGCCACCCCCGCCGCGGCAAAGCAAACGTTTCTTCGTTCTACCGAGTAAACCTACCCCCTCCTCTGTCCTTTCTTTTGACTGTTGAACGCGGCTGCGAGGGATTTTATACGAAAATCGGCTGGAATTAGTTTCGTTTCGATGCTCGTTCGAGTTCTGTTGTTTGGCCGGGGGTAGTTCTCTGGTACCGCGTTGTTTGCTCGGGTAATTAATTCAGACTTTGCCGCGGCTTTGGTAGCAAACGATGTCGAGGGGCGTAGCGATGTTTGAATGTACTTTATTCGAATTTTTCACAAAGAAAATTGCAAATTGTCGCGCGAACCATTGCACGAAATATATTGGAGCGTAACAGCGAAGCAACCTGAAGCGTGGACCAGAGTCGTGGATCGATTTTCATCACGAACGCGTTGCACGGAACGTGTTCTTGTTAATACGAATAATTTTTTTATACGCTTGCAATTAACGAACTCGTTTACGCGATACATTTCGCTACCTTTGTAAATGTCCGTCGCACGACCCAGATTCGTTCGTTTTTGTAAAAGCGAGGCAGTGGCACGAGGATATTGAACTATTTTTGCAGAGAGCTCGCGGAAAAATTCTCCCCTCAGCCCATCTCTCTTATTAATTTATCTGTTGTTCGCCTCCCTAGGGACCCGTCAGGAAAAGATACGTCTCGGAATGTCTGGCATACACGAAATACATTTTATCGACGAGCGTTGCTTCATCGATTCGGCTGAAGTGCACTGGGCGGGCACTGTACGGCGAGAACTAAACTGAAAAATATTTCCCGCGGCCGCCACCCTCAAGACAGTTTTATGTGGCTGGCACGATAATTGATATCGTGTCTGATGACAGCGGAACGGGTAGTTAGCCGAACGGCCCAGACAAACTTTGCATCCGAGTGCTTGTTTCGTGGATTGAACATCGGACGGTCGTACGAAAACCTTTTTGATCGTAAACCACAATTACGCGATGTTACGATGCGAATTAGAATTGATTTTAATGGGACAAAAGTTACTTTCTACGTGTATACTTCACACATTGCTAATTCAAGAATTAGAGAATCGAATAACTTTCATCGTCAGTTGATATAGCTCAACCTTTTAAAAGGGTTCACTCAGGAAACGATGAACTTTAGGATTACCTGCAATCCTCTGACTATATTAGAAATGGCTTTACAGTACTAAAATATTTATTAACTTTCCATTAAAAAATTTCTCTCCTACCACCGCGAGAAGCTTTCGACTTTCCCTTAACAATTATCGTAGCCACCCCTCACCTGCTAACGCGAAAACCATTGCTCGAAGGAACATCGACGACCAGTCGAAGCAACATAATAAAACACGCGAACCCCACGGAATTACACTCGTTAACCATCGCTCCTTTCGAGGCAGCTCTGCGCGGACCGTTTCCAAAGAGAGTTGAACAACCCCGCGAGGCGACAAAGCCGAGCGGAGAAAAGAAAACGCCGCGGAGTATTAAATAAACCCCTGTGAGTTGGCGCTCGCGCGAAACTCGACGAATCGCCTATTCGGATTCAATTAACATTCGCAGCGCCAAGACGCGGGGGTTGTATCGGTTCGTTGAACTCGCGAGTTCAATCGGAACTAAATTCTGAGGGAAATGTTTTACTGTCGCGCGCTGTGTTATTTCTAACTCTGAAAATAGAAACGAACCATGTCGCGATCGCAACGATCGCGTCAATTTCAGCCATCGTCTACACTCCTATTATTTGCGAAGAATATCAAACGAGCGAGGAATAAAAAATATTGAGTTAACTAATTGGAAAGCAGTCGTTGCAATATTTCCATTTATAAATTCTACATATTACAAATATCTGTCAGGGATAACGAGACGTTTGCACTAGGAAGGATCGCAAAAATTGATCAAAAAACAACCGCGATTTTTATCCTACAAAAAAAATGAATCAACTTAAATGTTCCAAAACTCTGTGCAAAAAAAATGTTCGCCAGAGTGAATGCCTAAAAATAATTACGGACTAAAGGCCGCACGCTAGCCACCCCATTGCGCGACGATTCAAGGCTCGGTGGTTCGAGGGTTAATAAACCCCTGCGAGTGGGAGCGTGCAACTCGTGCTCGAGAGATCGCGTATTCGAATTCAATTAACCGGGAGGGAAATCATCGGTGCGCCACGAAGGACGCTCTTACCAGGGCCTCGCTAATTATTTAAATATTTCAGGGGGGCGCGCCAAAGGGGGTGGAGACGTGAACCCGATCGTGCTCGCGCGACCGATCAAACGAACGCCCAAAAGGGTCTGAATTCGAGAATTTCGTTGAAATTACGACGACCACGACGACGATCGCGGTGCTGTAAGGTTTCAACGTGGGCCTGCGTTAATATCGACCCGGCCTCCTCCTCCGTCGCGCAACCCTTTACGCCCGCCACCACCCTCCCAGCCGAGTCACCGTCGCGCGTACGTGCGACAGGAGGAAACAACGAGCGCCGTTGAAATATGCACGCGCCGGCGACGGGCTCGAGAGGAACCCTCGCTACGTTCAATTCGGACAGCGTTTCGGCTGTTTCTATCCGCAGGGAATATGTTTTCGCGCGTTAACGAGGCGTCTGTCGCGGGCATTGTTTTCAGTAGGCTCGATGTTTCGAGCAATTGCTATTCGAGTACGCGAGAAACAGACTCGTTGAATTCTTTACATCGTCTTGCTACTTATTTTCTATTTTTTTGTATGATACAAATAAGGATGGGGTATGGAATTCAATTGGTACAGAAGTCGAGTTTGGTCTACGACAGATTTTGTTGCGAACGAAACTGTGTGTACGATGGTTTTTTGGGGAAATTGTTTACAAATTTCGTGAACGTTGTTGCTATTATACATACTAGTAATTATTGGGTATAATATAGTAAGTTGGATTAAATTGATTTAAAAGTGTCTGCACATATTAATTACCAAAGTACGAGCAAGAGAACGAACCGTAAGGGGAAGTGGTACGCGTATGGTCAGACGCGCTTCAGCTTTAACGCAATCGATCCCAAGTAACTACCATTTTGTTCTCCCCCGACGATCCTCTCGTGTCATTAATAGATGCATTCGTTGCTTCTGTAAAATATTTATTTCTAAACCGAACAATTGCCCAAGGTAACGAAGGGAGCATACTTTTTAAGTGCCGTTTCCATTCTCCACTTATGTGCGATGATCGATACGATAAAGTATACAACAGCTCAAATACTTTTAACCTTTCTGCGACCTTTGATATTTGCACTATTTGCAAAGTATACAGGGTATACAATTTCCGATGAACTTTTTCTAGGAGCGCTTTTCAAATTTACATTGTGCCTCACGAAACTTGATAGTGCTAGAGTGATTTATAGACGACCGTTCGCAGGATCGCACGGGAACCCCGACTCGCCTAAGAAATCGACGAGTGAATTTCGTGACGCGATTAACTGTTTTTGTTCTCGTTCCTCGACTGTCGTCGGGTCTCGATTTGCATTTCTTGCGCGGCAAGTTCTCGTCACGAAAGTTTTCGAGACGCTGCGCGGGACGCGATAGCTTCCTCGTCAAATTTACTAACTGGAAATTCCTTCGTGGACGCATCCCCTTGACAAATTAAACCGCCATTAATTTCTCGTTTCGATGCCCACGACACGCGTCGAATAAAAGTTTGTCAAACCACAGAGAAATAAGAACAAACAACACAGAATACAGATTCGAAATCGTTCATTCAAGTTTCAATGGAAATTACGCGGACACACCGTTAAGACACACAGTCTCTTCCATATTTATCTTTCAATTTCGCGTTGCGATGCGTCCACATTTCCCCTGCGAGCGTTAATTAAAAAGAAAACAGGAATTAAACCCTCGCGAAAGAAGCAGTGCAAACAAGAGAGGACAAGCTTTTACAAAAACACTGTTACCTACATCCCTCAACGTTCTAAAGGAATAAAAAAGATTTCATTTAACGTGCCTTCGTCTAAAAATATAATCTTATCTCGAATAGAACGCTACTTCGTCAAGGAATTCCACGAATCTCAATTCGAATACCGTAAATCCATCCGGAGAGAGGCTGATCACAGAATCAGCATAATTTCTCCGGCTAAATCTGTACACGAGCCAACCCCAAAATTCTCCCTCGCTATCTTCCTCGGGAACAAACGCTCGATTGCACGGAATAACAAACGTCTTCTTCAAACAACCATCCGGAACGACGCAATAAACGTCCCGCCCCTGGAACGTTTAGCGGTTAGTCGAGTGTCACCCGCCCCGACTCCCGTGTCTTCCCCTCCGACAGATTCGAACAATCTCCTTAACCCAGAGACCCATCAACTACAACGCCTACATCCAGTCTCGTTAACGGTGACCCTGATACACCCTGGCGTCGAAATCCCCCCGTTTACCACCGTCGATTCATCATCGAGAAGATTTACGAAAGCAGCCTGCGAATATACGTCTTTTGAACCGATGATACGGTATTGCGTCGCTTTTCAGTTTGCTCGGGTGGCGTTCTCAGAGGGGTGGGATTAATGAAATAACTTCTGAGGATTTAGCTGGAAGACGTGCTCGTTTGATCGATTAGGGTGACTTGTATAGAAGAGGAATGTCAAGGGGAGAGAAGTCGTAATTATGGCATACAGAGTGGTTGAGCGAAGCATTTGTACACATTGCGAAGTTTTCCAATTCTTCTGATAACATTTTCTTGTGCTACTTACACCGTTTTATGATTATATTCGCCTCGTTAGAACGCGTCGTTAAAATTTCAGACGAAAAAGGACCACGCGTTGTCAGACGAAAGCCATTTCGTACGAGGCGAAGCTGAAACTCGCGACCCCCGAAAACGATGTGTAACCACGAGAAATTGAAAACTGCCGCCAACTAGCAGCGTCCTCGGTCAGGACGCTCGAACTCCAAGTTCTCGTTTACGGAGACACCTAACGAGACCGCGTCTCCTCTCTCGTTTTTCGACGCTTTTCAATGCGCGCTTTCTCCCTCCGAACGCACGAACGAAAGTGGAAAACGGACGGGCGAAAAATAAAGAGGAGCGAGTCGAGGGAAAGAGGACGAGAGAACGAGAGAGGAGAGAGCAGAGACTGGTAAGCTCTTCAGCCCGCGATGTACGAGGAGCGTATCGATCGTCGTTGCCTCCCATGGTTCTTGCCACGGGGCAGACGAGGAGCATACGCTCTAACCCAGCCCCCAGTCTGCGCGACGTTTTATCCTCTGTTTGCACCCTTTTCCGTCCCACAGCCTCCATCACGACCGTTTAATTCACCCCGTCCTCCGTTCCGCTCTACTAGACCACCCCCGTCCTACGGCGTTCTTCGTCTTCGCCGTGTTTAGCCAGGAAGCGGATCCGAAAAGGGCCTAGCTGAAACAATTCCACGGCGCCGGATCGATTGCCGCCCTCACGGAAACCTAGCGAACCTTGCTCGTGCATTGCTGATGCGAGCTGTTTCATTTTTCAACCGACTATTTCAGAATAAATTCTTTTACGTTTCTCAATATTGAATAATTCATCCGCGAACCTGGACGAGGGTTACATTTACGATCATACCCAGTGAATGTGAAGGATATTAAAAATTTCGTAGATAGGATATCTCTGATATTCTTCAATTTCAGATCAAAGAGCACATCTGCAAGCATCGTTACAAAGAAAAAGTTTCTTTCTCGCAGACTTGATATGCACCCACGCTCGTCGAGCAAAGCAGCAAGAAACAGGAAACAGATCTCGAGGTACACGCTCGTTGGCTCTCAAAGGAAAGACACCCCCGTGCCACGCGGTATTAACGACCCCGCCAGCCAGGCGACGAATTTTCCTTGCCGGAAACCACAGCTGGAGGCGCGTTGTTCGCGTACAACACGCTCGCGAGTCGATTGTCCGTGTAAACGGAAACGCGAGGCTGCGGCTAACGTTTCGTCGTCGCGCATGCAAATTGCTCGCCGAGCAGACTGAAGGACGTTCTCCCTCGAACGAACCGAGATCAAAGCAGCTCCTCCGCGTACGGTGGATCGCGTGAAATAAATTCGTGACTCGCAACAGGTAGCCGAGCCGACAAAAGGAGAGCCGCGAGACGAAGCTCGCGAGGAAATCTTGAGGAATCGCGAGATAGGGCTGGCGAGAATCGGGGCTGCCAGTGAATCGTATTCGCTCGCTGATATAGGGTTACCTGCTCGCATGATAAACGCGCTGCTACGGCTTCCTCTTTAAACCGCAGAGGGAACGCGATAGCTTTGTTTGGGCGATGGTTAGACACGCGGTGCGAAAAGGGTGCGAAGGGGTGCCGTTGGTTCCCTAAGTCGACGGATTCGCGAACTCGATACCGGAGTTCGAGGATTCGGTGTCGTTCGTGGAAAGATCTCGACGATATTCGGTGGTGGTGAATTAGGGGATGGTGTTCCGTAGTGCTTTGCTGTTCGTCCGCATCGATTTTTTGAGAAGGAGTGAAATGTAAACTGAGAACGCAGCGCACGTCTGTGGATTATACTTTAGATCTTGTAGAAAGACCTGTTAAGGTATGATATTTCGAAAGGAATAATTAGAAACATTAACGATTCGATTGTAGAATATCGAATAATTAAAATTGTGAATCTATAAAAATTTCATAATCAATTTTTCTTTCAATCGGACCAAAGAAGTGACAAAGACGTGTAGGTAATGGTGATGGTAATATTTGGAAAATGATACGCGCTTAAAAGATGAAACGGCTGTATCGTTCGAATAGGCGAACGTTAATCGACAGCCGACGATTTATTAATCCGATCGACGAGAATGATTTAACGCTGCGGGAGTTGTTGCGCGATTCGGATGGCCGAGGCGGAGATTCCATGAGATATTTAAGCGGCGGTCATGCAGCACGACATACCACGATCATACTCGGTAGCCCATTAATGCCGCGTGTAGCACGTGATTCCCGGTAATTAGGTCAACGCCTGTGCTCGCGCCATTGTGCGTGTCCGTATTAGATACTACGGGGACGAGGCTATAATTTCCCTCGTCTCTTTTGCAACCACCTCTCCACAGCGGTTGTCGTCCCCCTCGCTGCGAAATTGCAATTTCGAGACAACTGTTGCGACAGCTTACGCTGCCACCAGCGGATATTTAAAACATTGGACGAATGACAAGTGAAATTTATTTTATTTTTACCCGCGAAATATTTCGAGCCATGAAAACGGATTTCAAATAACTCGTTTCCGCTTTCACACAATTAAGAACAGATATCGACCCTTCGAGATATCTTCGATACCCCACGATAACTGAAATAATTACTACGAAGCATCAAGTACTCTCAAGTTCGCAAACGTCAAATTGTTTCGTGAGATTTAGACATTTTACACCTGTTGAACAAAATCTAGAATACAACCCCGATCCACCTTACCCCTGCCAGCTACAAACGCCAATGAATGCATCGACCCTTCGAACGATCCCCAAACAACCGTGCCCCTATCTCTCGTCCATTGACCCAACAGCTCATCCGATCACCTCGACCTACCCCACGAAACCTACTCCCCCCCAAGAACCAATCGTACCGAAAACCGTCGATCAAACGCTATCTCGTTAATCGTAACGCTTCGACACGGCGGGGTGGAGCTCGCCGCTCGTGAGCTCCGCAACTTTCGCAACCCTAATCCAGCCCCACGGAAATAGAAGGGACCCCTCTCTCAGTTTCGTACGCGATCCGTGCATCGATACCATCCGCGTCTTACCTTGCGTGCTGCCGTTCGGCTGGCCTGGCTGCGGTATCCCCGGGTAAAGGGGCGAGGGATGCGGCGAGGGTTGATTGCTGCTGGGCGGCCCTGTAGAATGCGGATTGGCAGTCGTCGGGGTTGGCGTGGCCGAGCCTAGTTGCTGGGATTGTTGGGATTGCTGCGCGTTACCGACGGACGTTGGCGTTGCTGCTGGTGTGCCGCCGCCACCGCCGCCGCTGGTAACCAGCCCCACGGCGGACGGTTGCTGCTGCTGTTGCTGCTGCTGTTGCTGTTGGGGCGTCTGCTGCGGCGTAGGCGGCTTCTGCCCGTCCGGCGATTCGACGCTCGTCTCTGGAAACACCGGACGCACCGGGGACGGTTAGCGGGAATATTAATGAACGCGAGGGATGTTCTACGTGGATGCGTTACGACGACGGGAGATGCCGAGTCTATCGAGCGTCTCTTCGTTGTTGGTTTCTCGATTTGCTTGACTGTTCGTTTCTTGAGGATCCAGGTACAGACATGGTTCCTTGTACGTGTACAAATGTACCTGTTTCGTTAAGAGAAGAAGCTGTCGAATGTTACGAGGGACTCAGGATTTCGAGGATTTCTTTTGGAGCGATCTTGCTTGGATATTTAATTTCGGTTACAGGGGGTGGTTATTGATTTATTACTGGGAGAATGTACCGTGTGCGTGGATAAATGTTTAGTCGGTAAGAACGACTGTATTATTATCATCGTGCGTTAAAAATAATCGTTCACTTCTGAAAAGCAAGCTGTTGGTTTTTATTTATGATTCTGTAGGATATAAAGTTCTACGAGGTCGATCGTTGGTTAATGGTTTTTATTCGACGTGATATCAGTCGTAATTTCTGAAAGCTAATTTACGAGAAATATACCCAGTGGACGACGTTTGGAAGTCGACGGTGCGTTTTCGAACTCGATCACGTTCGTGCAGAACGAAGAGTGCTAAACCACGCGCGTCCCATTCTCCGGAAATTGAGTCCACGTCTGCGCGACTAACGAGCGCGAAACTTAATTACGTTCTTTAGCATTCCGTCTTGCCATTCGCGCCTCGTTTCGACCCGCAGACCGTGGGCCCTTATTTCCTGATCAGCCAGAGGCTGGACAATTTCCACGTAACCAGACAGCGCCGGTCCGCTGCGGAAATTCGCGAATTTGTTCGAATAAAATCCCACCCTGCGGAGATCGTGTCTCGCGAGGGCAACGTCAACATTGGAATCAACTTGAATTTCACGATCGAAAATGGTCGTCACCATTTCGGTTACATTTTCATACGCAGACATTGCGGTATCGCGATATCATATAAAAGACTCTGTTACTTTTAATATATTTCGCCACTTTTTACGAAATATTATTAGCTTTATATTAAAATTTAAATTCTTTAACGTTTTTTAAACATCCTTGCGTAAAAATATCCGTATAGAAAGTTGAAAGTTAAATTGGAGAGTTTTTAAAGTACAAATAACGCGAATAAAATACTGGATTGCACACCAGATGTTGGCAAATCAGAGTTTTCCATCGAGACGTTAAGCAAGGTGAAAGAGATGAACTTACCATTTTCCGGAAACGACGTGGACCTTATCACGGGCAGCAAAATTCCTTTCTGTACCAACTCGTCTCTGCTGGCTCGTACAGAGATTTTCCTCTCGAGCGCTGCAATCGCGAGAAACATCCCCTGGTTAACACCCTTGCCTACCGATAAATCTCTCATCTAGTTTCGTTACATTGCTACTCGCTCAAACTGATCTTAATTGCTCCAAATACTTTTTACTTTTCAAATCGAGTTCACAATTTTTGGAACACCCTTGCCAGTAGCGTTTTTCAATTAAAAACGATATGAAAATCTACAGGTTACAGATGAGCACTTACACAACGAGGCAGCCTCGAATTTATCCGATTTCTTTTTCCGTTTCCACTTCCACGGTTTAAAGAGTCTACCGAGGGCTGAAAATTTGCTTTTCCTCTCGAGGGGTGGTGTTCTCGCTCCCGAGCCCAAACTGTTCGTCCGCAGTGCCGCTCCATTTTGCTTTTTCGCTGTAACAGACAAATAGAAGCGCGAAATTAGTATCGCAAAATCGATTCGAAGGGGTTTCGATCGTGACAATTTTACCGTACAAGGATTACGTCGAACTGGGGAGTTGCAGCGAGGATTGCAGTCGAAACGATTGCTGGTAAAACGAGAGGGTGCAACCGCATCAACAGCTGCACTCGCGTTATCGACTAGGGATACGGTTCCCTCGTTTTCCTGCTTTTCCAGAGAAAAAGCAGAGCAGAGATCTCTACGTTACCGACGAGGGATGAAACATCCCCTAGAAAGAGCGTTTACCACCCTCGTATCGGCGTTTCGATCGCTTGAACGAAACTAATCGCCGTGGTAATATTGTTATCGTACGCTGGTGAGGTTTGTTCGAAAATAGATTCTCCTTTTGAAAAAAAAATAGCAGAAACGGTCAATTAAAAACCTGTCTAAAAATTGATATAAAAATAACGAAGGATTACATGAAATATTTTCCGATATTAAATAAATGAATTTCTCTCTTGTACCATTCAGAAAGAGACCATGAAAATGGATCAAATATAGAAAACTACATTCGATATCGGTGGTACAAAAAATTTATATCAAAAATATTTCCACGCTTCTTTTCACCTCTTTCGCACACGCAGGCTAAAAAGAGATCGATTTAAATGTCCGCTGTAAAGTATCTAAAAAATTTCGCGCCAACTTCCACGGACCACGGTCGTTCCCGTGTTTCCAGGAAAGGAAAATCTACAGTGAAATGTGTAACGAGGAAAGCGGATAACGTGGGACGATAACGCGACGAAAGACGGCTTCCATTTCCCCCGGAAGTGGAACTTATTTTCCGGGGTTATTGTCCCTCTCGAGGCCGGAACAGTGTTTACAGCTGTTGGACGAATATTCACGGAGAAACCGTATCGAGCGTGGCCCAACCCTCTCCCTCCCCGTTCCTCCCGTGGTCCCTCTTGGTCCCTCTTAACTCATTGTTAGACGGCCATGTCGATGTCACCATAAAATCAATACTCGACACTGTGGCCCCATAGATATTTAATGGCTCCCGCCCGCCAGAAAAATGTGATTTTCGCCTGGATACGCGTGCCATTAAGTCGCGCTCGTCGGAGCTTGAACAATTACCGTTGGCAACGATTTTAATTAGGAACAGGATCTCTGTCTTGGCCGGATTACTATGTTAGATTATTTTTCGGATCGATAACAGCAGTTCGATATTAACGAGGCTTCATTAAATTCGATACATCGCGGCTGGATCTGTTAAACAGCCGGGGCTGTATTGATAATTTCGAAACACCAGAAGCATTCCACTCTACTAACCGCTAATTAATTCGCGTAATCATTTGTTAACAATTAACCAGCGGAGGCAATTAATACCACGGAATCGTGGTAACTATCGTAGTCTCGTGATGATTCGTGTTTAACGGATTAAAAAATTTTGATCGCGATGCTGCGAGTGAAACGGGAAATCAGTAGATGCTACGGCTTTCTCGCCGGTAATACAGTGTAACTAAGTTTCACGCGTAAAATACCTGAAGCACTTTCGGAACTGTGATAAACGTAACTTCGTTACATCATGCATATCTAATATACCTCCCCTACGCTACACCGCTACATTACACGTCCTTTAATAAAAAACAGATAAAAAGAAAATGTAAAAAATCCTCTCTTACTCTAACCTCAGCCACAACGCGGCAGTGATCTTACATCCCCGTGATACGACGTTATCCAAAGTTATCAAAATCAACCGAACACCCAGGCTAACCAGCAAAGCTTAAGCCCGTCGTAGCACCAGCTGCAACCGTGGAACGCTCTCACCAACATCGTGAAACACTCCCCAAGGGGGCCTCAACTGCCATGGAACGAAGCCAGCGCTCCAGGAAAAACCCACCCCGATAGCCTGGCCACGAAGTGGGTGGTTTCTGACGGACGTCGAACGCTCGTCAATGTCCACCGCGACAACCCCCAAGGCGGGAGCCAGTGGCTCGTGTATCTTTTCAGCGGAGCGCGTGAAACGCCGGGGGATGAAAGGGCGAGCGAGCGTTGGCGAGCGGAAATTTCGGGGGTAGCTTCGACACCACAGGGGGGAATAATAGACGCTAACGCGAGGTAGGCCAGTCTCGTCGTGAACGGCGATTATCAGCGCCGAGTATCCCTCGGGGACACTTCTGCTCGAGGAGCGCCTGCACTCGCAGTCTGAATTCTTGGCCGCGCGCGGGGGTGAGTTCAGCGTGCGTGTTTCAGAAGCCGGCCTTGCCCGTGCTCGGCACGGGCGTTTAATTTCGGTGGTAATTAGTCGAGGAGCGGAGAAGCTCGATCGTTCCTACTGTCGACCGATGTCAATTAGAGGGTATTTCGCCGCGACTCGTGCTCCGAAGGGATTGCGGAGGGTGAAATTTGTTCCGTCGGGTGTTCCGTGCAATTTTGAACCGCTTTCCGTCCTGATTGTTCAGACAACTATTCGAGAAGCGAACGAATCAGTGGAATTCGCTTTTGAGAATTTTTTTATACATTTTTGTATGAAATATAATGTTTGCTTTAGATCTGTGGCATCTTTACCCTCTTCTTCGAAAGAAATTAGTACGCTTCGTTGATGATCGTTATAAATCCGAGTTAGAACGGAACAAAATTTGTTGGAATAAAGTGGCACAGCCACGGTAAAGCGAATGGTAACTGACGTCAAAGAACATCGATATTAATTTTTCCTCTATGCATAGCACAGAGTTATATTACCTCTATATTTTACCAGAGAGAGAAGTGAACGAGACGAAAGTTTGTTCCATATTTAAGCAACGAGATATTCGTTCGGCTAACGTCACGGGGATAAAACATTCAATAAATCATCCCACTGCAACGTGTACTCTAATCGCGCGCACAGTGTCGCAAATATTAGCATACGGGACTGGAAAATCCTAGTATAACACAAAAAAATTGCGAGATTCGCCATTCTCGAACTCTCTCGAGACATTCAACCCCTACGATTTCTTTCGATCGATCATTGCAAGAATTAAAAAGCGTACGCGCAAATTCTTCCGCGTCTCGACGATACCGCGTCTCCGAAAATGGCGAAGAAGGGAAGAGATCTGGTTTCCGCTCGCTCAGGGTGCACAGTGTCGCAAATATTAGCATACGGGACTGGAAAATCCTAGCGTAACACAAAAAAATTGCGAGATTCGCCATTCTCGAACTTTCTCGAGACATTCAACCCCTACGATTTCTTTCGATCGACCATTGCGCGAATTAAAAAGCGTACGCGCAAATTCTTCTGCGTCTCGACGGTACCGCGTCACCGGAAACGGCGAAGAAGGGCGGAGGAAATCTGGTTTCCGCTCGCCCAGGGTACGTAACAACGCGACGGCGGCGGAGTGAAACCGATCGAAGAGGGAAAAATCCAGCGGACCTTCCGGCGTTTCAATAAGGAGCGACACGGTTCGAAAGATAGCGAGTTGAATTTCTGCGCGTCGAGACTTTTCTCTCGGGACCGAAGCGGACTCCCAATGCCATCGGGAATGGCTTAGCCGAGCGGAGCTGTTGGCACGAGAACCGAGGGGAAGGCATTCCTTGGCAACGGTCGCGGCCGATCGTGGCTGAAAATTGCTCGAAGAACGCTCGATCGATCGGGCACGCGATATTCGCCTCGAACCCGCTCCGCGTTGATCGAACCTCGCGGATAGTTCGGCATCGAGGGAGCTCGATCGTTCGAGTATTTTTCGAATCGTCCGGATGGGTTCGACAGTCGCTAGGCGACTCTACGAACGATTAATTAACATTGCACGAATCGATCAGGGAATCGCGTCTTGGGAAACGATTAGGGAAATTGGGATTCAATCAAAGAGGAGAGATTTAACGATTTGTCAGTCGCTAGTGGCGAGACATTTTTACGCGCACAGGCTGCGTTTGTGTTCTATACTTAAATAGACATTGCCAAGTTTCATAAGTGAATTTTTTTAACATGGAAACCGTTTCGCGTTCTCTTTTGGCTACGAGTGATCAATTTTCACGAGCAAAAGCGAGGAAGAAAGGCAATTTCCTCGTTAGCACGTGCATCCAAACTTTCACATATATCGTTCATTTTCTAGGACAGAATACGACTATTTTAAATCCAGTGTAGAAATAATAGCCAGTATATTTTCTATATATACTAAAATATGTAGCGGACTGCTAAAAATAACACCAGTTATAACACAGTGAACCTTTTTGCAATAGCAATTGTGTACCAAGCAGTGTCAGAAGAAAATATGTCATACGTTGTCACGGAAAATTTCTTTAACGTCTCGAGATAAATTGATCGTTCAGAAGTGGTATTCACCGATAGCTTGAAAAACAGCGTCGACTTGCGGATTACTCAAACTTAACAAGTTTCATTAATTCTGAACGCTCGAGGCGCGCAAACACAGAGGATCGTTGTCTCGCGTGGAATAGCGAAGGAATACCCAGCGATCCGGGGGCGAAAGGGAAATAATTGCCGCGACAAAGCGCTTCCGGTGCCTAGGAGGCCTATTCAGGCGCGTCAAAAGCCGTCGAGAGCCGTAGCGACGATGTGGATCGTCTATCGTTCGCGGACAATGGCAATGTTAACGCGACGATCGAGTGTAGTTCCTCATTGTTCCAGATCGCGGTCGATCTTAACGCGACCCGGCCGTTATAGCCGCGCACGCGTGCAACGTCACGTGAAAACAAATTTTTTCCTACCACCACCGACTTTATCGTATTTACCTTCTCTCTACCTGCTCGCTAATGCTAAACACACATTTTCGCGATAGCCTGAACCGTGCAAGTGGATCAGTTGCTACGCTGATAAAAGATAAGACCGGGAAAGATACCGTTCGCGTTAACGGCCGTGATGCAACCGTTCGATTTCGCGTGCTTTTAATCAACCTGCTCCGCGTACGTCGCGTTTTGATCGACGACTTCGAATTTGTTCGCATTGATCGATCGCTCGGAATGAGAATTGATCGGTATCCGATGGACAGCCGCGAGGCTTGTTATTCTGGTTGCTGCGAGCGACTCGTGTTCTGGAGAACGCGTTACCCCGCGGACAGTTACACGTTCGATAGAAATAATCATACTTTGGGAATATTTAAAGCTACAATTTTCTACCAGAAACGATATAAATATCCACTTATCGAATCCATTCATACGTCACGCAAAATATTACGTCCGTCGATTTCACTCGTTCACTCCGCTCCGCGCTATATCACAGAATTATTACCGATCTAGCATTAATCGAACAGAAACAAAGTTTTTAGAGAACGAGCTCCAACAGAGCCTACAAATCACTCGATCACTAAGTCGTACACGCGCACGCAACACCAATGAAATCCCCAAAGCTTCACTCGCGCCCTAAACCGCGCACGTTTCAGCGACTCTTGAGGATCGAAAGGAACGGCGTTAAAACTTACGCCAAACGAGTATTCTGCTGACGAAGGCCATCGCGCCAGGTACCATCGGGCCAGGAATCCTCGGAACGGGTTATCGAATCGCACGGCAATTTAACTCTCGCGTTGCGACGGCACGCGCTCTCGTGCGGACTGCAACGTTCGATATCGATCGATAACGAACTCCATGGCGTTCGATACGCACCGAGGAGCGGTGCAATCGCGGTGGGGCACCGGCTGTTCCGCGATTCCCCGCCTCGACAGAGCGGTTAATATGCAAATGGGAAGCTCGTGGCCGACGAAGGTCCCGCGCGGATACTTGCGGCCGTTTAATCCACCCGAGTCGAAGGGACCCGATGGAATCCGCCTTCGTAAACGCATTTCCGGCTGGGAGATTCCCCGGACGGGACGTGTAAACAGGATGGATCCTTATTAGTAGCCGACCCTGGCTTTGGACAGATACACATAGCAATTTTCGTGGATACACATTCTTGGTTATCGACGACGCGTCGTTTCTATTGGGGTTAAGGGTGGATTAAGAGGGAGTATGGTGGTAACGATGAAAGTGAAGGATTTTATAGGGGTTGCTTCTCTTTATCGACTATGTTCGATGGATACAAAGTGTACACATAGATACACCAAAGTCACTTGGACTTATTCCATCGATATCTGGTATGTACATAGATACAGATATCTAGAATACGAGAGATACTTCAAGCTACAATCAGATATATCCTGGAAAAATAGAATTTTTAAATTACCCCGAAGATAGTAAAAGGAAAGACATTCATAAGTAACCGATAACTGTTTACTCTGAAAGAAAAACTTGTACAAAGCAGACCAAAGCTTCCGTTCGCAATGTCGTCGGAATTTGAAAACTTTCGGACACGATCGGCTATAAGCGTCGGCCATTAAGCCGAGGACAAGTAACGAACGTGGAACGGGTGATTTTTCAGAACGCGGAGAGAGAGAGAGAGAGCCCAAAAGCGAGTTCCACGCCCGCTGGCGAGAGATTAATTCTCGTCGTTACGACGATACATGGGGGTTGATATAGGGCTGTTAGACGGGGGCGGCTCGCCCCTCGCTCGGGTCGCGCAGGGCGTCGATATTGGGAGCGGTGCCGACAAATGGACTCGAGCGCGCTGTAAGGGCCGTTGGCGTCGCTTTGACGCAACAGGCATGCCCGCTGCGACAATGGACAACCGTTATTGTTCCGAGGGATCTTGAGCCGTGCCGAGTGCCACTATAATCGGTCGGTAACCTCACGTTGTTCGTCGTTAGGCCCGCTAAACGGATGCTCGAACGGGACACGCCTGGCTCGGGCTATTGATACACGGAACGATGGGTTCGAGGGGTTGATCCAGAGGGTGGAACGTCGTTATATGGATACGTGAACCGTTGCTTGGTGTATCCAGCTTCCTAGTAGCCCGTACACGTCTCTTTGGGATGAGATTTTGATTAGGTTCCCGTGTCGTAAGTGACTTCGTTAGAATCTCGAGAGTTAGCTTCCGGGATGGGTCCATGAGAGAATAATGGCCCTCTGCGCGAATGTCGTTCGAACGTAGGTCTGGCTTTGATTGACTCTATCGTAATTAGGAGATCGTCTATTTTTTAGTTGAATCGCAGACGTTCGAGATAGATACTCGGAGTGATAAAGTATTCTTGTGCGATGAATACTGGGGCTGAGAGGGTTAAATCGGTTGAAATAATGGCGTAAGATATTTGAAATTTTCTACCAAGCCTTTCTCTCCTATACCTCGAATCATTTGAACGTAATGAACAGTCGACAAGTTAATGCAACTCGTTAATCGGTCGACTAAGCGGATGTAGGAATCAGTGGGCCGTGGTGAAGATTATGGGTACACAAAGGGTGAATTTGAGGGGACAATTCGAGGGGAGCAGCAGAGAAAGATAACGTCGTTACGAGGGTACGACACAGTGCAAGCGTTATTACAACCGATACCATCTCGGAAGTCCTTAATCAATTTTTAATTGTTCAACGTATTTCTTGCCCTCGCATCAGACTCGAAATATTTCCGTTAAACTTCAGAATCACCTTAAGAACGTCGATCCATTTTCTAAACAACTAAATTTAACGCTAGACAGTTCCCAGAACGCTGCATCGCGTTGTACAATCGTCGAACCTGCGCCCATCGAAACACCCACCCCTGGTGGACCGCGCTCCACGATTTTCCCGAAAGTAACCTCACGTCTAACCGTGGTCCAAGCGAATCGATAAACCCCGCTCGTTCCAGACTCCTGGCCCTCAAAAACGAACCTGTCGCCGCGGCCAAACAATCCCTTCAGCAGCTCTAATGGAATAACGAGCGCGGCCAGACGTTTTCGGGAGGCTTCGAGAACGGTAGCGGAAAAGCCGCGGAGATAGAGCGAGGGTGCAGCGGTTAGGGCACGCCACCCCGGACATGGCCCACCCCCGACGAGGGTTCGCCGATAAAGGATGCTGGGGTGTTGCTATGGCGACGCCACAATGTTTTCCGTTCACCAATTACCTGGCCACTGGTTGTCAACTCGAACCGCGTCTCTATCCACCTACATCCCGCGCAGGATGGATTCTGCAATCTATATTCTGAGGAAAATGGCCCGAGGGTACCGCACCTCGCGGTCCTCGCTCGCAAAACGGTCATTTTTCGGTCGTTCCAACGTTCTTGTTAGCTGTAACGCGTTCCATAGGTGGCAGATACCGGACGAAATTTTAAAACGAACGTGGAAAGGCCCTGTGCACCTCGCGAGGTAGACGTCGGTCAGTCTGGTGTTCGTATATATGCACGAGAGCGATACGAGCTCCCTGATAATGCGCACAAATCGCGTGCGCGTATGAAATCGCTCGTATGCAAATGATTAGAGAAACGGAAGAACGTCGCGAGTGATAAAAGGGAAATTAGCATTGCGTGGAACATACGTGAACTGTACGATGTTATTCATCTAGCTACTTCAGCCGCGTATCGTCCTGTTCGATAGGTTTTATTAGCGTCAGACAGGGTAGACTGGGGCGAGTCAATGGCGCAGACGAAAGTCTGGCCACACCTGAGCGCACGCTCACTGGCGGGACAAAAAGTCAACCCCTAAAGTACATTCCCGGGGACGAGCGAGAAGAAGGCGACAGGTGTGGTCGCGTCGCTTCTCTCTGCGAAGGGTGCACACCCTGAGAGACGTACTCGCGTCGAGGGTGACACACCGTCTTCGGTTAACAAAGGCATCGCGGGGCATCGTTTACTTTGCTACATGAAAAATGTACACCCCACCTTCGGTTCTGAGGAACGAGACACGTGCCGTTGCCGGTGGAATCGAGACAATTGGGAGGGGAAACTCGATCGATGGATCTTGATTCGGCTCGCAAGTGTCTGATTACGAGAAAAATTTCTAATCTAAATTCTGGTTTCTAAAAAGGGTTACGTTTCGAAATAGAACGCGATACGATAATAATAAATTGTTCTACAGGAGATACTAAAAAAGAATGATAATTTAATAGTAACGCTGTTCTCGACGAAAATACTTCTATTATCGTTAGACAAATAATTTTAGAAACCAGCTGAATATATACTAGTACCAGAATCATAGGTATTATTAATCGATACCTGCAGAGTTCCTGAAATAGCCGCCACCGAATTTCGAGCTCTCAGATCGCGCAATCCGAGTCGAAAATCATTCGAAATAGACTCATAGCTACGAACGTACGAATCCTCGAAGATCACTTTCGAATCAATGCCTCGAATTCAGAGTATCTGACGAAAAATCGGCCTCGATCGACAACGAGTCGAGGTTTCCGAAATGTTCGCGCACCCAGTCGACCTCAAGACTGGTTCCCGCGATGTTGGCGGAGGCCATCGATCCGTCTCGGTATAATTTCCTCCGACGCGGTCGGAAACAAACAGGCGGACGGTAAACAGAAGTGACAGACGGACGGGCGGGAGCGCAAAGAGCTCGCGGTGCAACTGGAACGTGCACCCAGCGGCAGACAGTATTCCGCGGTACAAAGCATCAGAGAAACCATAAAGCAACCACCAGCCCCGATTTAGCCGCGCGCCACACCTTTCGCCCTTCGCGTCGCGCTAGGGGATCGGATCGCCATTATTCGCCTTTCCAGCCGGGTTAAACGCTCGTTAATCCCTAATTGCATCCACTGCAAACCTCGATGTCCGCACACGCCCGCCGCTTCTCCCGTTTCTCCTTTTCTGTACGCGTCTATTCTTTCGCTGTTGCCCCCGTCGCCTCTCTTTCCGCGCTCTGGTCGCGCAATTTTTACGGCCCACCGCCGCGACAGCCGTTTCTTTGTGGGAAACACGAAAAAATACGAGCCCCTGGTGGATGGAAACGGTAGCCGGCTGCGAGGATTCGTTCGTGCTCGAGTGGCGCGGGGGATGCTCGATTTTTCCTCGTAATTCCTGCACGAACGCCTCTACGTGTCTGGTTTAATTTGCCACGAACGTGGACGCCGGTTTTTTTCGACGTGCCTCGGCTGATTGCTCTCGTTGCAGTTGTTGCTGGATAATTGCTGGCTTATCGAAGTGTCTAGTCGATGGTGAATCGCTGATTTTTGTGGGAATTTCTTTTGGCGGAAAGGATGGTTTTAGTGTATTTTAGAAATCTCGTAGTTTTTGCTTGCCAAGAGTACGAAGCGAACTTTGACGATGAATTTACGATTCGTCGACAGTTTCGCGAGTGGAACTCCTCTCGCGAATCACGAGCTTAAGATGCTGCATAAATTGGAGGGGATTCACCCTAAAACTGAAACTAAATTATAGACAGCCTAGACACCCTTTCGAATCAAGAGACAAGGGTTGAAACGCGAATCTACGAAGGTACGAACAGATCAAGACGTGTCATTAATATTGATAATCTGCATCGGAACAATAGCTGGGAGGAACAATAACAATTTACTAATTTTGCCAAATCATGCGGGAGATGAGGTTAACGATAAATTATACATGAGACGGTTATATTCCATCGAATTAATTTATTCACGTATTCATGGAACTTATGCACAGCTCCCGTGTCAATAAATTAATTTGAAGAGAACTGAGTCATCGGTGCACATTGCTAGTGTCAAGCTATTAGGGGATACAGATAGCCTAAATTGCATGCGTATGACGTCCTGTTGATAATTTTAGCATTTATACATATCGTATTGTGTAACCAAGCGTTATTTCGAAACGCATAAAAATATAATCCCAATAATAAAACCGATACGTGATCTACAGTGTAATCGAGAAACAAAATAACCAAAAATAAAATGATCGCAATTTTTATATCTATCCGCGAAAGCTTAAAATCTCCCTACAGTTGGGGGTTACTGAATTGATATAACGAACAAAATAAGATCGAAAGGGAAGAAAAGAATAAGATATCAGTTGAAACAAACGAAATCAACGACCAACCAGAGAGTGGACCGGTTTTTCGACAACAAAATCGTCAAAGTATTTCGAAATCGAGCGAAACTTTCTCCCAACGAGCCTACCGTGAGTGCTCCGCGACGAGATCGCCTCTCTTTTTATCCTCGACGTTGGACCAGCGTCGTTTTTATGCGGCGGCCGCGTGTTCTCGCTACCGAATATGCAAATAATTACGATTCGAGGCGAGCGCCGGTTCTCGCTTTCGACGAGACACGGGGCCAAGAGTTGTTCCTCGGTCCATTTATATCGTCGAACAGAGACGAGCATTATAAATCCATGGGTGAGCGTGAGTCAGCGACGGCTATTAACCCTTTGCGCTTCACGACTTTTTCGCTCGGCTGGTTCAAGATCTGTAGTTGCGTTTCGTATGATATTTTACATAAACACTTACTGAAGCACTCTGAATTGCCAGAATCTTGCTACTTCCAGATTCATTGTTGACTATTACCTCAAGTTTTCTATTTCTCACACTCGATACGTCATCACTGTTTACATTTGCTCTGCCAGCAATTTAATCACGATCAATTGAAAATCAAACTCGCCTTAGAACTTAGAAACGAGTGGTGGAAAATTTCGCGATAGACGTGCTCGCTACGACCATTCGAAACTGTACTGACGTTAGACACATCGTATTCAGGACTATAGTTGTAGAGGACTTTTTTCTTAATCCCCAATTTACGTCACAATGTCACTTGCCAACCGAAAATATGAACATATACAATAGTTCTCTTCTATCAACTGGAGATAACTCGAGTTGCCACGCGAAACATCGCGGCGAATGAGAGTCGCCTGTTCGAGCGCAAAAGGTTAAACCGTGGCTCTTGACTCGACGAGGGAAAAACGCGGGTCTGAGTCGAACAAAACGATCCGCCCCACCGGTTTTGTTCCTCTTTGATCCTGTTTCGTCGCTTTTTCCAATGGAACCAGTCGATCGCCACGCTTCCCGTGCAGGTGCACAATAGAGAATACGTTCCTAGGATTCGCTGTTTGAGAAGATAATATTTATCGATCTGGGTGCTGTCGTGTTTTCGTGTTCGATGATGATTTTTTTTCTTCTTCTCTTGGATACAAGAGAAGTAAGGAAAGCTGAGGTTATTAAATTGTATCGAGTGATTTTGACGATTGACTTAGATTAAATTGAATCAGAGGACGAATTTACATCTGTCTATTTCCTTCGATAAAAATTTGAACACATCGATTCAGAACTTTACAGTACCAATAATGATTTCTATTCGCGACAATACTGGCGAGCATCTACGCGCACTCGAGCGCAAACAATTATCCCGAATGTTAACAGTCGTCCAGCGTAACATCGGAAACGCAGCGTGGCAGAAACTCCCATCTAAGCTCCCATTACCAAAGCAACGTGCTGCTCTACCTGAACGTTCCACTATTCGCATACCCGCTGCCAGATAGCAGTGCGCTTCTATAAAACAACCAATTTAACTACCCCGCGATATACACAACAACATAATACCCACACCAGCACGACTGCACATATCCGCATAACTAAACACGAATTTAACTATTCCCGTAACACGCGACTTAATTACTCGCCCCAGAGAATTACATAATAAACGAGACACCAACGGTAATTGCATTTATAAAGCGCGATGATTAAACTATCAAATACTCATCGACCGATTAGAAATTCCACCGCGATATACGATCGCTCGCACCCAGTTCTCTGCGTCGCGAACGAAGGACCAACAAAAAAAAAAAAAAGAAAAGCCAACGCGCACAAATTCGATCTCCAATCCCTTCGCTAGAATATCCAAATTAACAGTCTACGATGCATACTCGGTGGAAGTAGCGAAACTATCGGGAAAACGGGAAGGGGTTGAAGACGCTGACGAGTATCACGCGATCGCCAAGAGCGTCGACGAAACTTTCCAGCCGAGTCGAACGCGAACCGAAGGGGGTACACATCGTTACGTTCGAGCGCGCGCGTTGTGAACACAGCCGTACTACGAGCACCGTTATCCCCCGGTACGGCCGTTCCACACCGTGTAAACGTAGTACGCGAGGCGTAGCGTATTACGCGCGGCGAGGTACGCGTTTACCTTGGCAGGGGGATATACACCTACGTGCCCTGACGCCGCTCGGCCAGCCGTGGTGAACGCGTGACCGGATTCGACGCGATAGTTCGACGGGCATTCCTTTTCATCCGGATCACAGTTACGCGCGCGTTACCACGCCGGATGTTTCGGTTGAGACACACGCTTTGCAGCTGGGGAAAAAACTGTGCTACGATTCAGGTTCTCCGGATTGGAAGTTTCAACGAGATCGCTTCTGATCGAGCGTACGAGCGTGAAAATGAATAGCAACTCGAACGGATGTTAGACAAACCGAAGTCTTAATTAAAGATCGAGAAAGAAGACTGTGGTGCTGGTTGGTTGCTCTGAATGTCACTGTAACCACTCTCTATTCGCGAACGTCAAAACTGTGCTACGGTTCAGGTTTGCTGTGTTGGAAGTTTCAACGAAATCGTTTCTGATAGAACATACGAGCATTAAAATTAATAGAAACTGGATCGAATGGATACTAGACAAACCAAAGTCTTAATTAAAGATCGAGAGAGAAGACTGTAGAACTGGTTGCCCCAAATGTCACTGTAACCACTCTATTCGCGAACGTCGAAACGTTTCTTTCATCGACTACACGTTGCAAAGCCAGAACGAGGACCGAAATCTTCGATTCCCTGCAAATCCAGCAAATCTCCCGTTCCAATAGCGACAATAAAAGCCGCTTCGACGCTAATGCCGGTTTTATAACCTCGCCTCCTTCTTCTTGCACGGCTCTGGTCGAAAGTAACGGCCTCGCGTACGGTTATCGCGAGTATGAGGAAAGGTCGAGAGACCACAGGCCGTAATAATGGTGGTGGATGAATGGGCTCGCGATAACTCGCCCCGCCTCGGCGATCCGCGCAACCCCCTCGAAAAAGTTCGCCAGCCAAGTTCACGAGTGGCAGCGCGCGTCCCTCAGAGTGGTATGGCGAACCTAATTTCGAATTAAATGGAAATTCCCTTCAGCTCGTACAAAAACCATGTGGGGTATATCCGCACGTGGATCGCAACGAACGCAGTGTCCACGTGTGCGTTTCAGAGGAATTTGCATTTGTTTCACAGAAGCGATTTGAACGCGAAGTTCGTTTCCCAGAAACGGTCGAGCACGTGACGAGGAATTCGTTTGAACGTTGTTGAAAGATCATGTCTAATTTGCAATTAGATTGCACACGTTTATGTGCAACGGTTTCTTTTTATAGGTATAACAGATAACGATCGCTGTTCCTCTCTAATTTTTGGAAATTTGGAGCGCGGTAGGAATTCGTGTGTCGTCTTTACGCGGAATTCGTGCTAATCTTTTCTGTATCGTTCCAATTTCGAATACGCGAGCGAATTTAGCGTCTACTGCAAAAGCGACCCACGTACGCGCGTTGCATTATCGCTTCCGGTAGTCGGTAGATGCCTCGTATATATATATTAATTTTATTATTTCTCGCAGTTCGAAATATTCTATCTGCACATACATCCGCAGTCTATTTATAACGCTCGCCAAGAGTGAAAATTATTGGCTAAATGAACGTGGGAATTAATTCGATGCTCAGGCGCAATTGGCAGGCTAATTTCGAATTGAGAATTAACGATGGCCGCGCGCGTGAATACGAAAACGCGGGTACCAAGCTGGATAATAAAATTCAATGAGAACTTTCGAAAAAGAGTTTGCACCGCGTGGCTGGCAACGAGTTACGTTCGAATTGAAACGTTTGGGAATGTTTCGAGTATGATTTGTAATTAATTGTATCGCAAAATCGTTCCAACGAAAGTATAGGACAAACAATCGCAATATTTTATTATAATATCGTTGGGAGATATTTAAAATTGCAAAACACCGATACGCGATGTAAATTGATTTATATTTTCGCGAAGGATCGTTGAATTTTACGCGCAAAATTTCCTCTAACAAACAGAGTTATTTGCGTAAAAGCGAACTTCTCCTCCCTTTTTTAATCGGAATGCATTACACGAGTTTCAACGAGTTATTAATTAAAATAGAAGCTCGCAAGGTGGATTCATTTCACGATCCTCTGAATCCTCTAACGACCGCAGTTTCGAATATCAATCGAGTAGTCCCAAGGCGATATTGTTTACAGCTGTTCATATTCCGAACTTTCATAAAATTGATTGTAACTTTCATCCTGAATTCTAAATCTACATTCTCCCCGCTACGTTACTCTAAATTAGACGAAGGATCGTTAGAATTTAATTAAGCATAGAAATCGAATTCGATGTTCAACCTTTATCCCATGACATCGGCTCTATCTCGAACCGTGACGTCAACTACCAATCTAACCTTATCAGCGATCGTAACGTATACCAACTAATAATTCAAATAAAACGAAAAAATTCGTAGCCTTCGTTCTGATTCAAATTTACGAGACGGTACGCGATGGATCGACGAGATACGTTTGACGCGAACGATTTCAGTGTGGCCCCACTGACGTCATCGGTTGAAGGTCGACGTGTTCGAGCCTCCGCGTCTCGACCTAAGATCGTCTCGACTGTTGCTTCGATCTAGAAGCCCGCGAAAGGACATCGAGGCAATCTCCATCCTCGATTTACATTCGAGGATCGGTCAGCAGAGCGTTCGATCGAGAGATCCAGCGACGAATCGAGGCGCGCACGTACCCTTCCTGTTTGCTCTCGCTCGGTACACTCGACTCGAAGGGCGCCCGGGTAAAGATTAATTCCCGGGTGTTGACGCACGAGGTGTCCCGTAATCTCCGCAGATAAAACCGCTGGCACGCGCTACGCGAGCCGATCAGGGCGAGGGTGAACGCACGGCACCCGCGCCCGATCGACCGCGATAAAACGCGTCCTGATTTTTCTCGTTGCGCAACCGAGTTAAACGCGCCGGTCACGCGACGCTCGTGAATGGAAATCGCTGGAGAAACTGCGGGAGGACGCGCATCCGCGGTTTGCCAGCCGCGAGGAATGATTCATTGCGAGCCTTTATCGCTGCTGCCTCGATCGTTGGCAAATGGCGCTAGCCTCGAGGACTCCATATTTCCCTCTAATCTCAGTCGATTTTTAGCGAGCGACAATACGCTGCGAAAATCGAAAAACTGATCGAAGATTAAAACATTGCTATCCTCGTGGTTAACGAATTGTTTGGAAACTAGAATTCGAAGGAAAAAGTAGGTATTAACTTTCGACTCTGTGTCGAGAAGTCTGTTAAGAAACGAGCCAAACTCCATCGTCTCGACTCCTCGTGGATATCTCCAAGGATTGGTTGTCGAAGCGAACGAAGAGTCCAAACAACGGCAAACACTGCCGCGACAAGCGCCACGCGGAGTAACTACGAAAGAAGACAAGACTACCAGACCGCAGGTTCGAGCAAAGTTTTTTAATCGAATGAAAGTCCTCGCCAGGAGAACGGCGCGGTACCAACGAGGTTCGCCCCTCGGCCATCGCGTTCATGGCGCACCAGGAAAATGAATTATCCTCATCGGGGGATCCCAAGATCTCGTTTAAAGTCACCGTCGGCCTACGCGGAAACTGCGCCCTCGCTTTCGGGATAAATTAATCATCCCCGTGGACGGGACCAAGTTTTCGTTGGACGTCGCGTGGCTCGATGCTTCTTAAGGAAGCGACCATCCGTGGCAAAGTTTCTTCGCCCTTTCGTACTCGAGACGAGAAGAAAAGTGGCGTACGATAATGCGATACACACTGATAACGAACGTTGACTTAAAAAATGAGAAATTCGTGGAATTTCGAGGATCAACTAGTTTGCAAGCTCAAGCATTCAGAAATTCATAGACTTAAAGAATCAAAAGTCGATGAAAGATCGAAAGCCCAAGAGTTCATCGAGTCGTCAAACTTTCGACGACTCGATGTATCCAAGATTCAAAGAATACGAAAAAGTTCCCGCATCTTTCTACATCCATCGCACTCGACCGCTGCTAATCTCAGCTATCAAAGAAACACGGGAATTTCCGTAATTTCAAACAGTCGTGGCGTGGAGGGCCGCGGCGTCGGACGACGCGATCCCCATTAATCATCCGAAAAGCAAAGCCGGTCGTAGCCGGTTGAACGTGGAACGCGTCTCGTCGCGAGCGTCCCTCTGGAACCGCTCGCGGGTTAATTCGTCTTGCCAGCTTAAGAGATTAATCGGCGACGGGTTTGTTTCGCGCGGCACCCGAATAAATCAACGGTCCGCGCGTTTCCACGGAAATTATGCATTTACAGGGACGCGTCTAAATCGTCGCAGCCGCTGGACCGATTCGAGTTCGTTCGCAGGCTCGTTCGAGTCCACTCCTCCCATCTCGCTGTTTGTCGTGCTCTGGAAATTGATTCCCTTTGAAAAAACCTCCAATGATGGGTGTTCGTCAGCTGTGGGACTGCGAACGAGCCGAGAGAGAGAGAGAGAGAGAGAGAACGAACGCAACAGGACGTTATTATTTCTGCGCGAGACGACAGGAGGAACCAGCGTGGGTGCTTCTTCCTCTTGCTCGGGGATATTGCGTGACGAAACAGAAATACCGACGAATCCAGGGAACAAGATAAACTGTGTCCGGCCTGTTAGTTAAAATAGAAACGGGTACCGTTCCGTCGGTTTCGCGAGAATATTTTTGCGGATTAAGAGCGAACGGGAGACCCAGACGAGCGGAGGAATTAGACGAACGAGAAAGATCCACGGTCAACCCAGCTATAAAACGCGATCCGTTCTTGTCGAGTGGCCCTTGCTAACGAGAGTTTTGTACGAATTGATTAAATCGCGTTATAAGAGGGCTCTAATTTTCGCAGGTTCTTACGAGAGGGTCGAATGTATACATTTGTCGCGAAGTCGAGGGAAGTATGAATTAGCGACGAGAAATACACGCGAGAGAAGGAGGATAACGATGAGTCACCGTGCGACAATTTCTAAACGCAGCATCACCGCTAAGATGAGTGAAGATCGCGTAGAATTCGTGTAGCTAAAGTAAAACTAAAAGCGGGTAACTTTGAATTTAAAAGCAATCTTCCAATAGCAATCGCAATGGCGATTGGTAATCTCGCGAAGATATTTTCGAGCGTTCAAACGGAAATCGGTGGAATCGTTCGATTCGTCGTCCCGTTTCGTTGGTAAGAATATCGCGTTGACAGTTTCCCGTTGCCATTGTCCCAGTTACCTTCGAACGACGGTTACGTAAAAAAAACGACGATAAACGTAACGGGCGTCCGCTGATTTGGCGATCTGCCATCCCCCATCGACGTTTCCGTCCAGCTCCCTCTCGATCGCCTGTGTGTTTACCGATGCACGCTGTCGAGAACGATTACCGGCGAACAGGTTTAATCGGATAAAACAAAAGGAGACGCGCAAAGAGATACGCGGATGGATGGATGGATAGAGAAGGTGGACGAGGGAATTTTGCAGCGGGGAATACGCGAGAAACGAGTCTCGCGAGGAGGGTGTTTCGTCAGCCAAGTATCGCACTGACAACGGTCGCGGAAATATCTGTCGCCGTGTCACTCTATGCGATATCGATAGACGATTGCGATAGATATATAGATGGAATAATAAAATATAAAAAAGTTTGTAGATACCATTATAAAAGAATTATAAAAATCAACTGTATCACCAAATAGTTTTCCTTTTATAATATCGTTTATTACAAGCTACCTCTAATAACCATCGATTCTCTATATATAAACATCTTTGATTTACAAATCGAAATCGATATGTATTTAAATAATATAGATTTGCGAAGTGAAAGGCTAATTTAAATGTGTTTATGATTCAAATAGCCGTTCGCGAAATCTCCATATTTTATTGCACGGTATACAGTGTATTGGAAGCTATTTCTGTGTGAACAAAACACAAACACATACATATTCACATATACATATATCTTTACTGTATCCTCGAATAGATTGCCCTCTCTCGAGCACTATTTTGCGATTTATTCTTCGATCGGAGCACTTAACGACGTCCCTGTATTCTAATGGGCGTACGTTCCGCAGGCATCGTCGATTCCCAAAGACGAAGTCAATCAAATTGCCCATCAACAATGCATTTCCCTTAATGCCTTAACCGTTCAAACGGTCGATCGATAGCTCGCAGACATCGGTGGATCCAGCAAAGGGAGGGAAGAACGCTCCTCCTGCGGTGCAAAACCGAGAACGTATCCAGCCTAACGAGACCAGCAAACACTTGAATGAATCTTGCGATGATCGAGCGACCTCGTTTGCAACCGAACGAGTCGAACAAGACGTTCTCTTGATTAGTCGTGCCAAAAACCAGCTGCTTAAAAAAATTATTCGACAATCTCGTTCGTTAGGAAACTCGCTCGAGATTTCTAATCTAACCGAACGTACTTGCATTGATAATCTATAATTGTTCGAAACGAAAGTCAACTCGATAATAACGGAATACGGAAAGTTTCAAGTCCTACTTTCGCAGAGCCGTACTTTTTTCTCGTTACATCCCAGTTCCTTTTTTTAGCAAGACTAATTAGACCAGCCATCAAGCTATTTCCTCTCTCGAAAGAACAGTAAAGCCCTAATTACTTCGCGCACCAGCGCGCGATACAGAAAACCGAAAGCAACATATTCCACTCGCTCGACCGTCGCCAAAAATAAACGAAAGAATTACTCGAGTCCCAATAACCGTTCCGCCATCGTTTGCCCCGTATCGTCCCCTCGATATTCGCTAGGATCGTCTCGAGCCTGATCCCAGCCTTCGTCTATCGCTACCATCCGATAGAAGCTTTTCCATGAACCTTAAGGTGAAACACTCGCGAGCTACTTCTGTCTCGATTGTTCCAGCGTGTATAACCGTTTCTCCAGCATCTCTCGATTCTCGATCGCAGGAGCACCAGCGACGCTGGCTCGTCGCCAGTACCACCGATCGAGGGAGAAGAAAGCGAGGAGGATGGCGTGCGGGCTGACTTTCGACTTCCGGCGGAGGCTCCTCGACGGCGACGACGTCACGAGGTCTTCCTCGAGGTGACGCTTTTTTCTTTTAACCCTGAAAACGTGCCAAGACGGAGAGGGGGGAGGGGCGAAGTGGCCGCGGACAAGAAATCGCCACGGGGAAGGAAAAAGATGAGAAACGAGCAGGGAGACCTTGGCATTGCTCGAGAAGAGAAAGAGCGAACTCGTTAACGGGGCGGGGGATTTTTCGGCCACTGTTTCCCTCTCGATGATGAAGATTGCGTGGAGGATGAAAGGGAACGTGTCTCTGACGGGTAGCCGAGATCAAAGCGATTTTTACTGCGGAAAGTTTCGAGGGGTGGCGCGAGAGTTTCAGGGCATGCGAAACACGTGAGCCACGTGTCTCGAAGGAAACTCGAAGACACTCGAGTTTAATGCGATTAATCTTTTTGTCGATCTGCTATTCTAAGTATGCTCTGATGCGATTTTAATCGAACAGAAAAATTGCACGCGACCCTAGGAAGTTTCGCTGCAAAATCGAAGCGTCTTAATTCGCATCGTTGCGCGGAACGAGTCCTGAAGCTTGTTAATATCTCATTTTTACGAGGAACAGGCTCGCAAGTATCGGTTCCGATAGCAGCCGGAAATACCCGAGAGAAGCTGGGGGTGTGGTCGGTGCCAAAAATATCAATTTGAACTGGTAGTCGCATCGTTGTTACGTAACGCAACCGAGAGACAATGCATCGAGTTGCATGAACCGGTGCAGCGCGGGGAATTTCGCGGAAGTACAATGCACGACTGACACGGTCGCGTTGAATAACGAGGCCCGCAGTTCTCGCTGTAAATGCTTCATTGTCTAAATGGAACGACGCAATACTCCGTTTCCCATCAGCCTGGAGGGAAGAAAGCCTCGGATCCGCCTTCCAGCTCGCTCGACCGGCGCTCCGAGTATCACAAGCGCTTATCGAGTTCGTTTCATCGAGTAACGCTTAAAGGGTTGGCTGAGTACGACGCCGTTGACCCAAACTGGCTTCCTCGCTCCGCACTTTGCATCGAAATTTTCCGCCTCGATTACTTAAGCGCGCCTCTCGAACGCCTCTCCACGTTATTGTTATCAATTTCAGAGTGGTAGACATTTTTTTCAGACCGATCACTTCCGCGAGAGTATTATGAAATTTAAAGATGTCTGACGCATGAAAAGAGGCGTAATTTTGAGCGAATGAAACGAGTCGTATGCACTTGTCAAACCGTTGCATCGTACTCGAACGACAGATGCTACTTTCACAGTAAACCGCAGTTTACTTTTAAAGCTCGTGCCCAACAAAAACGAACGATCCACGTGAAAGGACGTAACTAAAGTATCGAGGTAAACGAACAACGAGACTCGTCTCGCGGATATACAACGGGCGAAAATACCCGACGAAGGTCGACGCGGATGCTTTCGAAAGTAAAGCGTGCTTTATCCGGGCATCAACTCGGAACGAAAAGCAGGAAGCGAGCGTGGAAGAATCCAGCGGAACATCCGCGCGGCAAACATCTCCGAAACAAACATCCCGTTAAAATCCCGCGCCGTGTCTGACCGTAAAAAGAAGAATTCGCTTTTACGCCGAGGAATTTCATCGATATTTCAACCGGGCTCTGAGCGCAGACTCTCTCATTAGGAATTTAAACTACTACACCGGCTAGCGAAAAAAAAAACAAACGCGCGCGCCACTCGATAAATCGTTCAAAGTCTTCTGGTACTGTTCCCCGCGAAATATGAGAAAAGTTTCGCGGTGTTTTTGGGGAAGAAACTTCGTTATCGAGCATCGAACGCGTTCGAGTAGACACAAATGGCATTCGAGTGGTACCATTTTAGCGCCCTGATACAGTTCGATAATGAATCTCTTGCCGATATTTTCAGGGATTCGCATAAACGAAATTGCTCGCTCGAAACGTGACGAACGGAGAAGAACGAAGAATTGAGAGTGGCGCGGAGACAGACAGGGAAAGTCGACGATGAACGGGTTGCAATCGAGGGAGAGTCACGTCTCGTGGGAATATGGGGCAGAAAACGGTGGGTTTCGAGTGCGGGTGCATTTAGAGGCGATCCAAATGCAAACACAAAGGGTCTGTTGCGCGCCGATAGAACGAGGCGTTTCCCAGCTTCTCGTTCAACGACGCTCTCCAGAGTATTTTGCGCGGAAGTAGCTGCGAAGAGGAGAGCCTGTGCGCGCCAGAGTGGATTGTCGTATCGATTTTCCACCTCGTACACAGCCCGGAGTATCCGCGTTCTACAAATCGAATCACTGAAATTTCGAAACTCTTTGCTCTTCTTCTCTGTCGGTCGAATCGCTGGAGGAATCGAGCCGAGAGAGTCGAAAAGGTGGAAGTGAAAAATATCGCGAGGTGCGTTTGTGTGGAATGCTGATAAAAATTTGATCGTACGTCTCTTAAATCAATTATAGAGCTTATCTCGGAAGAATGCACGCGAGTAAACGATAAATCTTTCGCGTGTCGTAACAAAGTAACAAATTCTAGCGGATAAAATCTTCGCGTTTGTAGCAAACGACTGTTTCGCATACCTAAACCTTGATACCCGTACTTGGCTCGATGGCTGCTCCGTGAACCGACGATCACGCTCGTAAACGTGGCGCGGAGCGAGCCACGGACTGAAAACAAGCGAGATGTGTGTCGTCAAAAATTTCTACGACAGACCACTCGTCTCTGAAGCGGTCTCGTTGACCTTCTTACGCTTCCACGCGAGCTTGCGATTACGCGAGGAGCGGCTCGATCGAGAACTGACCAGAGAAAGGGCGCGATTCTTCCGCGTTCATCTCGGAACTCTCCTCGTGTTCGAACTGGAACGATTGCACCGAGTTTCGACCTCGATAAATGTCAGAGATAAATCGAGAGAAGGATTTAAAATGCGTTTCGAAGCGGATGCAAATGCGAAACTTTGAGTATAAGATAGGGGAGGAGGTTACTGGGGAAAGTTTGATTCAAAATATGCAGAGATATTCATAAATGGATTTAAACTATATCACGCTTTGAATGCGGTGGAGGTGTTTTCGCGGTGTATAACCTGGCACAACCTTCTCTGAAATACTGATAAATACGTCGATAACAATTTCGAAATGTAGTATCAAAAATAGTCGAACAGAATGAGGAAGTAGACGCATAATCGAAGAGAACGTTAAAATTCTAAAGTATTCCTACGATTTTAAAAATCGCAAATTATTTCTGTTCCTGACATCGATCCGACGTATCAGCTATTCCATCATTTCTCTGACAAATAAAAAATTAACTAAAATCGTATAATTCTAGCATTACATAAATATTCGTGTTATTAAAAAGTCCCAACAATGTTATTTCTCTTCGTCGACACCCAAACTCGCCTCTCTCACTGACAATTTTGCCAATTTCCGTGGAATTCTCGAGTCCCTTTTCCCCCTATCGAGACGTGGACATTCCTGAAACGTTCAGGTCCACGCGCGGAACGGAAACGGCGCTGGTATCCGATCAGCAATCCGGCGGCCTGATTTCCGCGGCCTTCGCCAGGCTGTTCCAATAAAGAGATGCTAGCCGCGAGTAGAACCGCGGTCTCTTCCCCGAGAAAATCACTCGTCGCGAGTGTAACGAGCTCCCCGGTGGCCTCGATCGGCCGCGCGCACCGGAAACCACGCCGTGGCGAACGGAAAAAGCTGGTCGACCAGCGCGGTCCCGCGACAATTAATAACTCCGCCAGCTGTGCACCTCAGCGACCCGGTGAAAAACAATCTGGAGCGATCCAGCCGGTCGTTCCCGATAATCCGCGGCTGGCAATCGATCGAGAACGCTCCAGACCGGTTTCGCCAAGACGGGAACTGACCTAGTGACAACCACTTCCTCCCGACGATGGCGTTTGATCGATTAGAGTGGCCTACGACGCGTTAAACTCGCTCGATGTGTAGAAAATTGTTTCGATACGGCTTAGATATCGCGCGTCGAGTGTTCGAGGGAGGAAATGAAAAGGAAGAATTGGAAATCGACATTCCGCTGTCGATTGTCTTGCCAGCTTGGTATCGTACGAGAAATTCCCTTCGATATTTTACTCGAGAAATAGTGCGAACGATTATGTTCCAAAGAGATCGAATAACGTTAAATGACGATCTCGGATGATCCCAAGTTCAAACACTGCCAATGGACGCGTTTCGCAATGAAAGAGCAAGCCAGTGGAACCAGGACACGGCGACGAACGCGCGATGAATGAACCAGCCTCGATTCCTCCTTGATCCCACTCTCCCCTTCGACGGATCCATTCTCGAGGTCCAACGCGGTCGCGTGGCGCTTCGAACGAAGAACGAGGCTCGCGACCGCGGCGGAGCACACGCGGAGAAACCCTCTCGACCATCCATCATCGAGGGGTTTCCATCCGAGGCAGGAAAGATACCAGGAGCGGAACGATCTATCAAGTTATCAACTTATCGTATCTCGCCGCTGGTGCTCTCGAAGGAAAAAGCGAGCGAGCGAGCGGACCCCCGCTGGAAAAGACGGAACTCGTTACTTTTTCTCGATTCGAAGAGAATCGCCAGCGTTTTGGGACTCTCGTCGTTTCAAAATCTGTGACGGTTCTCGAAATACCGCGAATTTTAGAATACACGGAAGTCTGGCAATTAGAAATTCGGGAGACAGGAAACGGTGACGATTCGTGGGAATTGGAAACTTGGATCGATCGGAACTCTTACCTGAGATGAATTTAGAAACTCGAAAGCTCGCGAGCCCGGAAATTTGGAGATTCTTCAACATTTTCAAGCGTAAGAGTTCTCTTTCGACGAAATTGAAAAAAGATTACTCTGCACTTGCGTTACCAAAACCAACGAAGAACCTGAAGAGCTGAGAAGCAGCTCGTTCGAAAATAACCAAATCTCTAGCTACAACCGAACGCCTGGCACCTCTGTTGAGGTCACTAACTGCATAAAAAAGTGAACGACACCCGGCCGAGGCGAGTTACCTTCGCCGCCTCGCAGGAAGCCGCGCGTCGCTTAACGAAATATACAGTACCGATCGCAGAAGTTCGGCTAGTTGGCCGCTGGCCAGGCTACCTTATCCTGATCGAGGCGAGCGAACGATTTCCAGACCTGGCGAACGGAACGAGAAGATCTCTTTTTAAGATGGGGACGAGGCGCGCGTTCGAAACGGCGCGGCGGTCCAACCGCCGCGGGACCAACTGGCTTCTGGCAATGATTCGGGGTACGGAGGCGCCCCGTGCTTATTTTCTCGGTGGAAGATCGCCAAAACAGACTCGACACAGTTCGCCGTGCCGCGTTTGCACGTTGGAATTCGTTGAGGAACGGGCACATTATAGGTGACATCATCGCGGGCCTCGTCCACCCTCCCGCGTATTAGGGTGCGAACGAAGCGCCATTTTCTGCGTGCTTAACGAACGATCGTCCGGCGAGATTCGTTCAGTGTAATTGTACAACGAGTTCTGATAGTAAATCTCTCGTGAGAACGAGAATTTTTGATCCGAAGCGATGTTGAAATGTTGGGTGCAGCGTTAGGTGCTGCGAAGAGGACGATCGACGGTGGACCATTAACATCTTCCAATCTTGTCCCAATATACCGTCGTTATTGCTCGTTAATTTACTTATTCGTGGTTTTCCAAAAAATTCTAACCGAGTTATTCGTAAAACATCAGCATTTCCCTGGCAGAGGACCAAAGGCGTGCAATGCGGCTCGGGAACAATGCCGTGTAATGGGGAAAAATGGGTCGGGTGATTCATCCGAGCGGATGGCGAGGAGAACGAAAATATTTGGAGGATCATTCAAGGATTACTGTATTCCATGTGTAACGAGGCAGCGTGGAGCGTTGCTTATTTTCACGTCTGTGTACCGAGACGGTGTGCTCGTTTGCTTAATGCTCGGCCAAATAGACAGCAACCTGGTGGAGAACGTCCTCCTGGCGGAACAACCTGCCTTGGTCCCCGCGTTCCGTTCCAAAATTGATTGATAGAGTTTAACAGAAGTACCAGGAGGACGCGGAGTTTACATGACCGCGATTTGCCACGGATAGAGCTATTCGCATGCCAATAGCGTGGGGTGTCTAAGATTCTCTAGATCCAGTACGCTTCGACCGCGACGCTCAATGGGATCTAGATTAACCGGGATCTGCGAGGCTGTTCGAGTTCTCCTCATTGCCAGTGTCTCCATTGTGCGATCTTAATACGTGTCAACGGTCGTAGAACTTTGGTTTGTTAATGATTACCGTCTGCGTGCGAAATGCTGCGAACGAAAGTTAAACCAGTGACTTGAACAAATCCTTAAAGGAGAAGTATAACGGATTCGCAACATCCGATTCAATTGAATTTAATCAAATTTGCATTTGGTAGTGACCACTCTGTCGAAAAACCATCGAGAAAAAAAGGAGACGAGCATAGTTCCGTAAATAAAAAAAAAAAAAAAAAACACTGGGCACTGTTGTCAATCAAACGCGAGCGAAGCCGAGACCCAACGCGAAACGACCAACCCCGAAAACCAACCATCGATCATACGTCGCGATCCATTTCATTCTGGAATCGAAAAAAGCAGAAAAAAAAAACTAGAAACGTTGCCTGTTTCCCCGACGACGATTTGGACGGGAAACGGGACGAGAATGAAAATGAAGTTCGGAGAATCGATCGTGACAGAGGACGTCCTCAGACAGGGTGATCGGCGAGTTCGCGGAATTCGATCGCGACGAATTCGGTTCCATTGAAAGAACCGGTGCCAAAATTCCGTGCGTACACCAGTCAACCCCGGTGTTGCACGCGTCTATTTCCGGCGATCGCATACCGCCAGCGTGTTTTACCGCCTCTTGTATCGGCCGGATAATCGCGTTTCTAAAATTACGAACAGCGGGATCCTCGCGCGGACCGCCACCTTGCGAACGGAGTAACCTGCTTCGCCGTGGAAATCATGGGAAAACGACGATGCTGGGACCGAGATAGGAACTGTTTCTACGAGTTCGCAGTTGGGAATGCTTGAACGCGGATCTTTGGTGATCTACGATGGTTGTTAGAGGCGAGCAAGGATGAGATAGGACTCGTTTGTAGTGGCAAACGAACGTGAAAGCGGATCGCTGCGATAAGCTGGCTACGGATGCTTATGCAAATTGCGTGTTCTTGCGGCTAGAGGGATTCTTTTCTCTATTATACATTTTCTGTGCTGTGGACTATCGATAGGATTTAATTGCGAAGTTTCATCGAGAGTCTTCGTTCCTTTTCACCGCGTTACACGTCGATCTTAACGATCGGTAGACGATGCTGTTACGCGCTAGAACGTAGTTTGTATCTGTACACTTGGGAGGGACTGGTAGTTTGGTAACAAATGGATCTCGAAGCCGGCGCTATTCGAAACAAATGAGAATTACAAGGGTTGTCGCGCGGCTGATCGAACGAACGTATTTAAATGTTTCGTGTTTGATGAATAGGATGCCGTTCGTGACTCAAACGGCCGTTCGTTCTGTTTATAGTTTACAAATGTACTTTTAATGTGTACTGGCTTGGCTTGGAGAGCGAAAGTTCAACCGAGCGACTCCGCGTCTAACAAGTGGTGCCCGTTGAATGCATGCAGCGGCGAGTCTTTCAAGAATGAAAAGCGTATACAAGACACTCGTGCGTTTTCTACAACTCTTCAGAGACGTCGAATCGAGCGCGTCACGTTTCCCAGCCAACGCGAGCGATTGAATTACGTTTCGAGAATCCTTCGTGGTTCGATCGATCTCTACGGACGAGCGTAAATTTGAAAAGAAGCTGGCAAAATCGAGAAATCTCTCTCGAACGATACTCGCGTTCGCGTTCCACCGGGAACAATGAAAGCGCGAGGGCTGAAATGTTTATCGAGACTCGCTGCAATTATCATTCAACAGTCGCACCGTCTGGCTAGCATAACATTTCTCGTAGCATCGATTCGAAAGCGCGTTAACCGAGCCTTGAACCTTCGTCGAGCGTAGCGGCGTATCAACAGGGACTGTTTGCCAGGGCGCGGTGATAAAACAACCAACAACAACCACGGCGAAGACTATCGCACGGCGGTAACGCTCTCTTTGGCGACGATAAATATCGCTTTTGAGTACAGGGATTTGCTCCCAAGCTACTTGGCAAACGAACTCCCGGAAACTGGGTTGAATATACGAGCAGCGATACGGGGAACTTGTTTCAGAGCTGATTAAAGGAACTCCCTCGTCCATAACCGGAGGAATTAAGCGCAGTCTTCGAACAATTTTTACCGATAATCTGACTAACATTGAGAAAAGTGTGCGTGCTTGTAAAAATATTCAAAGATAGCGCGTCGTCCAACAACCCAAGCGATTCCATTTCCAAGTCGAAAGCTTTTTATGACCCATTTCACGATCCACGTGTTTAATCGTGTACAATTTTGTCACTACTGAATGCTGGCTTTGAACAGAGTTAAGATTCCTCGCGTAAACGAAGCAGCTCGCAAATTGGAGCCACATTCGAGCGAATGTTCGTCGATCGCAGCGAGGAAACAAAGTCGCTTCGTTCGCCTCGCGCGCATACGATTAGATTCTCCTGGCGTTTACACGTTTTCCACCAGTCGACTTCGAACTTTCACCAAACCAACCGACAATTAGCCAGCCTTGCTCTCCGGCGGGAACAATACGGAATTCCGCGGACGTGTCGAGCAAAAACTTGCAATTAAGCGTCCACTGCGAGAAGAATTCTCGTTACCGCCACGTGGGACGAAGGATACAGTTTCCATGACTAACATCTGAATTACACCGTCTAGTTTCCCGCGAACCTACGATTCACGCTCGGTTCTACAACTTCAGCTGAAACGTTCGAGTTTTATGCCGATAAAATTTCTGAATTCGAACGCGTTTTTGCACGCATCTACACGTATCCAATAAATTACGTGAATACGTGAAAAATTCGATTCAATTCGAAACCGTGGCCAACGTCCTATAAAATATTCATCTTTCACGTCACAAAATCGATGAAAAAAAAGAGCGGATATACCAAAACCTCCAATAAGATAAAACGCGAGTAAATGAAACTTGAAACAAGACCCTATAAAAATCGCGCGCGCGAGCCAGACCAGCAATAAAAACTTGCAGTTCTTCGTTCCAAGTTAATAGACCCATTAACCGTAATTAATCGATATTACATCGTGCCAGAGGCTGGGGATACCCGGGTGCTCGTTCGCAACGCACTTTCTCCCAACTGTTCGTTATTATCGGAGCTCTCGTCGAGCCGGGCCCGGCAACTTTCCCAATTATCCCTTTTACACGCGAAAGTAAAACTTCCTCGGGGACCGTGTTCCGATCAAAGGCGACGGGACGATAACGAAAGTCAGTCCCCTCTCTCGCTCGCGAGTTCTCTCGTTGCTCCTTCGCAGGCACGATCGCGAAGGAAGAATCCCTTCGAGCAACGGGAGTAACAAGCCGCGCATAATAAAAAGCGTTAAACACACCGGAATCGAAAGGTTCGACGAGCGCGAGATTGCAACCAGTTCGCTGACCCTTTGCAACCGGCTCGATCGATCACGCTCGACGCCACTCCTCGCGCGGCTCTAAAGCGTCTTGTTTATCTCCGCGAGAGCAATATCGCGGCATCGACACTTCGATTCTAACCAGCGCGACGATTCAGCCGATCCTCGCACCCTCTTCACCTCTTATCGCGTCTCTTTCCCTTCTATCTCGCTGAATTGATTTTGGGCGGTTCGCGACGTGGAATTCGCGATGGAGAACGACACAAGACGTCGTCTCCACGAGATGCAAACCAGACTTTGTATAAACTGAAACTTTATTACGATGGTAGATCGATGTTAATCGTGATACAAAGTTTCTGGATAAATTTTACTGAACAGAGAAGTCTTCCTCGCGCACGCGCGGTTCTTTATTATTCAGGGGAGCGGATAATTTCGTTCTCCATTATTCAGGAGTCGCCAGCGAGATTGATAATTGACGACAGCCGCGCGCAGCCTTGGAACGAACAGATAACAGCCTGATTCGGCTCGCCACCTGAACACAGACCACTTGGCTCGGTGAATAGGGGTAGCCCTCGTCGACACGGGAGAATCGCATCGGCGTATCGGTGCACCCACGCGTGGTTTATCGTCCGACCAGCCGCAGGATCGCCGATACGCGATCATCGAACGACACCCGTTCGTTTAATGTCGCGACTCATCCGCGCCACGAAAGCTTGGAATGCGCGCGGACGACCTTCCATGGCCGCCCACCGACGACGTGCCCGCGAGTTTCATTTCGCGTGGGTGTCGCCGCGATATTCGCCGCGATTAGACGCGATCTTGATGGGCTCGGTTGTCGGAGCCGCCACGCCGTTCGACTTTAACCGTCAGCTTCTTCGGAACGTCGACGAGTCGCCTCTAAAGACCTCGATGAAGCTTAGAGAATGTTCAGCATCCGTTGAGAAAAGGAGAAAGAATTCTACGACAAAGATCTATCGCAGTGTCGTACGATTAACTTCCCTTGAAAGTATAGAAAATATAACGTCTGAAATTTTTAGACAACGTTCAACCATTCTCTTCTTCATCCACGTGTTTTACGAATAAATATCGCAAACTTTGCTTCGCGACCCTAAAGTATCTTTCGTACTCGCGTAGTTGAAGAAATTAGCATCGCGTGAAATTGGTGGACCGTTTCGAGAGAGCAGCTGTCTTCAACGGAGTATCGAGTGCATCGAGTCCCCACCTCATTGTCATCGAACCATTATTATCTTCATATTCGACTGGCAATAAATAATGTCGAAGCACCGGGTGGACTTGTTGGACGCGTGTTACCAGGCCAGTGCGCATCGTGCGCGTGTGCACGCGCATTGTTGCTGGCTCCTCGGCAACAAGACCTCTCTCTCAGCAATCGAGACTGGCCTGCTTCTATTCTGGTGCCGGCTGACAGGGTAAACACTCGCGGTACCAACGACCCTGTCGCAATATGGCGCGGTCAAGGTTCGCCCAGACCTTCCCAAGGCTCTTTCGTTCGTCCCGTGCGGGTCGAGGCACCGTGCGCGAGTCCGTAATTCTGATTAACTCGAGATTACGGTTAAACATCGATGCAAACATCTCGCCTCTTGTCGATTAACGGATACGGAAATAGAAATGCCGTGGAATGCGCGAAAGGCAATGTCGAAGACGAATGAATTTATACATTTCGATGAATAGAAAGGCGTTCCCTTGAGACTTCTATTTTTAACGCGTATGGTATTTATTACGTCCTGCGTGAGTTTCGATCGTTTGAGTTACATAATAACGAGGACATTTTTTGGTCGCACGTTTTACGTAAGTATTTGTTGTAACTTTTTCCGCCTCCAGATCGTTAGGCATTCGTATTCGCTCGAAGCTACGGGATTCTAGAATCAAATATACCGTCCGCTGCAGTACGCTAGCGGAGTTTAAAAAACCGTGGGCTTTAAACGGGAAACGAAATCCAGGACGGCTCCATTTGCCGAACACGCGTCGTCCGCGAGTGGATATCGATGTTATCGACTTTCTCGCTAATGAAACCAGTTATTATCTATGCATTAGAAACGTGGATGACTTAGGCCCGTGCGATAGCGAAACGTAACTTTCTACGTGGTAGCCTTTGGGAATTCCCCGAGGAAAATTGAACAGCTGTTCCGAACGCGTGACTCACGTTGCCAATGCAGGAAGGAAGGCTCGAAAAGAAAATCTTGTCAAACTCGAGCTCGATTTGCATACGTACACGATCCGACGAAGGAAGAACAGATTATCCATCCCTGCTAAGGGGTAATCAACTTTTTCCACGGTTCACCAATCGTCACGAAAAATTGCCATCCTTTTCGCGTTCAAATTTTCACGCGCGAATCGAATAACTCCGAGAGATTCGATTTCACGGAATTTCACGATGGCTCGGAAGAGAATTCGAGATCGGAAAAATTTGCAAAGAAAGAACAACGCGTCGCGAGGAATAAATTCTAGAATAAATCCCTCGCGATGGCCTCCTAATTCGATTGGAGCAAAAGTGGTCCACGTTTCGGTCGAGTAAATCAACGATGAATTAGCATAATTTCTGTCTGCGGTGTTTGACGAAGCGAACGGCTGAATACTCCGGTTCACAAATACTCGACGGCCTCCGCAGAGATTCCACGAAGATCGTTTACTTTGTCCCATCGCCTTGAGGATCGTCCGCAGGGAAACCCGTCGACCAGCATCAGACCAGGTAGAGAGAGAGAGAGGTGTGTATATGTATATATATATAATGCAAAACCGTGAGGCGTGTGCAGTTCGCATTAATGGAATGCGGAATATACATTCCTGGTTCGGTTACGTAAACGCGAACAGGTAGAACGCGACGCGTACCCAGCCGCTCGTCGATCTTCGTACGATGTTGTTCCCAGATCGGTTGTCACCGCGAACCGTGTCCGTGAACGCTATCTCTCGCGTCCTCGATAATTAGCGGCGTTCCTCGATTAAAAGGCCGTCGAGGTTCCGTCGAATCGTCGATCGAAATACCGCGTCACCTCTGATTTCATACGTTCGTCTCTCTGCGTTCGCCCATTTTTGTTGTTAAGAGCGTGGTCACCGGATCGATTCGAGCGACTAGATTGCTTCGTTAGAGCAAAAACGCGGGAACACAGCGCGCGTCGACCGTTATTCGAAATGTGTCACCGCGCGTCTGGTTGAAATTATTAAGCCACATGTTCCGAGTGCTCGTGGGAGCTGTTATTCCGTCTCGGGTCAGAGGAATATCTGTTGCATAAACTATGAACTGGCTCGCGAGTGGTTGATATTTTATTCGTAATCGGTATCTCTGTTGCACGCGTACCGCGGATGAGTCCTTGATTCGATGAAACGCGAGAGTCTGACGATCATTTTAATTCCACCGCCAGTTTGAACGTTAACGATTACTTCGAGAATTGCAGATGTTAACCTGGAAGCGGTTCGAGGGGGAAATTCGAGGGAAAGAAAAGAAGCTTGCATAAAGTAAGAACGCTAATTGGTGTTGCAACGAGCGTAACAAGAGTATTCGCCGCGCGGCGAAAATTCCTCGGTGGAATTATTAAATCTAATTTTCGCCGATAAGTCGTGCAGCAATTCCAGTCTCTAATTATCAAGCGTTTACGACTGTTACATAAAAAGTACGATCGCGCAATCCTCGCGAGGTCTGCTTTGTATGAAACCTCTGAGTCACCGAATCATAATGGACAGATAATACAGAAATACACTCGACGAACCGAGGATGCGACGGAGCCGATGACACATACTTGTCAATCGGATCAACACCTCTGCTATTTTTCTGAACGTAAAAACGAGTCTCGTGGAACTGGTTACCAGTTCTGGTCGATACGTTAATCGAACCCTTCGATCATCGTTAACCATTTTTTCAACTCTGTTGACCTCGATGATCGAATTTAATGGAAACGCTATTGAGCGATACTGACACGTACAAATGCGATAATGGCGTTTATCAAATTTACCGAATTGCTTTTCTATTGCTTTTATACGCGTTGACTGTTGGAAATTTTCAACGATTCCTCGAGATCGCTGGAGGGTCGCAAGGAACGGCGAGGAGGACGAAAGGTATGATCGCATCGAGGCTCGAGGTTGGCAGAAGGATCCAGCGAGGAAATTGACCGCTGTTAAGCGTTCGACAATGACGATGGAAAGAGAGGCAGGCAGGTCTATTACGGAGGAAGGCGAGCGGACACACTGGTGGCGAACGGGAACAGGAACGGCGGCACCATCGGCGACGACCGCTCTAAATTACCCCGTTGCTCCTACGGAGAACAATGCCCTGGAATGCGCCGTGGATTGTCTTCCGGCTAGGAAAGAAACGATCCTGGTCGAACAGCACGCGTAGTACACGGGATCGCCACTGTAACGATCCTCGTACCGTGGAATCGCGATGATACGCGCTCGTCGAGATAGAAAGTGTACGCGTGAAATTATTTTTTGGCTACTTGTGTGTCGTTTTAATATTATGTAACAAGTGGGTGATTTAAATTGGACAGATTTCGATTCTAGATATCATTCGAAAGGAATTAAATGGGATTCACGTGTTGGGATTCGAACGGTTTAAAATCTAACGAAAGGAAGATTCGTCTCTCTCTCTCTCTGACAACGACACCGTATCACAGAATCTCATTATCCAGAACAGTCTCGGCTCGCTAATGAAACGCGTTCACGGATCGTCGTTCGCGTCGAATCGATGAGTTCGAGCGAAACTCTCGTTGGAGTAGCGACGAGACACGGCGAGGAAACAACGCAGGCGAAGAATCGTCCCGGTTAATCCTCTGGCGGCGCGATCTTCTCGCATCTCGATCGGCGTGGATCCGAAAAATGCGCACAGTTACGCGAACGACGCGGATTAACGGCGTCACGGCCGGCCGAGCAGCGCGTAGATCCGTTACTTTTGCAACGAGCCGAAGTAACAACCGTAAAATCGAGCTACCAGAGACTGGCTTGGCGATTTCGAAAGTTCATGGAAACGATGCCAGCCAGGCGCCACGTGGAGAACGTAGGCGATGACATAGACGCGCGACATCTGTGACACCAGTCAACGCTGCGAACGACCCGACTACCCGGAGGAGGACGTCCCTTAAATCGATTCGACGATGCGAAGCTCGTGATAACTTCCACGGGGTCGAGATTTATCATCGCGCGAAGATCAACGACCCGTGTGGCTGGAATGGTTCTCGTAACTTTGTACAAATTTGTAACATAGAAGCTAATTACTTTTAAGTAGACACGTGTTAAGAAAGATCGAGGAACATGAAACGTTAACAACAACGTCGACCATAAAAGAAACCACTCTGAGGAGGTTCGCAGACAGTAATATACGTATGCGCATCGAACCAAATGAAATCCCATCAGGGTCATGAAAAGTAGCGACGTCCACTCGGTGGACCTAACGGAAACTGAATTTTCTTTTAACGGGACACTGGCCACGAGCGTAGAAAATTGCTAGGAACGCGTTCCACGTATATCCCTGTCAGAAGCGAAGACGCGTACCGATATTTCCCTATAGAAATGCGAAAACCCAAAGAAGAGGTCGGGTCTCCTCTGAAGAGGTGCAGCTGCTGCGGAAGATCACGCGGCGATCGATCCACTCCAGAACTTGCTATGTCTTCGGTTAAATCTGTTACGCGTCTAGATCGCGACTGTCACGACGACTCGAAATGACGCGTGCATATTGAGGTCTGTATGCGTTCGAATTATCTAACTCCTTAAAAAAAAAATTATTCGTTTCTCGACACGAAAGACGAATGATAATCTTTTTCCATGGCAAGGCTGACGATATTTTAATGATTTGGAAATGTTACGAAAGAATTTGTTCTCGAGGTCGTTAATTATATTCAAGCACAAGAGACACTTATTGGACGATGTTGAAATTCGTTTGATCGCGCAGAGGGTTAAAATAATGAAACTGTCGATGTTGAAAACCACCATCAGAGTGTTTACGTACCTCGAGCAACGATCTCGAAGACCAGTCGGAGCTGGAATGAAAGACAAGTCCGAAGAGCACTTTCCTCGTTTTCCCTTTTCGCCGAGCAACCTCCTCGAGGCTCTCATTTTCCGTTGTTTCAACCTGCCTGATAAAACGAATAGTCGCGACAACGACTTCGGAGCCAGATGAAACGTTTCGATTCGCGCCGCGGCGCTTTTCTCGTGCGTCTGAAAAGTTTGCACGTGGGAAATGGACAGCGAGTAGCGACGCAACGTCGAAGTGCATTTCGCCTCGTGGAACGTTTATAATTCTCCAGCTATCCGACGTACCTTTATTCATCTACATTCGTTAATCGTAATTTTAGCGAATTTTCTGCTGCCGCATTCTGAACAATCTCGTTTCAATTACGCTCGATGCGAGGAGAGAAAGCGAAGTTGTTCGTAAGAATAGAGTTCGAACAAAAGCGTACCGTTTGCTGGGGGAGAGAAGTTTGATCAATTGAACAATTTAGGCTGTTGTCAAGCCCTTACTAAATCTAATACACCCAATAGTTGGCGCCCACGTGTTCGTTCCCATTTCACGCATTTACGTGCTCTCGTGTTTCAGTGCACACAATGCGTGATAGAACGAGGACAGCTCTAAGAGGGCCGTTAAACGAGTGAATTTTTTAATACAACGTGTAATCGGAATTTTTCGAACACATTTTGCAAGCAAACGAACACGACACACGCTTGTAGCCAATTTCTAATTTCCCGATATACTCCATTGTCTGATTTCAATCCCACTTGACGCGGCTGATAGCTGTGTAAACTCCATTCTACTCTTAAAGCCCGATGGCATTGATCTGATACCCACTCGGGCGCAAATCTCACTCAAATTCGAAATGCTACTCGATCTGTTGCGCGCAATCCTAAACACCCATCGCTCAAGCCTACAGAGCGCTGCAGAGTTCATACGTACCCAGCATTTCGAGAAGTTCGTTCACCCCTATAACGCGTTTCGAATATCCCCGTTTAATTCGTCGCACTTCGAACAGAACAAATTCTATCTACGCCAAAAACCTGGCAACGATTCTCTCGCCGTTTGCAGGAAAATTAAAACGACAAAACGCTAGATATTATTTATCAGAATCGATCGATCTTGCTAAACGACAATCAATCGATTAAATCGATTGAAACGAATCAATCGATCGTATCGCAGTGTCGATTATCAGCTGATCGATAAGCAATCGCAGATACGAGTAGGTGTGTATATCCGTTCGATAAATCTTTCTGGCGAACAATGTCGAACGATTGGCTCGCGCGGAACCGCAAAATTTGCCCACCGAAACGAAAGTGAGAAGGATTGTTGCGGTTTCAAGTGGCGAAACGCTGCGCCGTATAAACGAAGGGATAAACAGAAATCGAGAGGATGTGGAAATGCCGAGAAGTTTCTCCGGGGCGAGGTAGCGCGTTGAACTCTCGAAATATGTTAACCCGTAATTAGAGAAGCTTTATTAACGTAATGGCTGCGTGGGCCGGCTTATACGTTCCTCGTTCTGGTGTAATACTTCAACCAGTGTCTTCCTTTCGAAACCACTCGTCTTATTCGATCAACCGGCTCCCGCTTGTCATCTTGAAACCCTCTTCGATCAATTATTCGCCGTTTCGCCTCGATATTCATTTGCCTACGTTCCTGTGTAAATAGTCAAAAGTTGAAATTCCAAGTGTACTTAGCGAAATACACTGTTTCGAGACCGTTCAACTTCTTCAATTATTAACACTGCCAGTCTGATCCACGTTTGCACAGGATACAGGAATCTGCGTGTTAATAAATCAGCTGCTACTTGTAAGATCGCGGTCGGAGAAAGGTGGATCAAATTAGATTCAGTTTTCAGACACTGAATTACCTTAATTCAGCGCCCCACCCTCGGCCACGTTCGACCCTGAATTTTCTTGCTAGCCAGACGTGGCCTCCATTTATCAGATCGGCTATACTGCAGACGACAGCTATTTCGGATATTTAAGCTCGCAGCAGAAAGTATTCATGAACGTCTCGAGCAACTTAGCTACTTGACGCAACCAGCCAACGAAGGATTTAGTCTCCAACCTCGATTTACTTTATCTCGTTAGCAGCGCGAAGGAAAGCAAGACAAACACGCGATGTCGGAAGAAAATTAGGGGTAATTATCCAAGGAAAGGAAACCAACCAGATTGAATTCATTGAAAACAGTCTTAACTACCCGTGACACTGTATTATACGATGATATCTATATAATCATAATTAGAGAGTTCCTTAATTCCTCTCGATTTCAGAGAAATTAACTTTCCAAGCGATACAAGGCTCGACCATCGTCGATTTCCCACAGAACTGTCCCACTCTCTACTCGATAAGCGATCGATAACGGTTCCGCGGTTTTACCTTCGCGAGATTCACGCAAAGTCCCCCCTCGTTCGTCCCCGCGACGTCTTAAATAAGTTTCGAGCGAGCCAGGTGTATCCTATTTGCGATGACGGAGGAATTCGAAACTTCATTTCGCAAGTACGATAGGAATGCCTTGGACCGTGAGCCGCTCGAACGGATCGATGGATATCGAATGGCGCGGGGTGGAATATTGAATTTCCGTAGGAAGCCAGGGACAATCCGGGAACGATCGATCGATTCGATGGGAGCCGACGTCGATCGTTCCCCCCTCGAGCTTTTCCGTCGGAACGTTCCGCCGCGCCGCGACAAACATCGGAATTTCCCTGCGTTTCGATTAATTCATTAAGCACGCAGATGATGAAAGGGATAGGGTAAATCGCGGTTGAGCTCCGTCCGTCAGAAACTTTACCACCGTTCGGTGAAATAACGGCTCGCGGGTAATTTATTGGGCTCCCAGCCCGTGCATAGAATTAATTTCAATTTAACCGAGAGCAGATGAATAAAACGGATGAAAGTTCACGGTCCGATCCGTTTTTCATTAACCCCCTCGATGCTCGGTACAATAACGTTTCACGAGCAATTTGGTTTGTTTTCGTTTGGCCGCGGAATACATTTTAATTGGGAGCACGTGGAAGGGAGAGGGTGGTTTTTTAACCCTTCCGTTCGTTTGGCAAAGTAACGTCAGCATTTTCGACGCGAATGTAATTCAATCCTATCTGCAATGAAAGTATCCCAAGTCCCCGCGTAACCTTTTGTTTCGATACCTACCGAGCAATTGTTTGCGCGATTATCTGTGAACTCGATAAATTGCCTCCGCGAGCTGTTCATACTTCTTTCCACTCGGTAACGAGCGCGAGATGTATTTTTCTAAATCGTATTGGAAACGAAGGCAACAATCTGCATACTGTGCGTTATCGAGATAAGTGCTCTTAGCAAGACCAATTAAGCTGAGATTTAATTAAAGTCCTCAGCGAGTCTCATCGATCGACAAACTTGCATTCAACGTGATAAAAGAACCGGGAAAAATAAATCTGTGATCATTTTAATTAATCTTTTTCATAAACATATCGAAAAAAAATTCGGATTACAATATAAATAGTAAAAAAGAATTCGATACATCATATGTCCTCTCTCTCTCTCTCTCTCTTATAATAATTTTAGAAGTGGAAAATTCCGAGTAAATTCCAGCGTGCAAAGAATCGTACCTGGCGTACCTGGCGTGAATTATCGTAAAAGAAATGGCGGATATTTACTTTCGTAACTCGTTAACGCGAGAACGTCGGGACGGCTGTATGTTAATTAACCCAGCCCGGTTGCGTCGCGACTTTCTCGATACGCGTTACGTGGCTGAGTAACATAATCACATAATTGTCGAGCCGCGTTCAGTCGCGACCGTGTCGAGCGGGTAAGAACGACCGGCGAAAGTCGAGTACCGAGAGAAAATCCCGTGGAATCCCGTTGGAAACAATGCCTCCGGCGAACGCGCCAGATACCAGCCTCGAACCGATACATTAAGGAACTGTACGAGAGCGCAGTGCCATCGACCCAGAAAACGAACAAGTTCCTCTGCCTCTCTCGTTTCGAGGTGAAAATATGAATGTGTTGCACATTCTCGTACTTCACAACGCTCTTAATTATCCTAACTCTGTAGAACTGAAATTTCAATTCCAATATAAAGTAGCTTCGATTTTCCAAGTGAAAAAAAGAAAATTTGTTTGTCAGAAATTCGAGATAGCGGGGTACGTCGAGCGATTCGAAGGAAACCACCCCGTGATAGCACGCTAATCCTGCAATTAGAGGCAACCTCGGTGAGCAAAGACGAGAAATGGACGAGGCTCGGCTGGACGAGCCGGTTGAAGACGGTGGATGGCGGAAAAAATGAGGGTGGAAAAGAAACTCGGCACAATTAGGAGGCATCTCCCGGGGGATCGAGCGGAGATCGCACGGGAGAGTTCGCGCCGATGGCCACGCCGTCGATTCCCCATCGCAATTACGCCGTGAAAAAACCGAGCAGCCGTCCGAACCTGTCTTATTGCTTCCAATAATATGAAAATTCAATCCGCGACGATGGAATCGAGTAGCCGATGAATATTCTGATCCTCGCAATCTTTCTCCGCCAAACGTATTCTTTACTTCATTTCGATTCAAAGTGTTTCGCATCGAGGATCGCGATTCGCATTCCGTATTTTTAATGTCTCGGGTTTGTTTCTAATTTGAAAAATTCTCCTTTCTCCTTTTATGGCAAACAAGTATCCAATTTTAAGCTACATTATTGTTCCGACTAAAAACTAAATTATTCGCGTTCATGGGACACAGAGTTGGTCACTCGATGGTACGCAAGTAAAACGCATTCATGCGCGAAGACCGTTGCGAACGATCCTCATCAAAGAATAATTGACAATGTACGACGGACGGCGCAGCGTTTCTCTTTGCTTTATAATAACTAACAAGAATGGAGACAATGGACATTCGAAGAACGTCTTGCGTAATAATTGATTCCGTTTCAATGATCACTTTGAGTTTTCCTCCTCCGCCTGCGACATCTTCGTGTATACTTCAGACACAATAAAACGAATTCGTTGCAACTATAAAGAACAGTACAAGAACAATTCAATCTGAAACTCCAAAGGAAAAAAAACGTGAGAAAGAAAACACACGATCGAAAATTCGTGACGTTCGTTCTCCCCTTCTTCTGGGACGCCACTTTCCTTTTCCATCGCGGACAGCAGGCAAAATGAATTCCCAGCGACGTACACCGCTGACAAACAGCTTGGCCGCGGATAATCGCGCGAATTTATAGATTGTTAAGCGCGAGCGTGGGGCAGCAAGTGGTACGCGCGACTGGAACCTGTTCCACGGCTGGAATTTATTCGCCGCGAGATGTCCCGGGACACCAGGCGTCCGTCGATCGCGCGACGATCTTCTGCCGGAACGAATGACGCGACCGATGACTCCTCCGCGCGTCGCAACGCTTCGACGTACGGGCACGCGATCCTCCGGACGATGACTAAACGTCGTAAACGAGACGGTAACAGGCGGAGTTAGCCGTGACAGCCTTTTCGCGGGGAATCATTGCGCGTCGAGCGTGTTCGACGATAGCAACGCGCCTTCCGAGAACCCTCCGGACGAAAACTGAATGCTAAATTGAATAATCGAACCTCTTATGCGAACTATATCGCATCTCGACTACTTTCGACTGTAACATCTCGAATGTTTCTCTCAGTGGTTGCTCAAGATTTGGTTGAACAAGTGAATGTTTTATTAGGAAATATATTATTCGCAAAGTAGATTGCGGAGGAGGGAAACATAAATAAGAGATGAACGGTTGAGACGAGGAGAAACGCGGACCTGTTCGCGTGAATGCTGATCCGTGTCTGCCAGAAATTGGTACTCCCCTTTTATGCTAATTTCCTCACCCCAAGCGGAAATCGCGGTGCCTGCCTAAATGACTGCAGTAAAACGAATTGAGTTGTCGAGCGTTACTTTCATTCAAATGAAATTCATGGCGCCGTACGAATCTTCTCCGGACAGTTTCAACGGAACGTTCGATCATTCGCTGTTCGTTTGGTAACTGCTGGAAACTGCTAACAACCTCGTAAACGGTGTCCAATTCAACGAACAGCAACGAATATGTCGAAAAGCAAAATCTCATAGAGGAGAATAAAAAAATGTCTAATCCTAACCAAACGTGATGAGCAAAAATTTTACCAACGCGCCATTCCCAGCGTGGAACAATTACGCGCGAGCCCATGAACGCAGGCGCGCGTATGCCAACGCGTCATAAGCGACGCCTGCAACGACGCGAGTGCATCGATGCAATATTCGAAAGAGGCAACGCACACCGGCCAGTCTGCGCATTATCCGGGTTGCTAGGTTTCAGATGATCGTAAACGCACAGTGTCCCCCCTCGTCGGAGCAGAGGCGAGCTCTATTCAGGAGCATCGATCAGAGCGGCGTACGCGCGCGCTCGCCCAAGTCACCCCTTTTCCTGCTCCGGTTCAATAACCGGCGAGTATCACAACTAAAATTAACTCTCCCTTCGGCGGTGGCGTCGAGCCGCTCCTGGGACGCGGCGACGGTTCACCTGGCCGTCCCGGAAACGATCGACGACGGATGGAAGCGGCCGCGCGAGGAACGGACTTAAGGAAGTCGCTTCAGCTCGCGCCAAGCGTCGACTGATCGATGGCGCGCGCAGCGAATATCGCGTTATTTATACGAGTCGCGCAAAAACTCGTAGTTGAGAAAGTATTTGAACATTTTTGGTCGACATTGGAACGGCATCGAGATGCTCGTTGGGAGAAGTAACTCTCTTCGATCAAGTATTCGTGGATGCGCGATTGAATTTGCTTTCGAACGGGGGATAATTTTGCACGTGGGCTGAAGAGTCGAAGAATGTCATCTAATCGTGTATCTTAGAAGTTACATTAGCTGCCTCGATACGTTATTAAATGCTGCGATTAAATGCCTGCTCCATAAACGTGGTAGATACCAATGAGATATAACAGTATACATAATTTTGTCGCATGAATTTTGCGCATTAAAAATTGCCTGAATTATTGCACAATTATGCGTACCAGAATTGGCATAATAAAATCGAAAACGAAAGACGAGCTGTCGAGAGTTAAATACGTTCTCCGACATGTGAAGAGACGATAAGGAAAGGAGCTGCGCAATCCTCGATCTCGGAAAATGAAGATTACATAAATATAATTAATTTATTTCAGAGAGGAACATAACGATGTCCCTAATGCATTCAGAGTGGAGAGCCGACAGATAAACTTCGCGCAGCCCGTTTTATCATTAAAGAGAGTTGAGAAATAACGTTCACAGATAACTCTGAATAGAGAAGGCGTTATTCGTAAGTACTTCTAACACGCTCCTTGAACCAATTAGAGGCCCGGCTTCTCAGCCACTCCGAGGAGCGAGTACGTACACATTAGCATTAGATATCTTATCAATGACCGAAACAGGCCTTCCCCGTCGATAAAATCTGCCGCGCATCTTGAAAGCATTAACGGTGCGAGTCAATTTCTTGAACGAACTTTAATTAATACCACGAGATGATATCTTACAACGTTATCCGTCTCGACTCACAAATGGTACGTACGTCAAGATAGAGCATGATTTATTATAAAAAAAAAATTCTTCAGTCCTCGTTGCTTGGAAGATCGACACGTTCGACACATTTTTCATTTCAAATCGTCGAACGTACATCGCTAACAAACTCTTAGTCATCTATTTAGCAATGAATTATACCCCAAACACGCTCTTTCGCAAAATCGCCAAAAACAGAATGCATATCCACGTGAATTTAAATCGCTGATACTTTGGGCGACTAGCGTAACGTACCGTTCTCTCTCGAGACGCGGGACGGGGTCATGATTTAATCCACGGGACGATTCTTTTATTCAAACGAGACGTGTCCCTCGTCGAAAGTGAAGACTCGGCGAACGGAGGTCCGTCGCTTGGAGGCCACCTGGCATGGACAGGTTGCCACCGCGTCGCACCGGCTTCGAGCGAGGGGTGCATGGAAAATTACGGGCGACTTGTCCCCTGCGAGAGCGGAGGACGATGATCGATATTGAACCGGCGTTGAAAATAGCACCGCCACCGGAGATGTTCACCCTGGCGATCGCCAGACGCCCCCGCAAATATCTGCCCGTTGCCATCGCCCGAAATCCGCCGCTAAATAAATTCCGTACCGCGCGATTCTCGAATGTTTCATTTCGATTCGAAGCGAAATTTAATTGCGATAGGAAAACGATCGATAATAACGCGTCAGTTACGGCTTTTCGAAGCATACGCTGTTGTTCTTAACAGGTAAGAAAAGGTACGACGAGGTGTGTGAATAATGTATGATCGCGAGAGAAGATGAGTGAAACGTAACGATCAACCGCGATAAGTAACGCGGTAAACGATATCGTCATACGATTGCCAGTGTACTGGTATACGATATTAAATTAAACATGCCTCGCGTTTAATGACTAATAAACCTAGCATGCGTGTCGATCTTTCATCGTTTACCTTTATCTTTCCCAACGCCTAACTGACAACATAATAGTCTCGAGCCTCGCGTTCTGAAGGTAATCACCAACAATTATACGCTTAAATATTCATCAGGCAACGCTTCGAACATTGCGGTTGCATTCTACGAATTGCCTACGAATCTATCAGTCCCCTTCTCTTTCCCTTTCGATGTACCTTGAACACGGCGTACGAGGAACGGAGAATAAAAAATTCAACGGGTACGCTCGAACGGTAAAAAAGTATAATGCACGAGGAAACAATCGATCGAATAAAGGGAAGAAAAGAAGCAGCCGGGAAGGGAATCGCGGCGCTACGAGGACAATCCTATGATCGATGATCTCATCCGGCGGTGGACGTGTCTCCATTGATGCCACGAGAGAAGCCGCGGCTGTTTATCGTTCCACGTACGAATTTCTGCTCGCTGGGAGAACCAGCAGCCTTGACATTCCGCGGTGAAGACGTGGCCGCGCGATCTCGCGGTGCCGCGAAGATTAATCGATCCATCGCGACGCTAAGCAAACTTTCGAGCGGCCGCTCGGGGCGCATTCTCCGCCGCGAAACGCCTAACTACGTCCTACCCCCCTCGAAAACGGTATGAATGAAACCATTAAACCCCCCAGCCACTGCTCCTCGTCATCGATGACTCAGAAACGGACGAGCGTTTTTGAAAAATTCTAATATTAAACCGAGCCAACTGGGCGAACCGCGAATTCTTGGCTTGCACCGGGTGCACCGACTCGAGGGATTCCTGGGAAGAGTACGCGCGAACGTTTTTCTATGAATGAAGAAGGATAGCGCGGGCAGTGAGCGAATTTTGCGAACGCGGCGTGACCGGAAAGAAATTTCAAATGAGAGACGATTGCTTCGGTTGAAGGCAAGTCTGATTCGAGAGTTGTCAGGTATGACAGAGGGTGGCGAAGTTGGCAAGGAAGTCGCGATGATACTTGCCGATTCGTCTCAGAATTCTGTATTATTTTCAGTGACAAACACGAGAATCACTTACTTATTTTATCAACTGTGTATACGAAGGAATGCCGAGGCGCCTCGTCAAATGCGCGTGTCCTCCGCGCATAATCAAATTCGATTTTCTGAGAAAGTACGTGCCACGCCAGGAACGTGCTCAACGATTCTAAATGAACGTCTTACTCGATCCTAAATTACTCGTTGCTAAAAAAATGAAACTATCTGTATCACCGAACGTGTCACTGCAATCGACAACGCTCTTCTCCTTCGAACACGCCGTACGAATCGTTTTAAAACAAGCTGCGAGGAGTCCAGACTGCACCCTCTAAAAGATTCACGAGAACACCGTCCAGACGGGGCAACAAATTCCCTAATAAGCCCACGGGCAGATAAATGTTCAACGACGCGTACAAATCGGCGAAACATCGACCTCTTTCAACCTCCGTCGCCCACGTTCGTCCACGTCGGCTCCAGTGAATCGTGAATTCCGGGTGCTACGTCGACGTCCTCGCGGAGCATCGACATCGCTCGTCGAGATTCTTTTGACGCGGAGAAACTGCCCCAGGTGGGGGGGCGAAAGGGACGCGTAGCACGTGGCCGAGTTCGCCAGACTTAAACGAGGCCCGCGGCTACGTGAAAAACCGACGACCATCCTGGATCTACGAATGGAGACCGCGGCGGCTGGCTCGTCGCTTTTCCTGGAGAAGGAAGCCGTCTTTTCCGGGCACACAAGCCCGCGAAATTAGACGATGAATCTTCTATGAGCAGCCTCTCACCACGCGAGCCCATCTCTCGGCTCGATCGTCTTTCGAGAAGCGGATGCGGGTGGCGAAAGAAGAGGAGGAACAGGGGTGGCGCGAACGGGGTGCTGCCGCCAACTACGGGGAGAGACGCGATGCAGATGGCTCGAGAACACGTGGGGAGCGGAGAAGGTTGCAGATGCGCTTCCGCGTCAACGGAAACGGAAGACTGCGTTAACCTTTAAATGTTGCGGTTATTAATACGGTGCTTTCGTCGATGCTTATTGACAGTTTCACGGATCCTATTTATCCAAGGTGCGAGAAAGGTGACGAGGGAGAGAGAAAAAGAGTTTCTCTGTAGAGAGATATCTGTACGTAAAAGTTTTAGGATCCAACCCCTCGATAAATGATATCGATCCCAGAAAAGTTTCGCAGGTAGGAAATGGTGGATAAGCGGTTTAGAGATGAGCTTTCAATTTTATGCATTAACTACCTGTGACTTTATGGATGTTTAGAACTAGGTAAGAGATCCACGGTTAATATCCCAGCGTACCTAATAGGTATGGCCTATTTATGGATTGTACCTTGTTACCTGACCGTCTATAAAGGGTCGGCTAAGTCGACGAATATTACGTGCCCCCTAAGAAGAAACTGGGAGTTAAATCCCGATTTATTGCTTCTGTTGTTTGCCTGGAAATTACAGAATGTAATAAAGTTTTCCGTTCGACGTGTTCCTTACCATGCTAATACAAGACTATCAACAGAGTGTAATCTACGTTAAAATGAAACCTTATTTAACAGCAACTCCGTCATTTTACTGCCTCCGCTAATTCTACCTAACCGAACTGCAATTAAGTTGTCGTTTCTCAATTTCCTGTGCAATCACACGTTTTCACAACTCTGAATGCTACTTTGAAAACGGATAAAAACGGTGAAACATGTCTGGGGAGCGATAAGAAGGCTGAGGGAAACCGGTGGAGGACACGGTTTCTGCTAAACGCTCGTAGTTCGCACGAGAAGAATAAATCGACTCAATCCGCTCAATTACCACGTTACGTAAATACTCGCGGCTTACGCGAGCGTGTTAATTACTCGCCAATCGCGACGTACCAGTGACGAAGCCTTTCTCAGGCAGAAGTGTTACGAAGGACAATGCAGCTTCGTCAGCTGCTGCGATATAGCGTGACACAGGAAGCAGTACGAAAGGGAAGTGAATATTTTCCGTGGAATTCCAGCAGTTCACATACCCACCACCATTTTTTCTTTTCTGTACCTACCTAGAATATTTTCGAAAAGAATTTATTATAATAGGAATTTTCTAAATCCCTTATTTACGATAAATAAAATGACAGATCTTCCTAATTGAATTTTCCAGAGCCGTGCGTGGCCACAGCTGGAAAATACAATTCCATCCAGCTGGTTCATCTTCTCTTTTCTCTTGGGCAATTATATACGCGTCCACTTGTTCCGCGAAAGAAAGTTTCAACCCTTTCTACGCGAGCGCCTCTTAAATGTTGCCTTTCGTTTAAACAACTCCGTGGCAGAATCGAGTGCAGCAGCGGTTGCAGCACGCAACTTGCTTGTTACATCCAATCTGTGCTCTCGCATTGTGCCCACCTTCGCGAAGAAACGGAAAACAGACGATCTAACTTGTCGAGTTACGAAGAGAAAGCAGAAAAATTCCAAGTGCATCTAAACGAGAAGTTTCCTAACGAACTGCGTTTTCTTTCTGGCGGTTTAAATCTTACTAACTCGAGGAGCACTGTAATCTGGCGACTGTAATCTATTTCCACTCGAAAAGAAACAATTTAACAAACGGAGTACGCGTATACATTCCACCAGGACGCTCGCGGATCGCTACAAAGTGAAATGTATCAGAGAGAACTTTCTCCGGGGCGCATTAAACAAATCTATTCGCTGCAGAAAAACACACAACCAGGCTGTTAAACCCCGGTTTGATCGTCGTAGAAAACATCGATCGTACATTAGAACGGCAATAAACTGCGCATTATGCGCGATTAAAACGTATCGTACGATCGGATGCGAGGAGGCAACGTGTACGACAGATTTAACGAGGAACTTATCAGCGATCGCTTGCATAAAATATATACTCCGCGCTCGCGGTATCGCGGTAGAAAACTGCGGTATCGATGTGCACCCTCGATTTCAATAATATCCTGCGTCGATAGGGGCCATTAAAACAGCTCGCGTCTCCTACGAGAGCGAACGCTTGACGTCATGGAGCAATTACTAGGCGTGACGTTCCGCTGTGGCCGTTTCGAGCGACGGCAATAAGATCCAGGTAGGCAATTGGTATTAAGTTCACGTAGAGACGGTGCCAGAAGAAAAGAGAAGTACGGGTTCGAGGCGAGAAATTCTACTGGGGCACCCAACGCTCACCCAAAGCTACCAGCCGTCCCTCTGCCAAACGAGAGGCGTGCTCCTGCCCCCAGGTTGTGTGCCACCATTTCGGTGACCCAGTTTATAGATGAAACCACCCACTCCTGAAAGACTTCCAAGTGGTTGGAATGTTTCGGTACATTCTTACGAACGGTAGAGGAACTGCTTGTTAAATATACGTACGACAGATTCGTAGGCAATTTTCTGTTCCGATAATAGAGTTTAATAGCTTGGTATCATTTTCTGTTTGACGGAGGCCTGTGTATCTAGAATAAATAGCAGACGAGATCGTGGAGGATTACGCGGGGCTCCCATGTTTCTTATTAAACAACATTGTGATCTACTTGTAACGATTTTTCACCGCGAGCAGAAACATTTGCTGTTCGCGTGCGCTTTGCTTTGATTCACGTGTCCTAACAAACACAGGTTTCACGAAGAAACTTGTACAGCGTTCGAAAATATGGGAACGATTTCCGTGGCTGAGAGAGTACCGTATTAAACTTCGATCTCTTAGTCGTCAAATAAATCGAGCTCGACGAGGAAAAGAGAGAAGGGAAAGAAAGAGACGAACTCGGATCAGCGTGTCTTTCACGTGTAAAATTGAGTTAAGGCGAGGAGAATAGGAATTCATACCATCCCGTAGTAACAATGATAAATGCACGGCGCGGGACAAATAGGTAACGCGAAAGACAATTTATCAATTGGCAGGAGAGAACGCTATCCAGCTAACGACAGTCCAAAGGGACCCACGCAACGATGGACGATCCCATTAAAATCAGCGAGCGGAGATCGCGGAGAGCTGGAGGACCCGAAGAAGCATCGCCAGACGTTGAATTACGCCCGTCCTCTGGCTCCCGTAGCGGGCGAGAGGGACCCTCCAGCAAAAGGTCTCCCGTGTACACACGCGCGCGTCGCGTTATCCAAGCTGACCAACCGGGAGCACCATCGCCGCCCGACGATATGGCGGCTCTCCGCTCAATGAATGATTTCCGCGCGGCGTTGCCACGTTACGTCTGCATTCTGCACCCATTACTCCTACTGGCGTCGCGCGTTTTATCGTTTCCTGCAGTTTACTATTAAACATTGCGCAATTATGCCTCTGCGGTGACCTAACAGCCGGTCTACGTCGCGCCAGCTCTGCGTCAGCGTTTAGCCCGCCCAACCGAGGAACGCTCGACGACTGTCGCAACCCTTAAAAATCGAGGCACGCGGAGGCTCGATCGTTATCGAAGATCGAGAGATGTCGAGGAGGAAACGAAAGAAATGGAGAAGGATCGAGAGAGGATGGAAAAACGTGAGAGATTATCGGGCAGAGGGTTGTGTTCCAGTGTTTCTTGGTAACTTTGGGTAACCTTGCGAGTCTCGTATTGCGAGAGGTATTGTAAAATGGAGTCCGTGAAGGTTTCGTTCGGATCAGTCTCGAGTTGCTTGAATGATTCGCGGATTCTGAGAATCCGTCGGGGGGATCCGAGACATGTGTTATCCAATTGGATAATGGACGATTGTAATCTTTGCTCGCGTGCATAATTTGCTAATGAAATGCAAACAGCTTTACGTACGAGAATAGTACCGATCAACGGTGGAATTGGATATTACTGACACTGAGCAAAAGCGAATATGTATGTAATTGAAGAAATTTCTGAAGTACGTATCTTTTACTTTCGTAGCTTCAAAGATATTTCGAGTAAACGAATCATATCGAAACATTCTTACGAATGTCCCCAAAAATTCCGTATTACGCCACAATCTACTGATTCATACGTAGACGAAATTATCGATTGGTCACAAGAGTATCAAACGATTCGAACGATGAATCAGGATAGCGGAGGCATGGAAAAAAATATTCAAATTAGCGCACGATCGTTAAACAATTCTCTGTTGGAGAATTCCACACGCTCGTCGATATCTTAACAACTATACAAACATCTACGATTGTTGGCACAGCAGAGATAACGAGAGAGCTTGACGTAACAGCTGATAATCTCCTTTGTCTTGGAAAGCAACGAACGTTCGAATGAAGAATACCGAGTCACCGTGCTATATACACGCATTAATCCGTCTGCGACCTCGAGCGTCGACTGTGCTAATAGAACTTTTTTCCACCCAATTTCTACGAGAGCGTCGTAATTAACCAGCATCTCAATTTCAACCGAGAAACCTACATACACCCGGCTAGCACGAATTTCACGGCGGAAACGCAAGTTTCCTCGAGTGGCGAACCCATTACGCGCACCAGAGCCGCGCGATGGCACGCGTCAGTTTTTATTCGCGAGCGATGGAGTTTCCACGCGCGGCTGCTGCGCGATTCAGCGTCCACGGCTATATAAGTGCTAATGACGAATCACGCGTATTAGAAGCTCGCGGATGATTGATCGCCGTCCGTGGCGAGAGGCAATGATTAAACGGGCACGTAGCGAGGGCCCAGCTGCGTCTCCAACGGTAACCGCTCGCTTTTCTCAGTTTCGCTCGAATTTCCCGCGAGATATTCATCATCGAGTTTGTTGCGATTCGCTATCGCGCGAAACGAGGAGCGAAAAGTTGCCAAGATGAGGCTCTCGTTCTAGACTGATACGAGGAGAAACTCTAATCGCGCGAAATTGCATCGAGAGACAGCGATTTCCAACGAGGAAACGCGACACGCCAGGATAACCGAGATATCGATGAACATCAACCGCTGGACATCGATTATCAGCGCTAATGAGAGCGCGAGCAAACGGATGTCCGAAAGGTTAACGTTTCCTGTTTGGCAGTGGAACTCGAGCGCCTATCGTCGCGGCTACCGGCTATCGATACACCGTGTCGATCCAAGTATTATCTTCGATGTTTGCGGTTCCGCTTACGCTGTTCCAGCGACGTTTCATCGACTACGAAATCGATACCCTTTTATGTTTCTCGGTAGATGTACATAACTTTCAATGTACTCGAACCAATCTGATATCGCGAGCAAAAGTATCGAAGGAATTATAAAGAACGCGAATAAAGTCGACGCAAGAACACAGTATTACTCGCAAGCTTTGCCTACACCAAGAGTAACGCAGCTTTCGCCAAAAATATTACATTACCAACGCGTCAGCGCGTCATTAACGCACCGAGAGATTCATTTTCAGGTGAAAACGAGCGATAAACGAAATTTTCACCGCTGACAAGAGAGTAGCGGAAACGAACTGCCGCGTGAACCGCGACGGAAGAGAAACACGGTGGACAGAGGACGGTGGAAGGCGCGCATTAAAATCCGGCTGTTCCGTATGTAAATTGTCCGGTGTTGCGCCCGCGAATACACGCGCAGCGAAACCGCGCGTAGATTTACGCGTTCCTGTAACAACGCGCCGCGGAACACGTAGACATACGTGCCTGGAACGCGGTCCACCGGCCACGGGGGGGCTGGTTACTTTCAGAGTAACACGTGTTGCATGATCAAACAACGGAGGAGGAGCGGGCACGGAAGGCGGATAACAAGATTCCTGATCGATATTCCCCGGGTAAGGAAATTTGAGAACGGTCGGACAGAGGGTTACTTGTTCGAATCGGGGCTGTTTCGCTGGCTGAAGAGCCGCGTTCGTGGAAACCACGTTTCGAGTGGACGCTCTGAACACGCTCGAACCGAAAGAGTTCTCGTGTGTGCCCTTCTTGTTCCTCTGAGTCTAGTAATCCTGGTTAAGCGGCGCGATTATTCAACGGGATGTGAAATATGTTTCGTTCAAGGCGTTTGATATACTTTCGTACAAGCCCGTGGCAATGCGAAACGCGAGTGCGTTACGTTGCGAGGTGGTTACGAACGACGTTGATTTTTTCCACAATAAGACATACGGTAAATATAACCAGCCTCGTTCTCAGTGAAGAAAGAAAGGACTGTTCTTGCTCCAAATTACAATAAAACAGCTTGAAAGAGTTTCGACGAATGTACATTATTAGAGCACAAGGTGGTCGTTTGTACGTGAAATTGAACTAAAGAGAAGGAACGATTCAACGGACTTGGAATATCCGAGGGAAAATCAAAGGGGGCGAAATTTCTGTAAGGACAGCGGCGGGGAAGTTCGGTAGCCGCGGCGTGTACATTTTATTAACGAGAGGTCGAATATATTAGCGAATCTAAGACAATTCAACGAACCGACCGCGCAGGCAACAGCCAGCGAGGAATACTAATTCGCCAGGCGAGTCGCGGCACAAAGGCCTTAACCAACCGCGAGCGATCAGAGACAACGAAGAGAAGGCCTAACGATCTATCAGGGCCGCGAGCCTCGCCGTGGAACAAAAAGGCGGCCGCGACAATGCCAGGGACTTTTCGTGGGAGCGCGATAATAAAGCTCCCTTCGCGCGAGCCTCGAAAGAGAAAGAGGTAGTAAATGGACGTGGGGGGACGCGAGTCCACCGTGGCCTTTCTGGCGCACCCTTCTGGCCCTCGCGCGCTCTTTTTGTCCCGCGTGTTCGCGCGGCGACCGACGACCCGGCCCCAGGAACCATCCGGAAGAGGAGGCAGGAAAAAATGGGGAAAAAAGCACGTGTAGGTAGCCGGAGCGGTACGCACGCGGGTTTGTTTACAGGCCATGGAACTCTGCTCTCTGCGCACGAAGGGTTCCTTCGCTCGCGATCGAACCAACCTGATTCTACCTTCGTATCCCTGGCGTATCGTCGCTCTTTTCATTCCGGCTCCTTTTCATCTACTCTCGTGACGATTGAAAGGCTTCGCGAACGATAGGTACGTCGCGTCTTTTAAAGCGGCGAGCGTTATCAGCGATGACCGACGCCCGTGATTCTACGAAGCACCTACGTTTCGCCTCGTTCCTCTCGGTAATTCAAGAAACAGAGATTAGATAGGGGAGCGACGTTGCGGAACGTGACGTTTCGTTTGCAATTTTTCAGTCGAGTAAGGCTCCGTTGCGTCGATATCGAAAGGTCCGCGGACAATAAGCAACCGGGAAGCAAAGCGTGGAAGGGAATCGGCGAGGATCGAGTCAGCTGATCGCGATCGAGAGGCCCTCGAAGGTAGTCGGACAGGTAGGAGGCTAGGTAGAAGGTACGAGCACCCTGGGTGTTAAGCTATTGTTCCTTTGTGCGCGAGGCTACGAGTCTTGAAAAGCCGGTACCTGGGTAATGACCGATTGAATGGCTAATGGATGAATAGATAGACAAAGTGTGTTTCCGTGGCTCCGGGAAATTCTGTTTGCGAACGGCTATGGGACGTTCCTATCTTTTGTTTCCCCTCGCAGTGCAGCTAGGGAATATGCTATTCACGCTATTCAACGGTATTTATTTTTGCCACGTCGAGTTTCAACCGTGATACATCCTATATTGATATTTTACAGATTTGTATATTAAACATTCGATCCAACAACCGAATGCATGAAATCCCCTAGCTTCTACAACAATTTGTACGACAACTATACACAACTATTGTACATACTTGTTCATAAAATACCGAACGATTAACTACTCCTCGCTACACGCATAAATTGCTCGACAAATAGTACGTCGAGTATCTTACAATTTTAGTACTACATAGCCCCACACTTTTCTTCTTTAACGTATATATACAGATCTTTCGTACAACTTCGTACGATGCGCAAGAGGAAGTCGACGAATCTCCCCGGCGTCCTCACCTAATTTCAGAGCGGTACTCCTCGCCCTATCGTCGAAACCGCTTTTACTCCCGCTCCAGTCGCTCCAAGTACCCAAGACGTTCGAAAAAAACTTACCGATCACGGTGTTAGCAGCGACTTCCTTCGCCGCGGCGGCAGCGGCCGCCGGCCCGTGAGCCAAGAAGTCGCTCAGCGACAACGAGGAGGCGATGATCTGCCGTTTCTCCTCGAAATTCAGGTAATCCAGACTGTTGCTCCTCTGCGGGCCAGCGACGATGGTGACGGTCTTCGCGGCGTGATGATGGTGGTGATGGTGGTGCTGCTGGTGCAGGTTGTTCTCCACCGAGAGGTTGCTCGATTTCTCGTTGCCAGCCTCGTTGTTCCCGGGGCTGGGCACCAGGTAGACGCCGCTCACGCGTATGGACATCGTCGACGGGCGTCCCTTGAAACGGCCGCGCTTCTTCCGCCTCCAAGGGCTGAGGATCGCGACCAGACCCGTGGGCAGCGGAGCTACCGGCTGCTGGCCAGCTGAAACATCCTGACGGCTGCCCGGTCGAGAGGTCGGCTCGCGTCGCTTGTTACTTCGAGGCAGCTCCACGGCTTTGGCGTTTAGTGGGTTCACGATCGTTGAAGGAAAATTTATGGGCTCTACCGTGGGCGCTTCTGCGGCTGCCGGCTACTACGTACCACGAACGACGCTTTCGGCGAGGATTCTCGCTGCCTACGATTCTCTAATCGTCTCTCTACCTTCCCTCTCTCCTCGAATGTATATTATATATATGTGTGTGTATATATATATATATTATATGTGTATATATTATATAGCGAAAATTCTTCGATTCTGTCGATTGTCGCATACACCTTTTGTACGATCGATTGCTTGGTTACAACTAGGTAGAAAAAGATAGTAGGCAAGTATTCATTTCAGATGGCAGGATTTCCATATCACTTGTTTACTTTATTTCATATGAAAAATTCCAATTCCTCGGATTCGGGCCCGGCTGGCCGCGGCAGACTTTTCTCCCCGGCAGTTTAGCGTTTCCCAGCGATGATTATGGCACTCCGAGCACGGGGAAATGGCCGGCGAAGCGAAGGTGCCTCCCGACTCCGTCTTTATTTACGACGGAAGGAAGCAGGCGCGGGCGACTTCCGCGCTTTTTTTTCTCGCGACGGCTCACAAGACACTCTCTATCCGGTCGACGCTCCACGGAATCGTCCTGCGCAATAGGAACGGGGTATATAACGTTAACGCACACGCACACACACACACTCTTTCTCTCTCTCTCTCACTCTCTCTGTAGCCGATGCCACTGGCCGGCACTCATGAATGGCGTGCATTGTGTCGTTCGGGAGAGGCCGCGAACGATCGCGTCCCCTTGTCCCACGAAATGTCTCATCACGGTCTATCGACCTTCCGTCGCTCCAATTGTCCACCCCGGCTGACCGATTCAGACGAACTCGAACGGACGCGAGCCGCGATCGACAATCCCCATCGTGGTTTCCGCGAAACCATGCACGGCGCGACGAGACACCGCCACCGCGCTGATACGACAATGACACTTTATCTAACGCCGCTCTCAATTTATCTACGCACACGCGCGTGCCAACGACTGAATTCCACGTTAGGACGCGACGTCGTCGCGCGCGGACGAACGAAGAACATAACCTCTGCTCCAATGGAAACACGGCGAGACGGCGAAGGTCGGTCCACGAGAGCGTTGTTACGAAAAGAGGGAGAATATCCCGCGGCTGTTGTACGTAGAGGAAAAACAGAACGACATTCACGGTTACGTAAAACGCTACAATAAACGAGAGAGGCTGGTAACGAGCGGGTAGGTGGGGGGGATCGAAGCCGGCTAACGCGAGTAACCTCAAACATCCGGCACGTAATCGGCCAGCAGGCGTACACGATGATCGTTGGGTGTACAGACACGTTTAAGAACGTGTTACAGCGCACGCAGAAAGCATTCGGTATTATCGGTGAAACGGCGCGTAACGTCATCGCGCATCGGCGTGCTGGCCGGGAGATGCATTTCGTGGGCGCATAAGGGACGACAGACGCGCACCTTCGAGTACGCGTACCCGTCCACCACGTACTTAGCTGATCCCAGTGGCAGTGCGGATGGCTGGTTTGCGGATGGCAGGATTCGCGGAGGAACGCGATGGCTCCTTCCACGACGTGGTATCACAGGCGGTGACGATTCACTGCAGGCGTCGCCACTCCTTCACGGGACACCTGTGTGCCTTCTAGCTGCAGGTGAGAGGAGAGCGAGACGGAGAGAAAGGACGCAACGATTATAAACACAGAAGCACATACTACGCGCGTACGCACGGAGAGGCACCGTTGAACGGAGACGGAGCGATGCGGCCAGAGCTGTGTGGACAGAGGCACGGTGCCTCCGAACTTAGCACGGGATAAGTAGACGACGACGACGACGACGGCGGCGGCTAACGAAGGGTCGCATACAACGACGACGCCGTCGTCGATGGGAAAACACGCACACGAAAGTTGACACACACGCTCTCGTCGGGCTCGCGCACAAACGGAGAGACACAAACGCGAGGAACGTCTCGCGTCGGGATGCTCGTGAAAAAACTGGCGAGCTCGCGTGCGGACGCGGTGCACACGGCGGGTCGCGTGTTTCGCGCGGGGACGGATTCGCGACGGAATTAATTACCACTGCACCGACGATGCGACGCGTAAAAACAAACGGTGGGACGCAGACGAGCGAGCGACAACGACGACGACCGCGCCACGAAACACACACCGAGCGAGGCTCGCGAACACTGAGGGCGGCCATTCGACTACAGCGCCGCCTCGCGACGCCCAAGGGCATCAACGACCACGAGACAACGCCGCGCCAGTCGAGAGAATGGGGGAAAGTGAAGCTACTATATACTGGCTTCGTCGTAATTTTTCATTAATGAATTTACGAAGGGCCGGCTACGCGACGGGACGGGGCCGTGGCTACGATCCCTGTGCGGTACAGTAGATTCTTCCTTTAGTTTATTACCTTCTTCGTTACAATTAGTGTAGCGTGGGTCCAAGGATTTTATTAGTTCACGTTTCTGATACGAATCACATATTCGTATACTCGGTTAGTTTATACGATTTTTGTATATTACAATTTGTAACAGTACCTCTCTTTATTCTTAATAAATCGTTTATGCGGTATGTTGAAATTGTTTACACGCGAAAGATCGATCGAAAGTTCGCGCGCGAGGTATAACTCGCTGTGCTCGTTAAGCCCATAAGCTGATTGAAATCGTATCGTCTATAAGTACGTAGCTTTCGCACAAATGAACATGCCATTGCCGTCGAATATCTTGCACGCGTACGGCACGAGTACGCGCGCGCGCGCGCGTTCCTTTGTGCCTTTAATTAAAGAAAATTACAGATCACGCTAGAATGTTATTTGTGTCGCGTATTACGCTCCAAAAATGTCCGCCACGAGTCTCACTCGTGATCGACTTTGAACGGGTAAAATGATAATTACAGGCGGTAGTCACGCGAATGTGCGTTACGGTACAAGTCCCGAGTAATGATATCTTATTGTGCGCTTTGTAACTCTACCCTTTGTCTGTTTTTCATTCATTCCGCCAGCATGCTTATCCAATGTCCTCGCAGACGCGTGCAACGACATCGTTTTCGAGCAACACCGCCTCGTGTACGTCGTAACGTCGGTACTAAAATTTCTGTAAACGAGCAGATATCTTAATTGCATTGTTCAGGTCGAAGTAAATTTCCGAGGATATCAAAATCTCGCGTTCCCGCGTACTTGGAGAGGTTGCAGGTTTAATTAGACGCATCCAATCCGTACGGTGCTTAATGGAATTCCTATACAGGGGTTAATTAAAACTTGCAGCAAACAATTATGGCAACAACGACATTCCGATTGCCGGTTTCGATTCGACGATGCATAAAGCGATTGTAAAACCTTCTCAGAAACAATTTTCATTTCAATACCAAAGATAAAACACTGGCGTTTAATACAGAGTAGTAAAAGTAAAAGATTACGCATTAAAATTTCCATATCTTCGGTTAGATCAGCAGAAAAGTAACATTTCGATCGATTCAATATTTCCTAAACCTTCCTCGTCGCGTATAGAAAATAATTTTCTGAACCGAGGAAAAGCTTCCTCGCAGTAAATCGAACGATACTCGAGGACGCATCGTGGAAAACGCAACTCGAGCAAAATTCCAACGAGCTTCTGCTCGTGTTTTATTAGACGGTAGACGGTAAGTGGCTCGCGATTGATCGAACGCGGCCGGAAGCGTCGAAGGCGGGAACGTTCGAATCTGAGTGCGATGGACGTAGCATATGACGGGAGCACGTGGTATTTCCGAGGCGTCTAGACTCCCTAATTTAAACCGACTCGCGAATCTACCGACGTTTCGGCCCCGTCTAGCCGCTGTCACAACGGACGACTGAAATATGAGAAACACACGGCCCTCCCTCGAACGGGATTTTTCTCGCGACCCTCGCGCCTCGCCTCGTTAACAGACAAAGGGGTCCAGCTGCTCGGTTCGCGTAACACGGAAATCCCTCGGCTCGCTCCGCGAGCTGGACGAAACGCTCGAAATTCGAGTTTAATTCGGAAGTTGGGTCGCGTTGAAAATAGAACGGAAACGGTTGCGTTACGTTGCACGGTTTGCTAACACCCGGCGCGTCCCCATCTTTTACGCTCGATCGCGGCTTAAGGAACGTGCGTCTGCGTCGGGAAGTAGTCGGCGACTACGGGCCAAGAGATGCGTTTATTGGCACTGGCCCAGTGGAGGCCTTCTCCAGCGGGCGTCCCTCGCCAAATCTGGCCTCGGCCAGACCACGCGCCACGCCGGATAATCGCAAGCCTCGTGCTCGCACGATGCGAGCAAAACGCTGGCTTAAAACGCTGCAGCTCGCGCAGCGTTCTCGTTCGAGGCGAGCTGCTCTACGGAAAAGGCTGCGTCACGCTTCAGTTCAATGGTCAAAGTAGCTACTTCCGCCGATCGGACGGCTGGGCGGCTCGACGTCGGTGATATTAACTCAGGTATAAACTGTCCTCTGAGCCGAGCCATCGATCGTTCGTGAATTAAGGTCAATCTATTGAAAAGAAACGCGACTAAGCTACTAGAGGCCTAAGTATATCCGTGTAAAGAGCCTCGACTCGAGAGACGAGCGACAGTTTGGCTGGCGCATACCGGACGAGGGTGGGAGGGCGCTTGGTAAAACGTTGTCAGAAATTTTCGCGCGATGCCTCGTTCGGCTCGTTCTATATTTGACTAGGAGATAATCCAACGTGAAATCTCCAAGTATGTCACGGAATGCAAAAATGTATGTACAAGAGAAAGTGTTCGGCTAAAAGAAATTAACGTAACGTATTAAACTGTGCGAAAGCGTGATGATACACGGTCGAGCAGAAGAATTTGCATGCCAGTCGAGCGTGAACTGCGACACTAATGAATAACGATTAACGTTCAGCGAGGACGGGAAGTATGACAACGTGTAACAAAATAATTAGAAGTTCGTTGCGCGATTGCAGAAACGCGCGGCGTGGACGAGAACGCGGGAGCCGTTGCACTTTTCGTTCGCCGCGCGATGTAATATACATTGAAATTTGCGGGAAACGGCGTTCCCAAGTGGCGGATCTATAATTACCCGGTATGTTGCGAACGATTCCAGGAACGGCTCTCGGCCGCTAGGCGAACGCCGCCCACTTAACAGTATTATTAATTGCAATAAGGAACGAGCATCCTCGCCAGCCCGAATTACCAGACAATTCACAATTAAGCGGCGGAGACGTACAATTAAGGCGAAGTGACGTTGCATCAACGATAACCGCGAGCGTCTAGCGGCAGCTGGCTTCGTTGCGCTTACGCGCTCCTCGCCGTGCTTTCACGGCTTCCTAAATGCAATCTGCCCGCGACAAGCAACCGCGGCCAGGCCAAACGAACCCGTCGACCGCTGGCTGCGGGAAAAATCACTTTCCGTGAATCGCATTTGAGGAACGCCGACTTTCCTGCCTTCTATGCCGCTGTACAAACCGTCCCGTAGGTGTTACGTATCAGAAGCTGACTCTCTAACAGCGAGTCTGCGTTTCGATTCCGCTGCGTTTTATCGCGACACGTCGTCTGCATCTTCACGCGGATCCAGTGACACTGGAATTCAGTAATCGTAAATGTAGTTCTCTCTCTCTCTCTTTCTCACCTTAATAAAATGTTATGCAGGCAGTAGTAAATTAATAAAGGAGAAGAAATAAAATTTTGTGATATAAAAAAAAGATTAGAGAATTGTATGGGATTCTTAGTTCCGAAAGGGCTGGTAAAGGACCAATCCGGAGTGGAGGAGAATCACCACATATTAATCTTCCTTCGTGATGAACCGCTTCACCTAATGATCTAGGTTAAGCGGTATGTGTCCACGAAGGGTAAAGGGTAGAAATGGTTAGTGAAGGGATGATGCTGGTAGGGCAGAGAGATGTAGAATGAAATAGTGTTAGTGGTATTGAGAGAAATCGTAAAGTTCTTTTTGCGTGTGAATGATAGAAGAGAGAAACTGCAAATACACAACTACGTGAAGAGAACGCACACACGCTTATACACACGTTCCTCGAGCGGTCACCCATCTTTCTGGTGTACCGAAGGCAGCACACTGAACACGAGAAAGACGGGAGGCTCAACTAACGCTACACGTCGCCAACATTTGGACGTGTTACTACTAATCTTGTTTTTTGTACATATTAAATTAAAATATGTTTCTGTTTAAGATTACAATAATTATAAATTTGCGATACATCACTTAAAATACGATAGTAAAGAATACGGTACACCTTGTTAAGCAAGCCATTTTATCTCCATAGATATAACGGTAATTACGAATTAGTTATACTATTAAGATAAAAATAACCATAGCCGTAGTAAATATTAGAATACAGCTCGTTAAATTTAGTATTTATATCCGCAGAGAGATAATAGCAGTCGCGAGCTTGTTAAATTATCGAAACAGAAATAATTATATAAACTACCTGGGTTATATAAACTACCTATTTTTTTTATGTTCTTATTTAATTATCATACAAGTGACCATTCCTCTATACAAACACATATCACCATTAATTACCATCAATTTTATCTTTTCGTTAGTTGAATAAAATTTCGCACAATGCCTGTCAACTTCAATTCAACCGGCAAATAATAAACAACCTTCATACCTTTGTACGATTGTATCTATTAATTAAATCATTCAGGCAAAAACCCAGCCAGTACTTCGAATTCGATTCCACTCTAGAAGTAAATCCATACCGTCATCTATCTCATAAAGTGCATTCCATCCGACGGAAACTGCGGGTCATAGATTTCTTCTGAAATTCTTAACCCGCGGTTCGCATGATCCGTCAGCTGCGCACAATTAACAGGACCCGTTAAACAAATCGCTTAAGGATCGAAGGAGCATGAAATCGTAACGGTTCACGGTGAAAAATACAAAGTCGTGTAACGGGGCTGTAATTGACCTGGCCACGTTACGACACAGCCACCGCGGCGTATCGACGTACGGATCTGCGATTAACTTCGAGGCGAACTAAGCGTGGTTATCGCGAGATCGAGCGATAACAAAAGCCCGCGCCACGTCCGTCAGATGGTTGGGCAACCGGCTGGATAAGACGTTGCACGGGCGCGATAATGGCAGGAAATTAATGGCAGCTAGGAGGGATGGGAACGCCGGACGGAGTAATGAAGAGATTGCTTTCCTTATTAACGTGTAAATTCATCCTACTTTGCCGCATTAACGACGACGCGAGCGGGGACGTCCAAAGAAAGGAAAAGTTAACGCGTCACGCGCGCCGTGAAATTTTATGTGAACCGTGTTTAAGAACGCGGTGCATTCCGCGTGGCTCCCATAAAAGGTACTCGAAATCCGTTGAATATCGCTGCTTCTTTCAATACACTCGAAGGGTTTGCGTTTCTTCTAATTTGTTAAAGATTAAAGTCGATTTCGAATTCGCATCGCAACGCTTTCGAAAGCAGACGCTGACCACTGAATTTTCCAGTTTTTTTTTTTACCTTGCATGCGATCCACTCTTGGAATAGAGTTTCGTACGCGTCATGGAAGCTTTCCTGATCATTCAATTACGAAAAAGGCGTAACCTTGCACGCGACGATTCCGATCGTTTTAATTGGAGTTAAGCGGGACCATCATCCTTTATAAAAGCGTCATTCCCTAGGTTATTTCAAGAAATATAACCGCGATAAGTTCAAGCGCGCCGGCGGTTTCCACTTTTCTAATTGCCCCGGGTGACAGTTCAAAGCATCCCGCGTTTAATCGTGTATTTAATAAACCCGTAGCTGGAAATGAAAACTTTTTCACTCCCGCCGCTCGTTATCGCCCGGGAGAAAGTCTAATCCCCTTATCGTCGCGATATTACGAGCGGTCCTATAATCCCGATACAAAGCTCCGCGCGATGGTGTATAATCCAATGGAGAGAAAGAATGGCGACTTCGAGAGGGACATTAGCAGCGAATAAAAGTATCTCGACGTCTGATATCACCGTTTAGACGATGACTTCATAAGCGTAAGTGGCGATCCCTCGTCGGTTTAACGTAATGGAATAAATTACTCGTGCCACGAGGACCGCCATTTCTTTCCTCTCTATCCGTTCCAGGACACTCTAGAATCTCGTTATCCCTCTGCTTTTCGACAACTCCCTCCCCCGTTAACGAACGAAAGACTTGTCGAACCGAACTCTCTCGACACTGTGTCTTTTAATGTGTATTCTTTCTTTTTTTTTTCTTTGTCGAAAAGAAGAGAATTCTTCTTTTAAATAGAGCTTGAACGAGAGACCATCAACTGCTGCAGTGTTTCCATGTTGAAATAGAGGGTCAAAGAGAGAGAATTAAAATTTCATCCTCGAGGATCGAGGATCTTTCGAAGGTTTTCCAGCAGACGTTCTCCACAGATAACGCATCGCCTCTTTAAAGCATTTCTCATAGAGGACACGGTCTTAAAAGCTTGTCCCGCAAAAATGCCATAAAGACGGATCAGGATTTACGAGGGAAGCGTAGGCTTGAAAAACAAAGCCACTACCCTGGTAGAGGCTCACCATACTACGTCTGATGGATCATCGCTGGATACGGTAATAATGTTGCAAAGACTTTACGATTACGGTTTCTCACGTGCGAAGTGTAAACTTATACGCGAGCTTTTCATACGTGGATACCTTTGCGATCTTTTATGAGATTAAACAACCCACATCGTGTCGTGCTAACCGAGTAACAGCATGTTGCATCGCTATTTTCTAAAGAACTGATCAACACTGTAGTAGGTGTAATATAATACCCAGAAGTAATTGCTTCGTCTAGTTCACATCGTCTCTTCTAATCCCCTCTAATCAGCCACTAAGTATAACGAAGTATCCGCAAGCGTTATAATCGTCACAGTTATCTGTTTCAGTTAATCGACATACGCTACCATAAATGCTTGCTGAAGCAATCGGATTTCAAAAGTATCTGTTCTCTTAAAACTCAAGGATTTCTGTCTCCGTTACTTTAAAGAATGCAAAGCTGGAACGCGACGTTTGGTCTCATCGACATGCTTTTGTCTAGCAATTTATTCGCGCGATCTGATCTTCTCGCGCGAAGACCAAGGAGGACCCAAAGGATCTCGCGAGGACGGCACGGTTCGTCGGTGCGTTCCGGTTTTCCATCGTCGAAGGCAACCCGCAAGGAAATTCCTCGGATGACAGTCTTGTTACCCTCGAATTCCACCTTCTCGCAGCTCCGCGAAGAGTACGACAGACGCGAAATCGGGATACCGTGTCCGACGTCGATTCGATGTCTTTATGAGAGGTGAAAGCTTTAAGATAGCGATTGCAATTGGAGTGCGAAGCGGCGTTCGACGTTTTCCATTCCATCGTGATCGATGATGATGGCTGTCTCCGGGGAAGTTCGCCAAGACCGGATGCGAAATTAATTTTTGGATTGTACTCGAGAGGGATAGTTAATTTGCGTGACGGCTGGAGATGTGGAATTATGGAGATTGGAAACTTTTTTTTATTTTCTCCAAACACGGTGAGCTTGAACATTTCTTTGGCACTTGGAGGCTAACGAATAAACAAAGTGTAATCGCTCGAACAAGTCCACGAAAACGGGTCGCATCCTCCGATTTAATATCCTTCTCGAGTTTTTTATTCTCCTTTTACCGTGCATTCTTGGCTAAACTGCCAAGCAATTATCGAGTCCTTGTCAGAGATTGATTCCCCGGCCGAATCGTTACGCGAACCATTTAATTGAACCCTGTCAGACGATATTAATAACTCGAACGAAGCATAAACGAAGCATCGAGTCGGTACACAACGGCGTGAAATGGAAGTATAAAAGTCTGAAACAATTTTTAAGGTACCCGAGGGATTTCCTTAACGATTTCCCTGAAAGCGGAAGGTAGTCGCGTTCCTTTGAGACGCGAAATTCCCCGGCAACTTCCGGCAAATAACAAGAATGCAAAGCATCGCGTTCGCGCAGGAACCGGGAAGTTTCCGAGGTACCAGCGCAACAGCAGTTTGTCGGGTAAATTGTGTGAAAGGATTAGTTCGCTAATGCCGTCGTGGTAGCTTCCAGACAGGAAGAAAAAATATATAGGGAGGAAGAGTCCGTCCACGACGGTGGAAACATCGCGAGAATTCCTTGCCCAGTTTCCCTTGGACAATGCGCAATTAAGTTCGAATTATTTTTCCGCTCGTAAATCTCAAGTTGACCTGAATCGCGAATTTGCTGCCACCCGGCTACCACCCCTTCTGCGAAAAAGGACAAAGAGCTGGGGTATTGCGTGTGTCGCGTCGTACGGGATCGTTTCGCCGTTCTCGTGTCCCGTTCCATGAAATCGATGATTCCCTGGACGATGTCGTCGGGACGTTTCGGAATTGCAGTTGCATCGTTGGTAATCGCGCGACCACGACACGCTACACCGCGAAGCGGCCAGGAGGAAGCTCCGCTTCGATCGCGAGGACGTCGGTTTTATCGTCGGGGATAAAAATTTTCAAGTATGGTTTTATGGGTCCTCGCATCGATTCCGGGGACGTGGAGATTGTCGACGCGTTGGACGACGCGCCGGACGATATATCGGGAGATAAACGTGTCGATAAATGAAATTTATTGATACTATATTAAAGCCGGGTGACGATCAATCTATCTTCTGTGCGGCTTCCTCCGGATACCTTTTCAAAGCGCTTAGGTCAGGCTGATTCGCGCGTATCGGATAGCTGCGGATTCGTTGCACGTTCTAATTTCCGTTCCCTTAGAAACTAATAATTCCTTAATCGAATTGAAATTACTTTCCTTCATGGAATAGAATACTAGACGTTCGAACGATTCTGCGATCCTGCTATCCTGCGATTGAATATCAAAAGACTTCTCGATGGTGGACCGCTAAAACCTGCCCTCGACGAATATCTGGCGAGACCACGTATCTGACCTATCTCGTGGTCGGAACAAAAGGACTTAACAAACGTGAAAAAGCCGCTCTAGGATAGAGAGAGCCGTAAGAAGTTTCTCTCGTTAAACGGTCGTAAATCGTTGCTGAAATCTGGTCGCGCGAAGGATGATTTGCAAGATCGGCCAGGATATGCTCTCGAATGTGTTTTTACGGGGCATCAGTCGGCCGTCGGGGCAACGAACGCCGAGTAGGTTCCACTTCTATTCGAACGCGGCCTAGTGGATACGTGGCTGCATAGATGCATCGTCGACCGATGTCGAGAGATAGCCGTTTCGCGCGCGGCCGCCTCTGAATAATTAAAGGGCGAAATGAAGCTGCTCTCCCGGCTCTTTAAACGACGCCACCCCGTTCCGTGGCTCGCGCGCGCGCGCGCTCGCGTGGGCCAGTGACTTCGCCGGAAGACGCGGGAAAAAGATGGAGCGGCGTTCGAGTTATAATTGGTTCTCACTTTGAAGATCAAAGCCATTGAGAATATCGTCGGCCGCGCGTGAGAATTCTAATTATACCGTGTTCTGCTCCGTTGTGCCTACAGCCTCTGCTTTGTTGCGAGTTCTTGGAAAATATTCGAGGGATGTCGACGTGGATTGGTCTCGCGTACGGGATTGATTCGCGTGGCGAAGTACCGCCATTAGCGCGACGCGCTTGCGTTCCTTCGAGCGATATTCCGCGTAGACGAAGCATCCAGACTGTAGCTTTGAATTCACGATAACGTCAAATCCCTCCAAAAGCGTAGATATTTTTTATCTAACCGAAAAAGTAAGTAAAAGAGCAGCAAAGAGAAGACGGTGATCTTTATCTGCAGCTTAAACATCCCCTTGTCAGCTGAAAAATAAACGAAGAGAACAGGGTGGATCTTGGAAATGCCTGTTATCGAAGCTTTCTTAAGAGCAAAGGGGAACAACGCTCGGATGAAATCCATCGAAATGTTTCTTTATCAAGTATAAATAACGTAACTATTCGTGCGTAACTGGGATCGCGAAATTCCCGGCGGTGGCGCGGCTCGATTGCAACAGATCGACCATACAGAAGGTTACGAGTGCATAACGATCGTGGAATGCGACACAAGAAGCGCGGCGCTCGGCCGCGCGTTACGTGGCAACCGGTTTGAAATAACTCGCGCGGCTCTAGGTCGCTCGAAAATAAAAGAAACCACGGGGTTTCGCCGTGCATGTCAATGAAACGGCGCGGTTGTTCGCCGCGGAACGGCGCCCAGGGATAAATTGGATCGCGACGAGGCGACGTCAAACGCGGATATCGGGCCGCGGCGCGAAACGGAAGTCAACTGAGAGAATCGCGTTCACCAGCGTGACGGGACGCGGTGGTGGGACGCGTTACGCGTGCTACCAGTTTCTGTTATGCTGATTTCGCGCGTCACCAAACGCGCAGCTGTTTTTCCGCGAGGAGCACGCCTCGCGCCGTCGATTAGTTAATCAACGAGTTTAATTGCCGGTGCTCGAAGGTGTTGCCACTGGGGACTTCGTCTCGTTCCACGGATTCGAGAGACGCTGGAGATAATTGCGGCGTCTCAAGCTGATGCTGGGACAAGTGCGCGTTCTCTGACTGGAGCCAGGTAACGGAAGATTCGAAATAATTTCAAGTATGACGGTTAAGTCGTGACGAAATGCTTGATCTCGCGATTCGCATTCGAATAGGCTGTAGAAATGTGGTAGTCGCGATCGATATTGTGCACCCTGTACTTTATATACCAGCAGGTTCGTTCTCATAGAAATATGATTATATTAAACAGCTACACACATTTAAAATTAACACTAACTCTTGTCGCGTTTAATATCGAACCACCAAGAAGCTCGGAAAAGAATTTACAAACGTTCAACGAACTGACTAATTTTGTTTTATACTTTCTAAACAGCTGAAAACCAGTAGCATTCTTACGGGAACGCTAGGATGGATTCCATAATTAATGGTTTCTCTAGCAACGACGCGAAGAGGACGCGAGGTAAAACACGATTTCGCGGCTGAAGGGACGCGAACGCGTAAGAAAGGGCGCGATCAATATTTGCATTGTCGCACCTTGCCAGTAATTAATGCTTGTTGCGTGCAAAACGTCAGCAACAGCCCGTGACGTATGCACAGACAGAAAATACACCGTTCCATTCAGCCGAACTATGCCTGAACGAAAACTCCAGCGCTAGCAAATTGAACAGCGTCAATTACGCGTCCGATCGAAATCCTCGTCGAACACTAATTTATGCCCCGCGTTTCGTTTACAATCGCGTCGAATTTACCGCGCCGTCGAGTCCAAATAAATCGCGCAAATTTGCTTACGCGTACACCGTGCACCTTACTTTCCGCCCCGTCGAACGAACGTTTCCATGTCCACTCCCAGGCAAAACGAACGCGCGAACCTCGCGACAACCGATTCGAAGCACGGAAACATCCACGACGAAGATGAGCGCCGCATCGTTCGAACGCGAAAACAGCGACCGGTTTCACCGCGATGGAAAACAGAGCGTGTAACCGCCAGCAGTCGTTCCGCGTCTCTAAGAAGCAGAAAATTTATTATCGTCCCGCATCGTCGAACGTTATTGATGGCGGCGACTGAAGTTGGAGCGAGCTCGTCCCCCCGCTTATCGAACGAGAGAGCATTAGCGTCAAATCGCGCGTAAACGATCGTCGCTTTCTACCGAGTAATTATAGATAATACGATATTTCGCCGCCACTCTCTTCCCGCGGGACGTTCCTTCTTTCTCCGTGCTAAAAACGGACCGGCTAACGAGGAAGGGTAATTAAAAAAAAAAAAAAACGAGGATAATAAGGTCCGTCTATTCCTCGCAAGCTGCCACGTGTTGTGTTAGCGTTCAATCGATCGGGTGAAATTGATTCATAGCGTACCCTCGAACCTGATATTGTCACCTCCTCGGGGATTAAAAAGTGTAGCGCGCGTTCTCGAGAGATTGTACCGTGCGCACACAGTTTCCTTAAAAAAATATCGATCCTTCGATGGCTTGGGATATTGAGAATATAGATCGCTGGCGAAATGAAAAATTCTAATAACGGTAAATGTTTTACCGCGAAGCGATAAACTGGATGTGAACCGTGGCGTTAAATTAGTTTTGCTAGAATTGATTGTCTTCCAAGAAGAACAGAAGCAAGATTAAAACGTGCGACTTCAGTCTGACGCGGGATAATATAAATATCCCGTACGAAAATTTGTAAAAATAACATTAATATCGCTATCGTTCGATACGTCTTCGAACCAAGTCGCGATATTAAGTTAGTTGCCAACCCCGAGGAACCCCTTCGATCATTCGAATGGTACCTCCTCCAACGGGGAATAGAAGAAAGTTTAATACATCCAGCGGAGAGGCGAACGATATTAAATATCGGGCGAAAAATTGAAAGGCGAGCTTCTTGAAAAACAACAGAATCTTCCTCGCAGCGGAAAGACGGAGATACATTCCTAGCCGAACCTTTCATCAGCTCCTCGAAAGGCACTCGAAGCCTTTGGGGCCGGTCGTAATACTTCGACGAGAGAGGGAAACAGAAATGATAGAAAATAAGGGGGAACCCGGGTGAAGGCAATTCTGCGATTTCCGGCGGGGGTGGCCGCCGGCCTGTTATTGAAATAGTTTCGTCCACGGTATTACGCCCCGTCCCGCGTCGCTTTTCACTTCCGCGGCAAGTAAATGCCTGCACCGCGATAGGGGAACGCCCTTTTCGCGGACACCGAGTGCGTAACCCCGACCAGGGCTAACTCGCCTCGTGAAATTAGTTCCATCGCTAGGTTCTCGACGCGTTTCGTTGCTTTCCGGAAATTGGATTCCGTTTATTCCGCCGGGAGGCCCGATTTGCTATCGTTGCGCCATCGAAACGTTTTAGGGCTGGTGGATTTGAATCTATACATTTTTCGACTCTTTCTTAACCATTGGAATTTACCAGCGAAATTTCATCTACATCTACGATAATTCCACGCGAAACAAATTCAAATTACTTGCAATTATCATCACGCGCATTACCAGCCCGCCAGATCGTTGTGTCTAAACGTAATTACTCGTATTCGCATTTCGAGCGTTATATAATTGACAAGTGTCGAAACAAAACGACAACGGAGACGAGAAGAACGTTCTCGAGGACGAATTATTGGGTATAAAAGCTGGCACGTCCCGTGAATTCTTCTAAAACACGTACCAAAGTTTCTACAGTCGCCATCGATCTGTGATCCAAGACTCGGAAGGAAGATGTCTCGTACTGTTATATTTCTTGTACTTCTTGCAGTCGCTTGCTTCTGCGGTGAGTACTCTAACGTCTACTTCCAACATACGCCATCCACGAAACATTGCTTCTTTATTATTTTTTTTTCAATACACTCTCGTCCGAGAACGACTTCCCCTTTTCTTTCTTAGAAAAATCCCATCATTCTCTATTATCGAACGACTTATTCGCTATTTCGATATTCGTGCAGTGAGCAGCGTAAACGCGAATTGTCCTCCCAACGAAGTATTTAGAAGCTGTGGTACCCTCTGCGAACCGAAATGTGGAAAACCCAAACCAACTTTGTGCCCTGAAGTTAGTATCGAGTGATTTCTATCTATCGTTGATACGAGAACGTCGTATCGATTTTGTTGCTTTTCATTTCGTTCTAACGCACCGTCTATTCCTCAGGAATGCGTTCCGGATGTGTGCCAGTGCGCTCCGAATTACTTCAGGAACTCAAAGAAAAAATGCGTGCTGGCTAAGCAGTGTTCTTGAAAAGTATAAACTGTTCTTGAAAAGATGGTAACGTTTAAAGAGGATAAATAAAGCGGAATACCGGTAAGAAATTAGTTTCGTTGTATTCTGTGAGTTTAAAGCGATCGCCATTCGACGCCACGCGTGTTCGCGACTCGCCTCCAAAGCTCTTGGCTCGCGATTAACGCGTCATTAACGTTATTGTGGTTTTTATTGGCGTCAATTTGGAACGTTGTCCGTCGGCACGACCGGTCGCTCGATAAAAGAATCGTGCGAATGGGAACGCGGTGAAGACAAAGAGATTGCGAGGACAATGCGGCAAATCTAGATTCGTTTTTTATTGCAACGAGAACAAATTGAGATTCAGTAACGCGAGTGTGTTGGTCGTAATTAACGTTTAACGAGAAGCAGGTGTAACTTTTTGTTCGTTTCGTCTTGTTCCTTCGTTCCGCGATAAAAACGAAACTACACGGGAGAGTAATATTAAATATTAAATCGCGCCATCCACGTTTTACTTTCAATTGAATTCGAGTCAAAGTGGACCATGTATATCGCGAGTACCTTCACGGAACGAGCCAATGGTACACGAAAGTCGAAACACGATAAATCCTGTCGAGACGTCTTGTTCTTTCCGCGAAACTCCTCAACTTTTCCATCATCGATATCCGCCACTAGTCCCAACGCAACAACCACGAACACGCTGCTCCTTACCGGCTCGTTGCCACCTTTTCCTGGACTTTTCCCCGTTTCCTCTCTCGATACACGGACACGCAGACGTCTCAAGCGAAAAACTTTCGCGATTGCGCGAGTACGACGAGAATACGAAAAGGGAACGCGAATCCTCTCGCCTCCTGCTGGGAGAGCGTAATGAAAGAGCGGAAGTTCTTAGGCGTAGTAGTTCGCCACGCGACCGGAAACGGAAGAAACGGCCCTTTAAAATGGAGCAACGGAAAGAACGGGGAACCGTGCGAGAAGAACACGACTGGTATCCATTCAATTGTAAAATAACGCTGCTGTTCATTTCTGTGGATAATGAAATTTACTCGGCTCGAAATTCGTTTGTCGTGCCGTTTAGAAATACACTCAATTGTTCCGGAACAGATGCAAACAGCGAACGAATTAAAACCGATAGATTCTGAAAGTGAATACAATTTCCAACAAAGGAATCCATTAAAATACTTTCGCCAGTACAGAAACCGGTCGCAACTCCCACATAATATATCAATAAATACTCTCGTGGCGACAACAAACTCGCTCAGCGGTAAATAACAAAGCAGATCTCTCTTACGCAACAGCTCGACCCATTCGAACCTTAACCTACTTCCGCACGCTCCAAGTATTCGCCTGGAGAACCTCTTTCAGAACCGCCATTCAAATTTCACCCTCGCGTAACCTAACGTCACGCGGTGATCGCCCAAGCGCGCAGCCACATCTGCGAGACGGTCGCGGGATCTTTCCGTTCGATCGACGGAATACAGGCGTTTCCGGTAGCCTGGCTGAAGGAAATACAAGAGGCAAGAAGAAGGGGAGCGCTCGAACGCCTTGGAGCGTCTTACGAGCGGCGCCGCGACGCCTCGTTGTTATGTAACCACTGTCACACTTCACAAGAAAAATCGTTCCACGCTCATCCCTCTCGTTTTCCCACCCTCCTCGTTCGGTCCGCATTTTCAACGAGGGAGCGTTTCTCATCCCAGCGACACACGCTCGTGCGACGTTGGATAATGGCGAGAGAAATTTTAAGGGTTGACGTTACGAGTGAAAATGTAACGTGCACGCGAGAAGTGAAATTCTTACTGAGATTTCGAGAACGAGTTTTAAAATCCCTGCAAAATGGCTTTTAAAGGTCCGTCAGTGGTATACGTGCGCTAATGATACGTACAAGTTGGGTCGATAGAAACTATTGTACTATCTAAAATAAATCGTTGCTAATTCTAAAAAGTGTTCTCCGATACGAAGTTTCGATTACAAATTTATTATCAACTTTTCGATGAAAATCATCGCTTAAAGTGTCCACGAGGCACAAGAGAGCACCCTATGCGATGTAGACGCGAGGCTTTTCCGGACGTCGAGACGCTAAGATCCCCCGCCGCGGAGGCATGGAAATGTTTGTTCTCTAAAGTGGCTGCTCGGCGCGTTTCGCGTCGAGGCAGATATAAAGTGGGCCTGGCATTACCGGTCGCGAAAGTTTGCCTCCGTACGCGAAACTTCCGTCGAATTCGGCTGGGCCAGCGGTTCTCACCGCCATAACAGGGATTCGATGTAATCCTTTAAAATGTCCGGGACACCCGCAGCAATTACGCGGGGTTTACAGCGCTTTTTCGCTCGTCGCAGGGGCGACATCGGTGAGGATGAAAAATCGTATCACGTGGATCCTCAGCTGGGGAGCATCGCACGCGCGGACACACGCTTCGCGGGATACGCTAGAGAAAAGATTACGCGATCATTCTATGAGTAATGGAAACATGCTTTTCTTCTTTAAGCCAATGAAAAGAGGACCATCTGTTCACGGTTACTCGACGTCCATATTCTTCTGCGGTTTCACTGTGCTTTCTATTTTCTGATTAACCTACTAGACTTGTAGCGCAAAGCACTACGAGGATATCTCGTAGTTAAGAGTAAGAAAATATATATTCTCGAAGACCATAAACAATGTGCTTCCGATAACCGCGTGCACATCCTCGTTTACCATGCGCTAGTTTCATATTCCACGTCCACGTCCGCGTTTGCGTGCATCCGTTTACACGCGTCGCGCGACAAAAGTAGGAATTAGAAGCGAAGTTGGTAAAACAGACACAGGAAAGCACTCTGAGAAAGGTATACAAGTGGAAAGTTTGGCGAGAGAGCGGTTTTATTGAAAAGTTTTCATAGTCTATTAAAAGTTGGCTGAGATTTTTGCACCCGCCAGGCCACGGATATCCGCGAATAGCGACCGCCGCGTTATTCATAAGGGTAGCTCCATGGGCTCGCGCGGCGAGATTTCTCCGGGCAATTCATCTTCGTTGGATTTTCGAAGGTTACAAGCATTATTGCCCGGCCACGATCCAATCGATGACCCAAATGCATCGCGTGAGTTGCCGCCAAGTCGCCGCAGAAGAGTCTGCACCTCGTCGATCCTGATCCATGCCCCTCAAACACGCCCCTTAATCCACGGTATATACCACCCCGTTTCTGTTGACAACGCGCGAGACTTCTCTCACGCGAATTACAAATCGCAATTTCAATTCTAACACTATCGTCCAGCGAAACAATTACAGACACGACACGCAAATGTAACGAAACGTTAATATTTCACCGGTTGACGGTATCTCCGCTGCATATTCCATCCCACGTCTATCGATACACGCGCGCAAATGTTTACGGTCCATTCATGGCGGTTGATGCTGACAAAGAGAGAAAGAGAGAGAAAAGAACGAGAGAAAAAGAAGGGACTGGATAAATCGAACGTGTTTACCTGGCCGATTCATTCGTTGGACGAATTAATTCGCGACACGCGTATCAGCCTGTCGCGCTTCGCCGATATCGATGCAATCGGATTAATGGGTTTGCACGATCGCTGGCCAGGGAAATATTTCGGATACTTTCGACAATCGGACGCAACGCTGCCCACCGTTAATGGGATGCAGGAAATGAAACCGCTCGGAAAGGGAAACGGGCTTTGTTACCGGCTGGTGGATATTAAAAACAGATTGCGAGTATCCGCGGACCGGCTCGACAAATCGGCGTTTCTGACAATGCAACGAAAAATAATCGAGTCGTACGGTCGTTGTTCCGCCTTTCCATGGACGCTGTGTGACGTTACGTGAAAAGAGATACGCTCTTTGTGTCCTGGCTCTCTGTGCAAAGGCTGGACGACTGTTCGTCGATAAAGCGTATCGGGAAGTTCGCTTTTTCTTTGTCACGTATTCATTTATTCGTTTCAAGATACTCTCCACCAGTAAACCGACCGGGACTTTCGGAACCGAGGTTACTTGTATACCTCTCCGCGCAACGTAACAGTGCAGTGTTCGGGGCATTACGAAGAATGAACATCGTAGAGGGTGAAAGAAATTTTAATTACACGCGTCATAGTACTTCTCATCTTGCTAGAGTCTCTTTAGCTTTTCACAGCTTTTCCCCGTCCTCTAATTATTCTAAGTACTACGTTTCCATGCTGAACACTCGAACACCCCGCGGCAACCCTTAAAATGCCGTTGGAATTTTTGATCTAGCTGCACGGGAAGGCACTTTTTCATTAGGTTTTACATTTCGAAAACATGCAAATGGGGGTGTATTTGCCGATTTACGGAAAAATTTTGGGAAATTATTTTCTCTAATTTGCTATGCCAAAAGATGCGCCACTCTTTAATACGACATCCACCCGAACGCGAAGCTTCCAATCCGAGTAATAAATTCGATCGAAGCCAGGGCGATATCCAGAATTAATTACCAGTTGATAATCCAATATCGCGATACGAGATCGCGTACACACAGAGAGATGTTAACAACAAAGTTGATTAAAGCCAACGTACCGTCCTTAAAAGGGCCGAATCGCAACAAGCTCATCGCATCGACGACCACGGGCGTCCCCAAGGAACCGAGGGCGAAGGCAGCAACCAAATCAGATCATCGACGATAACCACCAGAACCACCATTCACCGGCAGAACCCACCAGTATTCGCCAAATGGCATTCACGTGTGTCTCGTCGAGAGGAGGGTCCACGACGAGGCGATCGAGCAACGCGCGGCGTCACGCGGTACAACAACGCCTAGACGAAAGCGACCGCGTCGAGCCGTTCCTCATCCTCGCGATACGGCTCTCTGCACTTTCCACGCGGAAGCCCCTCTTTGTTCAATCAATGCCCGTTTCACCGTGTCCTGCTGAATATTCACGAAACGCTCCCACGAAGGCCACCGTGCATTTGCATCGAACGATTTTATTGCGCGTGGCGTATCGCGAGCCACCCCCTCCGTGCACGACAGGTACCACCGTGTCTGCAACCGAGGCAGAAGGGAACTTCGTTCCCTTTATCCCGTCACGGTTCCTGGTTTCCCAATGAGCAACGCAGAGACGCTCTCCTCGGATCCCACGATCCACAGCGATCCACAGCGAGAGTCTTTTCGCGAACCGTTGCTACCCCTAACGGCAGTCCCTGTCCCTCTTCTACTTCGTCAGCGTCGATTCGGGTGTTTCCACGGGCGCGCGTAAACTGTTTTAATCGGAAGACACTGCTCGACGAAGGGGGTGGAAACGTGGCGGAGCAGAAAGTTTCCTGGTGGCCGTGGATCTAGGCGAGTGCGAGGGTAATCAATCTCGCTTCTCCGCAGAGGCGAGCTGCGTCTCGCCCCGAGTGGCGATGGTTAATGACTGGCCCGCACGTGAAAGACACACCCGTTCCGCGATCGTACCGGCGATCGCGGTGGGCGCGACCAGTATTTATGCGAGGCCCCGCGATGCTTCCTTAATCACCGGTAACTCGTACCAGAGCTAGTTTCGTACCGCGATCGATAATTAATCAACCACCTGCTCGCGTACGACTCGTGCGAGACGGTAACGGCGCTAGAATTACCGATTCCGCTCGCCTCGATCGTCCCTCGCGACCACGGGAGCGACGAGTGGACCGATGCGCGCCACCCTTAAAAGTCACGCCCTATCCTCTGCTAGGATATTATACGAATCGAGTGTTTGTTTTCCTCGACGATGCACTTGAACTGGTCGCGTGACGATGCACGTGTCTGCCCGCCTCGTTGCGAGGCTTCCATCGATCCGTGCCACACCGGCTAATCTCCGATGTACTCCACTAACGCCGGCTGATATCGCGAACCGTTATCAACGCCAGCGTTCCCCCGTTGTCACGTTCATTTGAATCTTACTCGCGCAGCCTCTCGATTCGAGCGCGACGGAGACACCACTCGGTATCGATTGTCCGGCGAACCTTCCGCGGAACTCTGGCGCCGCGTTTTTCACGCGTAGGGGTGGCAGTCGTCGAATGCTACCCTTCCGTCTGCTCGGTACCGCGCGATGGCTCGTCCGTTTCTCACTGCCGCGTCTGTATCGTCGCCGTACGAAGGGGGTGAGAAACGATCGACTGGACGCTCGAGTGATCCATCGACTGGGCTAAGAACGCACCGCTGCGTCGCGCCATTAACCACCCTCTGGCTGGATCTCGTACGGATAGAGACGCGTCCGCGATGGCGAGACCACGGCGCACGGCCGTCTTCGTGAACGGTGCTCGGTGCACTGGAGCTCGACCTGGTAGCGCTGTTTACATCGCGCTGGAACGTGGTCACCACACCTTGCCTGGCTTCCGTCACTTCAATTACACCAACACAGAGCACCGACGCGCCGTGAACTCTGTCCCCCCATCGCGTCGACGGAAAGAGAGTACCTCTTTGTGGCCAACGGAGCGGCGCCTGATTGGCATGGTGCGCCGTGCTCGTGCACCGCCTAGAATAGACTGCATCGATGTGGAACCTGTGGGGTACCCGCTGACGGAAATAGGCCGTGGGACTACTCGCAGACCACGACCACGGGCCGGAAGGTCATGGGATCCACGATCGCCGCCATCGATCCGCGAGACTGCGACCGGGACCAACCGTCGGACCGATCTTCCAGCAATTTTTCGAGATACTAAAATCGTCGAAGGGTACGAATTATTAATTGGACATCCGTGGTCTCTATCGATGACATTGCTCCGTTAAATCGTCACGCGCGTTCGCGTTAAGTGAGAAAATTTGTCACCTTGGGCGATCGAAGTGGGTCGTGCGAACATCTGCGACTATGTCGCAGGTCGAATCGTTTACCATCGAGAATGACAAGTTCGCATTTGTGTTCTTAGTGAAATACTTGGTTCGAACGGTTATTTGAGCGAGAGATTCTGGAATTTTAATAACGATACTAATCGTTGGTAGGTGGTTAAGCTTCGCACCGGCCATGTGCGCGATCGATTAAGCCCGCCTAATAATAATCATGGCTGTGTTAACGCGTGGCAAAAATAGCGGGCCGGTGGGGACTTTTTTAAAATAAATTACGTATCGATCGGCTCGCGACTGGAGCGCTGAATTAAAGGCCGAAGGTTGGACCGTCATTAATTCTCTTGACGGGAGTTACAGAACTATTCCCAGTTAAACGGATAATTCGTCTGAGCGAAACGATTACACGGATGACATAAATTCCATCGCAGTGTGACACGTATTGCTATAAGTTATTCCGTGTCGCAGGGAACCGGTTTCCATTGGTATTCTTACTATCGAGCGCGACGCAGCTTTTTAATGCGAGCGTATTTACGCGTCGCATGATAATTTCTCCAACTATGCAAATTTCACGCGTTCCTCTTGGCTACTTTGGTCGGGTAGCTAACGTGCAATAATCGCACCCCCTTAATTGTTCGCGTTACGCGCGACAGAGGCGGGCTTGCTAGTGTCGGGCCACTTTCGAAATTAATTCGTAATCGGATCAGGTCGAGCTACGCTTTTCCTTTCTTATTAAACGTGCCGCATAGCTGAACGAGTGCGTGATACGCGATCGCTAATTAATTCTAACGCGCCTCGTTGTCATTCATAAAACTATCGATAGAGACGAAGCTGCGCTCGTGTTAATCAATTATGAGGGTTACCAGGAGATCATGTCAATTAACACTTGGCTATATAAAAAAAAAATGGTATATCAGTGGATGGTAAGGTATTAATATCTTCTATCGTGATAAGTGATCGATAAGAAGAAATGAGTAGTAATGAATGATGCGTGCGACTGATATATCGATGACGTATTTAAAATTGTCGAAAATGAAAGCTACTCGAGCTGCAACTATAAATAACCGTACACTGACGCAGTTAACGATAAATATAACGAATGCTTCAATTAGACCGATCAGTTTGGTACACGCGTTGCATGGGCCATCGACGAGTTCGTTGGTCACACGCGTCGCAGTAATTCCTTTGAAATGCGAAAACGCCATCTGATGCATTATGTAAATGCACGCGGTACGTATCGATAAATTCGAGATTAACACGCAGAGCGTAACTATGCGTCCTTGAGCGCGACAATGCGAACGGAAACGGCAAACATCGTTTTCCTTTAACGACTGGAACGTCCTTAAAGCGTTAATAGTTAGAAGCGAGGAAGTCTCCTTCTAAATGGACAAACGTTTCATTCGAGCATCAATTGCCCCGATATAACATTAGAAAGAACCCTGATTTCGATGAGGTATTCTATTTGCAAATTGCCCCAAAGTAATTGGTTGACAGATGGAATTTGTGCAAATTGCGTGAGCCATCCTTTAAATTTGAACCATCGTTTATGTTTGCTTGCAGAATTCTGACTGCGTGTTTGACGATTTCATTAGAATCGTTTAGTGCTCGGTTCGATGCGTTGCGACTCGAACGTCACGTTCGAGAAAGACACAAACGCCGGTGAATTAGTCAGTTTCCTTGAATTAATAAGTTGTGCAATGTTTCCTCGTTACATATTTGCGCGCGTCCGTGCAGCGGGTTTCTACGAAAGGCGACGCCAAATTGGGAAAGCTAACCGGATAATTCAGCTTGGCAAAAAGGAAAGCTAACCGGATAATTCGGCTTCCTGCAGCTGTACAAAAGCGCCAGGCACGAGTAAATTAGTATACCTCTCGTCTAACTTTAAATTAATGTACAAAGTCAGCGCGTTTTGAGTTAAAGAATAGCGAGCCATTCCGACTGTTTAAGTTTCTTTTCCACGCGCGCAACAGAAGAATATTTCGTTCGTTTCGTCCGTAATTACTTGCTTATTTATCGTAATGTAGGTCAATTTCTAATTGCCATTACAATCTCTCGTCCATTCCGCGTATAAACCCGTTGAAAATAGTTTCGACGAAAACGCATCGGTACGCCTCTCTCAAATCAATCGAGGTAACAACAACCCTTCGAACCACTCCAACCCTTAATTACCTACACCGGCTAATAATGATTCGATGCAAACTAGGCATATACACCTCATTATTACTACGTTGCCATTCCGTCGCTCGCAGCAACGTTAATCCCCTGTAATCCACTTTCTTTAATTAAAATTACCGTACGCGGCTCGCGCGATACGAATGTTTGCGTACGTGCGACTGAATAGCGCGGCCAATTACCGGCGAACGTGGAATGAGGTTGTTCATCGGGAAAAATCCTCAAAGTCTCGCGTTTAGCAGGGCCATCTTATTAAGTTCCGCGCCAAAGGAGACACAGGGCTCCGATGTTAGCTGATGTCCCTCGACAAAGGAAGAAATCTCCCTCGATAAAGGGTCCGTGGCGTCGAGGAGGGAGTATTACAGAACGGAGCACTCGGAGGCTTCACGAAGTGGCCCCCGTGGAGGTCGAGAGGGAGGCACTCGGCGCGAAACGTGATCGGACTCGGGGTCGAAGACGTACCAGAGGAACAACGGCATCCCCCTTTGCAGAGCCGATGAAAACGGGTGAAAAAGGGGTGAAAAAGGGGTAAAAAGGGGAAATCTTTGGGGCCGTAGCGGACGGGAATTATTGGAACGCTGACAATGGATCGCGATGGGGTCGATCTCGGGTGGACGTGCGAGTGAAGCAATCATGAGACGCAACCCTTTCCTTCTGCGTTCTCTCAAAGAAGCACGTCAACTCGATGACTCGCTACGTTAACTTGAGTAATTAACTGCTACGGAACATCAGCCAAAGTTACGACTCATCGTCAACCACGAGCGAATAGCCATCCCTTAGAATTTTATAGGGCATCGCGAATGGCACTTCAGTGGTTCAATTTCGCTGTTCCCATCACGGCGATGAATCGGCTACTCTTTCGCGTCTTGTTGAATAAAATTTCATAGTCGTCGTCTCGATGGTGGTGGTGTTCGCAAAATGGCCGCGAATGTGTGCCAAGGGTAATAATCTTTGCAATGTATCAGCCAGTTATCCGGCACAATAGTGGCTCTCACGATGATCAAGAGAGCTGACCAACGACCATCATTGGATCGAATAACGCGCGTGGTTCAGCGCGACGACTGCCGCGTCGCGTAATTTCTGAACGGCGACGTGGATCTGTCGAAATTAAATACGTCACGCAACTTGTGTACATGTTTCAAGAACCTGAATTTCACACTTTTCTTAGGTGCGATACATAAGATTATTTTCCAAAAAAAATCCTCCACAAATATCTTTCTACAATAAAAGAAAATAATTACTCTTCTCGATCCTCAACACGTGCTTCCCTTTTCGAATATCCATTAAAATACCGTCGAAGGAAACCACGTACAATCAACTCCATTCGTTCGAATCTCCCTCTGAACGCTGTTCGAGGGACAACACCCTCGACAGTCCTGTCTAGCCACGTCAATCTCCACCAGAGAAAAAGCAGAAAACCGGCGACGCAGCTGACGACGCCAACAAAGCGTTCGAAACGCGCGTCACCGTCCGCGACGGAAACGCGGCAGCAGATCTTACCTATTCAACGGACGTTCGACGCGTTCCGCAGCGGCCGCGCGTCGCTTTCCGGTCGGAAGAGTCGCGCGCGCGAAAAGCTCGCCACGCGACGACGAGACCAGCCGCGTTCTACGCGCGGGACAAAGCTGGCGGCTTGTCTCTGCTCAACGGCGCGTCGTCGGTAACCTAATAACGATAATCGATTAACGAAGCATCGGCACTCAGCCGACCCGGAGTGCTTCGTCGCTCGAGTCCCTCGATTTAAAGAGGCCGACCGTTTTTACGGAATACCAATCGAGCCACCCCTCGACGCGATATTATGCTGTCGAAGCGAGGCTTCGAGTTTCACGCCGCGCAATGTCTGATGCCAGCTTGTGGATACGAGTTTATGTACTTTGTTGCTATTTAATTAGTCGAGTGGACGCGTATCCGCGACACCTTTCGATGGACAGTTTATTTATTTCTACTTGGAGTTTGTAAATTTCCGTTCTTCTCGCTTTCGATCGTTTTCTCTCTGAAATCGATGCTTTGGCAGATTCTGGGTCACGCGCGTGAGTTATTGGAAATAATTTAACAGTCTTTTTGTGTCGTCGTGAATATTTATAGGGCGGTAAGGTAATTGTACGCTGGAAACAAAATCTGTGTCATCGTGACCATATAAATTATGTTTTTAATTGCTTTGGATGTTAAGTTTGTTTTACGGGGAACAATTGATGCGTACTTTACTCGTCGGAGTATTGATTTCTGGATTGAAACTGCGAGCCGGTTCTCTGGAGTCAAAGAAACGCGTGCAACGAGTCCTGTCGACCGATCGAGGACGGATACACGGAATTTGTTGGAGCAAAATATAAAAATACTCTTTGAAGTTACAAAGAGTTTTATAGACGATATAGAAAAAGGTGGGGAACAATAATGGACGATTGAAACCGTGGCTCGAACAATGCAGGAAAAATGGCAAGCATTTCATTTTGCGCCGTTGGGAGATGAAATTTTTTGCTCCTTGTGCGATGTCAAATGAATTCTCTCTTTGCGAGTATACTTTTGCCACACGAATTTCAAGGGGGCGGCCAATTAAATCGTGCAATTAAAATTACCATTACCGTTCGTAATTCCGCAACCACGAACCCATGACTTTCACGGCTTCCATAAATATTTTTAATATTTTTAAAAGCAATGTCGGATTTATTTTAATTTAACAAGTAACGCGACCACACCATAGCCTCGAAAAACATTTCGTCCACGGTATAATAGTATATAGTAATAATTCCGCGAGTGGCCATCGTAAATTTCACCCTCGATGCAAGCATTTCAATTAACTCGAGTGTTCCGCCGGGCGGATATTCGACTTTCCATTGATCCTTTCGTTGCTCGCGTCAAATTGCATTAATAGTTCGAAGTGTCGGAACCACGGAGCTCTAAGACCTAAGCAACAATTGTAATCGGATATGGGACTTAAGAACAACCTCGGTGGAGGCCTCGATGAAACCAGCATTACGTAAGTTTCTATAGGATTATTGGGACCAGTGGTGTTACCGTCGCGCGTTTAATTGACGTCGAAGTTTCCGTTCACCCGGTGGAATCGAATCCCCAGCAGCTAATTTCTTGCTCATTATTTGTTCGCAAGATGCACGCGGTGAACTCGAGGTAACCCGTAGCCAGAGGGTGCGAAAGGGGCCATCAAACTTCTCACCCGTATTCGAATAACATTCCGACGTGATCCCATTCGAATCTCCGCGGAAAATTGATAAGTATTCCATGAATAATTTTAAATCAACCGTAACACCGAGGGAATTATTGCGTGAAGGTTCTCTCGCCGTCGACTCTGGTGATTCAAATTTAGCGCGATCGACTGAGAAGAAGGTTCAGTCGTTGCACGATCTCGAGTCACTTTACTCCACTGGTTTTACTTGAGACAGGACAATTCTCTGTAAGACGAAACGTATCGTAGGAATATTTTCTTCCGCGTTTCGTTTCCAAGCAATTTGTAAAACACGCGTTGTTTCGCGAACAAGTAGCCAGGTAGTTCGTTTGGGTCTTCACTTATGAATTTACGCGGCGTGACGATAATTTGCAAAACTAATTGTCTGTTCCCGTTATCGGGAAGACAGCACGTAGCAGGAGGGCTTAGTTATCGGTCGGACGAGCGGAGACGATAATGGAGTGCGTGTGCCTAAGTAGAAAATTACACTAATTCGGTAACGATAATGGTAATGAAAACGGCATTAATTTTCGAGCGATACCAGCCAATGAGCCTGTATCGAGATAAGGTGTTTAACGGTTTAATTTGAGCCAAGGTATTCCCCTGATACCCGTTAACAGCGATTACTCGAACTTGCCAGCACTTCTGGGACGATCGTCATAGTTTGACGATGATTAGGTTACGTTAGGTTAGTTGCGCGGAAAATACGTTCTATCGCCTGTTATTGTGTGCACTGTCAATTCGAGGCTGGGAAACCTTATTATCTTAACTCTACTTTTCAAACTTTTCTCAATATTTCATAGATACCGCGCATAATTAAATTTCTCTTCTACTCGTTACTAAACTGGTTAATTATAACCGCTCTTAAGTAATTACAGAGGATATCGATGTATCAATTTTCGAAAATCGCGCGCACATTTAACGAACTGATCGAGAAATAAATATTTTTCAAGCGTCAACGGGGAAATGAAGAAATTCGTTCGTTGAACCAGTCGATCATTTCCTCGAGGAAAGACAACGCCTTCGAACGAAAGCGTGCAACGGTTAAATTGATCGAACGGCTAAGAGATTGCGCGACACACGTTTAATTGGCGAATTCGAATTTGTTTTTATTTGCACGCGAAACGAGGAACGAAGCAACTTCGACGATTTTGCGTATTTCATTAGCGGAATTCGTCATCCTCGATATGTTTTCGAACGCAAATTAACAGCTCCTTTGATGCAATGCAAACAGATCAGTGTGTCATGGTGCGTACGCCGTTCAAGCGTATATAAGACTGGATCAGGCCAATCGGTGATCAGACAAAAGTTGACTACGATTTCGTACGACCGCGAGTGTGCCTTCGAGACTTAAAGCCATGGAGAAACGCGTCCTGTTCCTCTTCGTCGTGGGCTTGGTGCTCGTTATCGTTGCCGCGAAACCCATTTCGGGTGTCGACAATTGTAAGTTTCTTAATAAATTGTTTCTGCGATAAGCTAACTAGTGTAAAATATTGGAAAAATGTATCGTAATGAGAAAAACCAGAAGTTGTATACAGAAATATAGTTTGTGTCGTCTTCGAAATTATATTTTTTACAGTTCAATTCAGCTTCGCGATAAAACAAATAGTTTCTCCGTGAGAATTGTTCGATTATTAACTACTTATATTATTGCAAGGCTGTCGATTTTCTTAACTGTTCGTGGTGCCAAGTTCTAATTGACATAGATTCATAGTCGAACATCGCGACTCGTTTTGCAGATGACGACGAATTGCTGGCAACGAAGGACACGGTGCACTATCCCTATCTGTTCTGGTTTGGCAGACCTTTCTATGAACGAGACGACGATGGCGATAACACGTATCGTAATTACGAACAAAGATCATCCACTCTGTCCTACACCCATGTCGGGTATGTAACATAAATTGATCGCAACAATTGATTAAAAAGGATATATGATATTAAGGGTATTTTAGATTGTATATTCTTCATTGCAGAGCCGGATGGGGACGTTAATACGATTCCACCGTGAATTTACGTATCATTAATACCACCGAACGATGACAGAGTGCATCATAAATTTATATTAATTGCCATGTCAAACGAACATTACAATTTGTATGTTATTAGTTGTTGTAACATTCAATTACGTTTTCATTGTAAAGTACCGATAAGTTACTAACGGATATAAATAGTCTGTATAATAGAATTTTGTACTTTCATATGTGATTCTATTAAAATAATCAATTAATGACAGAAGCGTCCAGTTTATACAACATCACTCTTCCTCGAACGTCGAACAAGTTCCCGAACGAAATTGTCATTCATCGTTGCTTGGCAAACAAAGCGATGCGTTAGACGATCGATATTTCTAGAAATATACGCTCCTTGACTCACAAAAAGATCTCGAGGATGCGTCATACGTGAATCTCGCGACACAACGACGCGATCGATGCAAAGAGCGTCCATGTTAAATAGCTGACAAATATTTCTAAGTATTCGGCCGTTGACAGCGAATTCAGAGATGTCAGTGAATTCGTTTCGAACAACATCAGTCGAACAGTCTGATGCAATTCAATTCTATTCTAACTCTAGCAAGTTCATTATTATTCGACTCGTCCTGTTAAGAATTGACTTCAGTTGAAATTATGGAAATCAATTTCGTTTCATATATTTCAATCGATCATAGCTACGATGTATAGAAAATTAAAATGATATTAATATTCCTAAAACACTTTTCTCTCCATGATTTTCATGTATAATAAAAACTTTGCACCTATAACTACGAAACAAGTTTGTACCCAACTGTCGGTGGTTTCGATAAACAGCCAATAAAGCATGAAGGCACGAAAGGAAGAGGGACCATAACCAAGTACGTAAAGAGGAGCACTTAAAGGTGCTTAGAATTCAAAGTAGCGTTAAAATTCATCTCGAGCAGGAGAGGCGATAAAAAGGTTAAGGTCCGTGAAGAGGTCTAGTACATAGTCTACGTCGAAGGTAGCCGCGAAATTCGTCTGGATAGTTTCGCGAACTTCAACGCGAACGAGCCGTGGAACCAGCCTGCGTAAAAGCAGCGATGACTACATCGACCGTGACGATTATGAGCCGTGCAATTCCAGATTCCACGGTATCCCAGACCTACGTAAAATAGAGAAACAAAGTAGAATTTTTCTAATTCAAACCCAGCGACCATCAAGATCGAATTATCCACTTACAATCCCGACAAACCCCAGTTACTCACAAATCACACGCATTCCCTTTAATATCCAATAAAAAGACACAATTCCGTTTGCTTACCCGAAACAATTGCTCGCGAAACAGATGTACCGCGAGGAGTGCGAGAGAAACACGCGTACGCCAGACGCATAAATAAGCCGAGAGGGTTGAAAGTTTAACCTTTTGCGCTCGAACGGCGACTCTCAGTCGCCACGATGTTTCGCGTGGCAACTCGAGCGGCTGTATTTACGCTGAATTTCGTTATCTCCAGTTAATAAATACGAAGTATTGGTTCGTGAATAGGCCCCTTAGGCTGTTTATGTCTTCGGTTGGAAAGTGACATTGTGACGTAAATTCCTGTACGACTGTAGGTCCTGAATACGATGTGTCTAACGTTAGTACAGTTTCGACGGTCGTAGCGAGCACATTTGTCGCGAAATTTTGCACCACTCGTTTGAAAGTTTTAAGGCGAGTTTGATTTTAAATTGATCATGATTAAATTAGTGGTAGAACAAGTGTAAACAGTAATGACGTATCGCGTGTGAGAAATAGAAAAATTAGTGTAATAGACAGTGAATTCGGAAGTAGCAGCGATCACCCACAAGATCCTGGCGACTCAGAATGTCCTGGTAAGTGTTTTTTGATCACACCAAACACCACTACAGAACTTGAACTTCGATAATTATCATTTTCAAAATGTAAACTTTAAAATTGTCTCGAGTTGCAGAGCCGCCTGACCAAAAAGGTCGTCGAGCGCAAAGGGTTAATGAAACCAAGAACGGGCCTTTTAATCGGACGCATAGTAATTTCGAAGGAGGAAATCTTAACGAGGCTTTTGTCTGCTCGGAGGAGCGCGTGGGTGGAGGAGGGTTGGTTCTTCCAAGGCTCTCCCAAGGGGCTCGTAGTCCGACGCCAGGTGAACCAGAGGCTCGGGCCTAGATGGTCCCGTGGCTCGTCGTCTCGGTAACGCACGCTGAAACGGCCGCTCCTCGTGAATATTTAACAGGCTACTAAGAGGATGAGCTTCCTCGAGAGGGGTTCGTCGGCGAACGTGGAAACGGGACGCCGCGGAAACGAACGACGCGGCCGCTTTTCCCTTTTAATCCCTGCCACCCTAGACGACCGGCTGCGAAATTATAACTCAGCCCTCTCTCTCTCTCTCGCTCACTCTTTCCATCTTGCTCCTCGTTTTCTTTCACTTTTTTTTCTTCCTTTCCCTGCGAGAGTCGAGAGAGTGTCACACTTTTCACTGGCCCGCACTCTCGTTCTCGTTTCGACGGAAACAACGCGCGACACCCCTGCATTCACTGGGTTTGGAGAGAGTCGCATCGCTGACCTCCCTCGGGGAGAATTCTTTGGCTCCGCCGTGGGTACCATCGACAGCTACGGAAACGAACATTTTTCTTTCCCCAGGAATCGAGGAAAGTGAGATTTCTCTTCGTATCGGCTCCATTTTGTGAAATGTTTCAGTTCGTTTTTAGATAGCGGTCGTTTTCGTTACTGAAACGACGATACGAAAGAATGCGATACCTAAGCGATCGATTGAAACAAGTTATTACTCGTCGTTCTGAAGAGAGATCTTTGTAATTTAAATACGTTTCATGATCACGAGTGATAGATTCGCGAATGCCAAACAGCATCGGCGCGGCACGATTAAGCAGAGTAAATTTGCTCAAAAATCAAGCTGTTGTTGAGCGTTACAGATTAATGAATATTCATCGGCAATAAAGCAGGAGATATCTCGTGATTCCATCGGAAAGCAATAACGCACGGAACACGAGATATCTCGTGATTCGTCTGGGACGCGTTAACCAATAAATAAACAAGTAATTCCTCTAAGATATTGTTCTTTCGCCATTTTTTTATCATTTTACCAATTTGCATTTCTACAATTGCGATCGTCCTCGTTCTCCTTTTATGCAAGGAAACGCGCGCGATCGTTGATTCCTTATTGCACGGTGGCGGCGGTTCAGGTGCAATTAAAAACAGATTACCGTTGCGTTTCACATTCTGATAATAGAACGAGAATATGATAACAGTGTCCGGCGCAACGGTCGACACGCGACAAGCACGAACAGAGAGATAAATGCACAGCGGGGCGCTCGTGACGCGACGCTTCGACGATCGAGCAAAATGGTCGGATGTGTGTTTTGAATATTCATCGCACGGTTCGCGTGCTGATTAAATGCAAATCGGATTAAAGCCTCCCCGCCTTTGGTTAACCGGCCGCCTTGCCGCGAACCCGCTAATTTCGCCTTGCTTCCGACGCCGCGGAATCCTCCCTCAAGATTCGTTTCGCCCCTCTGATAACTCGGTTCCAGCTAGCGCTGATAAGACACCTCGCATACGAACGAGCCTCTCATTTGTTCCTTTCTCCTGTAAACACGTTACCAGGAGATCCCAATGATTGCGAAATTCAGCGTGTTCGGTAATCAATTTCAGCTGATCAAAGCTCTCGTAATAAAGGTTTGCTATGTTATCGAAATTTTGAGTAGTATTGAAAATCGTTCGATTAATCGTGCGATCTCTCTCGCAAAATTGGAAGTAAAAATCATAAAAAGTTAATACAGAAATCGAACGAAACCCCGTTTGTGCCACGAGTTTAGTTGTTTACCGCCGCCGGAAGCAATCGTCCCAGAAGTTTCGAACGACAATGGCGTTTCACGGAGCTCTTTTCAGAAACCGTTTGATCAGTTCCCCTGGCAAAGGGACAGAAGCGCGCGATGGTAAGGCACGACAAACGCGAATTCCTATTAATTATCGATCGTTCGACGGTTGAAATAGACTGTGGCTCGTTCGTATTCCACGGACGCATCCCGCTAACCATTTTTTTTTTCTCCTCTCCACCCTGTCCCGTTCTTCCCTATTTCGTGGCGCGTCGCGCGGGAAATCAAAAATCGCCCTCGAACTCATTATTAAACCCCGTAACGCTGGTCCTCGTCGAATCGATAAGCGGGCACCCCGATGGAAAGTAGCCACCACCGGAAGCCACTGCGACGAAAACGCGAGGATGTCGCGCGCAATTAAACTTCGAGCCCTGTCCCCTCTGATACGTACGAAATCACGATGGGAACTCGACGACGGATTTATCGTACCGCGAGGAATATTAATAATGAACGAACGATGCTACTATGTCGCCATTTACAATATATACCTGCGCTGTTTCCCCGTTGCTTCGTAATAGTAGCATCGCGATGGTGGACAAATCTGTAGGATTGAATGCGATTTTTTGGAAATATTTAATAAACATTTAACACAGAATATATAATCATACGCGACTGTGTCTCGAGCAACAGAGCCAGATTCGCTGGTAAAACGAGCGACCATGCAAACACAAACGAATAGCCGAGTCGCGACAGCAGGTATACGTATTACAATTACCGAAATCCCACTAATACGAGAATTAACAAGCCATGCGACGCGCATCACGATTCACCATTTGCTAGCAACGCGGACCGGGATCGTATCGAGCCGCGGCTACAAAACGATGATTAATGGTCGGCGGGAACGATAAAACGCCTATCAGCCGCGTTATTCCCGATCGACTTCCCGCGCCGGAAGGAAACGCGAGTTTGTCCGTAAACCTGTCCGGCGTGGCCCGCCAGCGGCGGAAACGACGCGGAAAACAAAATGTAAATTGGCTTTCTTCGCGAGCGGCCGCTTGACGCGCGATTTATCGACCATTCGAACGGGGAACGTCGCCGGGTCGCATCTGCAGCTTTTCTCGTGCCGTCCGCGCGGTGATTCCGCCTACGATAAATCAAACCCCCTTCGCGGGAACTCCTCGCCGTTGTTCGGCGCCCGTGAGCAATGCTCGACGCGACGAACATCACGCAAGAAAGTTGTCGCGCGAAAGATCTACCCGAGAACAGTCCGGGAATGATGTATCGCCTTTGTTTGAAATTTTTCGTCGCGACTCTGGAACTCGTTCCTGGTGCCCGTAGGAAAACTGCCGCGATACGCGCCACGCTGTTTTCTAATAGCAATTTTCTTCCTCGTCTCATCGGTGGCGAGACGGATCGAGAGAATGGACGGTATGAAATGAATTTCTTATGATTCAGAATAATGTTCGATTAGAACGCGTGCACTGTAATTTATATTTTGCTTCTGATTTTCTTGCTGCTAATCTACCATACGCAGTTCCATTTTCTCTGTAAATTGTAACATCCACTCGAATGAAACTACCAATTATAGCATTACGTTTCAGTTTGTACGCATCAAAAGGGGTTTCGATCCGTGGAGAGTTTTGTCTGTTATTTATCACCGATATCGAGGTCAATATCTTACGGGCGACTAATTAAAAGTGCAACGCGCAGCAAAAATTGTAGAGCCGCCACGGTCGTTGAGCATCGGGCGCGAATAAATCGGGCGAAACAGCGGAAAAGCAACTTTTATCTCGGAACTTTCTCTCGAATTTTCGCAGCCACCGCGTTCGACAAATTTACGGCGAAGATCGGATTTTAAAATGGCGGCGGGACGAGTTCCCTGTCGTTCCTGAAGACCTGCATCTCCGTGCATCCGCGAATCTGCATAGTTCCCTCGTTTACGGCCGTTTCGGGACGGAGCACCGAAATTCTAATTAGAACTTGGAGCGTTTCGAGTGCTTTCGCGGACCCTCAATAAAAACGGACGTATCGTAAACTCACGAGAACGCTGCATTTCTGGAGCGCGAAATTTAATAACGCGCCGCAACTTTTGTATCGCGTGTTTGCTTGCCGCGCGGAAACAGATAAATGGTTAAACAAATTTTATTAGATTCGCCGGATTCACATTTTCAATCGTTGCAAAAATCGTTGCAAAAATACGAGATGAATTCTGTAAGCGTTTCTCAGCCAAACCCTTCGTGCGATTAGCTCTGATAATTAATCGAATTGGTTATTCATTTCTCTAGACGTCGATGCGCTCCGAGTATCGAGCAGAAGCTCAAGCTCTAAGGTGCACTGTAAAATTCATTGAATCTCGGAAAATTAATTAACTCGATAAATATTAGCGCATAAAGAAACTTCGCGAACGTATTTCAGTTTATCGAACTGCGTTAAATATTTGAGTGGCTATCAGGTCGGGGAGATTGAATAAATTAAATTGAGCTTAGAGTTAAATACGAAATTGGAAGCCGCGGTAGCTGAACGCGGAAAATAAGACGATTTCTAATCCTTACAATTACTCGTATACACCGCCATACAACTCTGACAGCGTCAACCCTACAATTAACGCGGCAACAACAACACCAATTAAGATTAGACTGCGAACGCGCATGACACGCACATGCACCCACACGTTACCCGTTATTTTGCGCCGAGAACTGTTCTGAAACATCCACAAACCAGCGAAACGCGTGTCCCGTTCAAACTCCGACAACTGAGCGCCGCTCGAACTTTCCTAAACATCCATCCAACCTGTTCGCACCTAACTTCTCAAAAATTCATTCGACCTCGCGGGAGTTCGTTGCCCCGTCTATTAGGTCTCCTCGCGATTTCTCGAACGATATTCGAACCTGTGAATACGCGCAAGTAGAAAAGAACCTGTCGCAATTCGAAAGAGTAAATTTCTTTAGATTACTTTCGAGACAACCTTGTCTCTTTCCTTCTTTCACTCTTATATAACCAGTATCCAAATAGATTTCGAACAAACTTTTTTAAACTCCATCTGCAGAGCCGCTGAAAAGCTTCTACGAGTATTAACAACAGTACGCACCGATAAACCATTAAAAAAAACATGCTCGTGCAATTACAATAGACTTAAAAAGTTATATTAACCAGTGCGTCGTACATCCGTGCATCGATTTGTTGAAAAACACGAAGACATGCCTAGAAAAAAGAACTGATTCCCGTTCTCAGAGAAGCCACAGCTACGCGTATCTTGATCGCCATTTAATAACGCATCCACGGCGAGTAACTTAAAGCGCGTGACGCAATCGTGGGAGTAGGCGATCGTTGGCGATGAATTTTCCGTTGCGCAAAACAGGCGCGATTAAAAGTCCGCGCGAAAATTGATTGCGCAGCCACATCCTCCGGCTGTCCGCCTCGGGTGGAAGACACGGCGAAGGATGCAGGAAACGGTGTTGCGGCAAGCGCAACGCTGCGCCCGTTCGCCACTCGTCGTGACGTAATCGCGTAAATATTCGCTGCGGTGGGACCTCGATTTTTGAAACGGAACCACGAGAGGCACGCATCTGGAGCGGAGCGAATTTGGCAGTGTTCCCCCTTGGTGCGGTCGCGACGAGACTATAACGCGCTTCAGCGCACCCTCCGCGTCCTCTTTCTCCCTCTTGGCGCGCTGGCTGTCGGTTATTGTAGCCAGTCGCACGAAACAAGGACCTCGACTTGGATCTACTGATCCTCGTGCGACCTGATTTTCTCGGGGATCTTATCATCTATTTATGAATGGGATTTTGTGAAATTTTCATGAGGAAGGGAGTTATCATTCTTTGAAGGAATATGTTATTTCGTGACATTTTCTATTCTCGTTAAGGGTACTAATGGTAAAACGAGCCTTCTCTCATGAGACATTAATTCCAATCATCTCTCCATTGATCTCAAATGCATAATGAACATCTAAGTAAACTGCTAACGAAACTTCCGATTCGGGAAGTTGGCTCTAGGACGCATCAAAGTTTGGTCTTTCTTGCGCATAAATTCAACGACTGCTCGTTTGGCTCAATTACTCAGGACACCAGTTACCGTTTCGATCAAGTTGGAATTAGGCCAGCCGATGACCCATAAACACGATCGGCATTAATACCGATAAACTCGTTAGGATCGGTGTGACTGAATGACCGGTTGGACTAATGACGGAAATTCGTGGCGTGCCTCACGGTTGCTACAGCTGTACACCCGTTTAAAATTACTTTCGAATTACTTTATTGCGTTCGTTTGGGCACGCAAGTTACATCGGGAAAGTATTACACGCGCCTCGGGAACTTGGCAAATTATTACGTATATAAAAGAGAAAGATCCAGCTTTCACTTAATGATATGACTTTTAATAAATCACAATAACTTTTCTTCCTTTAGTGTAACACGCTCTGGACTTTCACTCGACGAAACGCGTAACGATTACGTATTTAGAGGAACGCGAAGGTATATTTAGACGACTGTAATATCGTGGAGTGTCTAGAAAATAGACGATATATGCTTCCTATGCGATGTCAGATGAGAAATCTAAATCTCTGCCAATGACCGCGCCGCGACGTTGCTTGAAAAAATACCTCGCGAGTTCGCGTCCAGCGACTGCGTTTGCATGCGCAATGAAACGTTCGAGAAGAACAGTCGCGATCGGTACGTATAAGCGTTGACCTAAAAACGGGGCCGCGCGAAACGCAGGAGAGGACGCCGTCCGGTCGATCCGCGGGACTCACCCTGCGAATAAATCGGGAACTCTCCGTCGCTGTGGCTGTGCGTGAGCATCCCCGTCGAATAGAACTGCCACAGGGCCCGTTTCCGGTTCTCCTCGGACGTGCCAGGGTCGTCGTCGTCGGCGTGGTCCAGCAGACTTAACACCTCGGATAGCGACAGGTTGACGTTGATGTCCTCGGCACGACGGGCGGTCCTTCTAGGGAAACGCGATCGTTCGTACGCACGGCAGCCGATCCCCTTCTCGGGCTCCACTTTTCCCGCGACCACGCTCGCCTCACCGATGCCGCCTGGCTGGCATCGCGCGGAACTCGCTTGTCCACCACCGAGCACTGCTATCCGGTTCACCGCGGATATCCCTCGTACGCACCACCAACTTTCATCGACTGCTTTCCCTTCTTCGCCTGTCGTTCATTCGCGCACACACCACCTGAGAGAACGCGTTCCTTTTCCTACATTCTCCTTCCCCACCCCCTGTTCTTCTCGAACCTCTGAGGATAGAGGAGATCGATTAAAGAACGTGGGAGCGAGGCTCCTCTCGACGCGGTGAAGCGAGGTCGAGACATCGATCCTGGATGATCTCAACCTCTTCGCGGCTGAGATGGCCTCTGCTGAGCTAGCTTTCGGCAGGCACGTTTCGTGCGGCTCTTACGTCGACTTATTGGAATCGTTTTAATTACGAGTGCGCGGCTTTTGTTACTGCGGAGAACGGTTTGCGAGAGTGTAGCTTTGAATTCAACGAGGGTGTGCATTATTTTTGATTGAAATAAGTGTGATTATAAAATTGGATGTTTTTATAATACACTCGCGTGGAGTGTAATTCTTTGGAGTACATCGTGCGACAACCATCCGGACAAAATTACCTCTGCTCACCCTACGAGCTCGCTCGACTCTTACTTCCAACCCCTGTTCCACCCTCGATGAGGAAGATAATACCTCGATCCCCTAAACTAAACTAAAAATGCAACCCCAGCTATTTTCACGGACTATATCACAACAAGGTGGCGTCTCGCGATTAACTACCTACAACGCGCAATTTTAAACTTTGTAATTTGTAACGATATCTGATTCTTAAAGAAAGGGCTGTAATCGATCGCGTTATTTCCCCAAAGAAGTCTGAAGACAAGAAAGCTTCTCGAGTGCCGTCGTCTGAATACTCGAAACGCCCCTGCAGAGCTCAGAGCGCAAACGAGAAACGGAAGGAGAAGGAACCGACAGAAGAGGTATGGAAAAAGCAACGCTGTCACCGTGCGTCGCGACGCCCGTCCGTTTCTGCACGCGTAAATTTATACCGCGGCTATTAATACGTCGGAGCTTGCGGGTTGATCGATCGCCCGAGGGAGAAAAAGGAAGGGACCCCCGAGTAGAGATTGAACCGCGCCTTTGTTGGTGGAGGGCCAGAGCCAGCAGCCTCCCTTAGATAAATCGAAAGTACGCCGCTAATAACGTGCCCCGCGCTACCACTCTCATCCCCGTTCCGCTTCGATCCGCGATTACCCTCCTCGTGGCACCCCTTCGACCGCCCATTTGTTAGCGGGATTTATTTTCCGATCGGTCCTCGCGATTCAAATCTGCCAGCGCAGTATCGTTTCGCGTCCGCGAGAAATTGAAATTGACGCGATCGCGTCCGAGGCCGAGGAACTTTTTTCGCCGCGCACCCTCGTACGAAACGGCTAAGGGATATTAATCGATGCTACCACAATTCTCCATGCGAACAGGATTGTAGACGCGGAGAACGGATTCGGTCGATGAAATTCGTTCCACGATTTCTCGCGGTGAAAACGCGTCGGTTGAAATAATATTCAAAAATGTAATCTCCATATTTTCGTATGCATAGTTCTCCGAGTTCCCTGTGTTGTTTTACGCGGAATTCACCTCGGTATTGTGCGAAAGTTGCGGCGGCTTATGGATCAGACGGGTTTGCTTTCGGTGATATCGATGAGCGTTACGTCGTTTTCGAAATTAAACGCGGTAAATGATAGAGAATAATATAAATTCTCGGTGAGTGCCGGTTCCATCGGATTCGCACGGTGGGAGCGTGTGATTTAATAGCCGATGCAACGTTGTAAATTGCGAAATGAAAAAGCTGCGCGATGCTCCCCGGTGGAATACACAAGTTTGTTCGGGTAGGGATTGATTCGGGGCTTCAGTGCTGGAATTTATGCGGAAGCGGGCAATTATCGCTAACGACGGGAAACTCCCTTATTGGCTTTCGATCTTCTTTATGTATTCTGCGAGTAAACGATCTCGAAGCTTTCCTGTAAACTTCTTCGCCTCGGCTATCGATAAATGGAAGTATTGTACTCGTGTCTATTAAAACAGAAACAAGATGCACGCGTTTTTAGAATAAAAAATAATATTTCATTCACGAGCAGAAATTAGCTAGGCCTTTTAAAACCAGGCGAACTGCAAGCTACGCTTTCAGTTCTTTTCATAAACGGTACGTGCTTGTAAACGCTTGGACGGTTCCCGTTAAACAACCACTGCTGTTCGTGTCCCGAATAATCACGAAATTGTAGGCCGTTCAAAACAATTAGGAGATTTGCTGTTTGCAAAGCAAACCAGCCATCCAACTCTATGGTGCAGCTCAAACACCAACAACGAAATCGTTCTATGTATAATTAACACGATACTTTCATCGAATGCCACGTTTGCACAATATAAACGTCAAGTCTTAACGACTACCTACTGGCCTACAAATTTCGACTAACTCATTCGATCAACCGAGCATGCGATGCTCCGTGAAGAATTACAAAATCAACATCAAACGATCGCGAGAAACAAGAAACAAGGCTAGCAAAAATCACCAGCCACATAGAAAAAGACCGCGTGAAGTACGTAGCACAGCGAAATCTCAGCGCGAAATAAACTTTCCCCGCAAGGACTCCCGAGAGGCGAAGTCCAAGCCTCCGAGTCGCAAACCCTAACCACCCAACGTCGATGTCTCGACTTTCGCTTCGAACGATCTTCTCGAAACTTGCACAGGGGAACCATCGACGTATTTACCGCGCACTGGTGTGTCCCAGCTTCGCCCTCTTCGAGGGCCTCTGTAAAATCGCCGGGCCTTTCCTTTCACTTCCCGTTTCGATCTCTTCGCGCGATCCTTCGATCGAGCCTGTCGATCCACAGCACACACGCGCGGTATCCGTCAGCGGCGGATTGAAAAAAACCGGGACGAGAAACCAGCGTCCGTGACGAGGCGGACGATCGCACTGGACGACTCCACGGGGAGGGTGGCGTGCACGCGTGTCACGACGATCGCCGGTCGTGCGAGCGTAGAATAGGTCGAGCACGAAGAAACGTGCGTGGTACGCGCGACGGAGCGGGAAGGACTTTCGTCCAGGACGGGTTCGATGCGCGCACTGGGGATGAGAGAGAGCCAGGGAGCAACCCGGAGAACGGAGAACGTCGACACCCGCGCTGGTGGGACGGAGAGGGCCGATTCAGGCGGTGGCGCGAACGAGAGCGCATAGGGGCGGCGCGATAGGGAGAAAGAGAGAAAGAGGAAGGCCAAACGGCGCAAGCTTAAGCCCGCTACCGGGCTTCGAAATACGCATACGACATAGTACCGCACACCAGCTAGAATCGTGAACCAGTCCCGATTCCGGAATAACGAATGCTCTAGCGTGGCGCTATCCCGTTCCCGTGATCCCCGCTGCTCCATCCTAGCGGGACACTGTCCCATTTGAAAATTAGGATCACCGTGCAACGGCTCGCCCTTTTCGATCGTATCGAGAGCCAACAACGAGGGTGGTCCAGTGATTAACGAATTCTCTAATTCTCGTACCGCCGCTGGTTAGAGCGAAGTTGTACGATGCGAATAGAGGGTTAGAAGGCAACGACCCCGTAGGAAGATACATCGGTTATCCGTCTCCTTGCGTGCTCGTTTAGTTACGATATATTATAATGCTTGTTGGTACAGTTTTTATATACGCGTCGTGCAGTGTTATCATCTCATAAATGTATTTCTGAAAATCACGCTAGTTACTGCTAGTGCAGTCTTAAGGGTAGAGTCTGAATATTCAGGAGTCGCTATTGTTCCTCTGTCGTTGTTATTTACAGCGAAACCGCACAATCTTTTAGACACATATCTCACCGACTAACACAGCGCGTGCTACGCAACAATGCTCCACTTTAGCTGATTGAAGTAGGTCGCGCAAACCACTTCGGCAGGTCGCGTACAGCCGGCGAGACGCGGGGTTGCTTATCGTCGTGCTGGGGGATGATGTAACGCGATGAGGACGATGAGGCGAAGGAAGTGAAAAAAGCGGGAAGGACGAAGGATAAATGGAGCAAATGAGGCAAGACTATCGCGCGTTACGGGAATAAAAGAGAGAAAGGGGGATATGCATCCCCCGCGAGCACGGAACGAGCGTTTAGCGGTCGATTTTGAAAAGTGCACTCTTCCTACGGCCTTTCTCCCTCGTTGCCGCTCTCGTTCCGTAAGTCGCCACCTGCTGTGACCCAGTTCCCTAGACGACCTTACGCCGCGGGTTCGTCCTAAATTCGTGCGTTAACAACCCCGCCTCGCCGCTATTAATTATTATCGCGCTCGCAGCTGAATCTCTAATTGACGGGAAATACACGAGTCCTGGACAAACGTTTTAATCGCGCCTACGGTTTAAGAACGGTAATTGATACTCGCACGCGATCCTGGTGGCTTAATTGACAGCTACGTGTGTGCATCGAAGGTGTTTGGGAACGTTCTAAATAGACCGTGTAAGTAACGATTGATCGTGGATAAAAAATGGGAATCTATCTTTTCTTTTCACCAAATTTAGCACCTTACTTCATCACCCCTATTTCTACCTTCTCTGTCAATTTTTAATTGTATAGTAATAATAGTTAAATTGCCTCTACTCTTAATTCGTTAAAAGGATTTAGAGGATCTAAAATAAGCGAAGTTTACATCGCAATCTGAATTCGTAGGATACCTCGAATCGACGATACCTTTTTTTTATTACCTCGCAGGGGTGGCTAAATGAGAATTCAGGATGGAAAGTGTCGCGAAACAGGAACGTGGCGAACGTCGTTGCCGGTTACGCTTCGCCGGGTTTATTCGACGATTTCGTGCCAAAACTTCGCAGTTCGTTAAGCTGTAGCGAGGCAAGGAAGGATATTAGAAGTCACACCGTTTGTAGCGGTGCGAAGGAACCCACGATAAAAATGAGGGAAACGACAACGATAAATCGCCTGCACGTGACGTACGGGACTGAATCGCGTAAATATTGAACCCATGATTCCACCCTTTTTATTTTTTGTAACCGAGTGGAGGAAAGCAATGGATCGAACATGGACACGTTCAAAGATATTGCTGCTAGGAAAACTTTCTATTCCTCGTGGCACTACTGAAATCATAAACTACTCTAACATGTGTACTTCAATAATTCAATCATTTAGAATGCAAATTTGATGAAATTAACAAACATATATATTCAGACAATCAAATTGATAGCAACAGATGTTAAATACTAAAACGTTCGCTCGAAAGCAAAAAGGAATGGGTAAAACCGAAATCTATGGCAACGAATGAATCGATATGGAAATCTCGTAGATTGGGTTCGAATAACAATTGTCTGCTTTCTCACTTAATCTCTGCGATGGTCCTGTTAAAACGATGAACGGCAAATCGAGCGTTCGTAACGGCGGGACGCGCTCATTACAGGCTACACGCGACCATTCGATTTGCAGAAACGTTTCAATCATTTCCCTGCAGCGATTCGACACCGTATCGAGGCCATAATAACAATTATCAACCGTTCCGTGTCTAACGATCGAGTCCAGTCTTCGGATTTGTGGGATCGCGTGGGACATGCGAATTCACTTGTCCAACTGCGTTTCGCGGATTAAACCGTTTACACCGTTTCGGGCATGAGGCGGCGTTGCGAACAACGCGCAGTGTCAAGATCGAAGGGTTGCTTTTTTTGTCGAAAAAAGGTGAACGAATTTGTTGGATTACAGGGGACAGAGAAAAAAAGAGGGAAGTTCGAGATCGATAGGCGACAGCGATAAATCACTGGAGGTTTTCATATTTACAGGGGCCATAAGTTCGAATCTATAAAAATCAGAGATCCGAGCAAACCATCATTTTTCATGAAGCCAACCCTAACTGTTACTACGATCGACCTAATCCGAGGGTAGGGTTTATGAAATATTGCAAAGGAAACCCTCTGATACCCTATTCTGCATCGACATCTCGATTATCCAAAATTCTACCCTCCGAGTAAAACGCCCTGCGCTAAAATAAATTCGAGAGAATCGCTGATAAAAATCTACGCCTCCTTTTAATCTCGATATACAAAACCGTGGCAAGAAAGAGCGCATATAAAGACGAAAGAAGGAAAAAGGGATGGCTATCGTTTCGTGCGTCGATGTTTTATGATTGTACGGTTTCAGCAATTTCGTTGGCATCAAAAATGCAATAGTCTGCTTTTCTAGATTGATGGAATCGCATCGTAAACGGCAAAAACACCGATGCACGTGATAAATTGTCCATTCGTATTGTATAGTAGAAATTCGAGGCCTGCAGTCAGGATTTTTAACAACGTTCGCATGTTAATAGACTCAAAGCAGATCCATTGGAATATATACATTTTCTAGTTTTCTTTCTGTTTTTTGGGGGGGGGGGGGGGGGGGGGGATCCTAACAGAAAAATAGCAATTTCAAACTTTTTGTGCAAGTGATGTTCAATTATGAATTTGTTAAGCGTAGCTACGTAGTGCATATAAGTAATTCACCCTTTATTGGCTGAGATAACGCTTTGGACTCGAGTCAAAGTGTTCGCTTTCAGAACATAAACCGCGTTAGTTTCTACGGTTTTTTGTTTCCACTGTACGTCAGATCGATAGTGCAGTCAAGTATGCTTCCATCTGACGTACATACCAAAAGTAAAACGCAACAGAGCAGTAACAAAACCGCTGCTGGTTATCACTCACCGGTATCACCATTACTTTGCGTCGTGGTTTCCTCGTTCTCCGTATTTTCGTTACACACTGGAGGCTTCGTTGCATCGTCCGCTAAAAGAGACAAATTCGCGGTTATTACAAATTTACTTCTTTCTCGTATAAATCGAAGTAAAATAAAAAAGGCAAAGGAAGTGGGGAATATTGTTTTTGCGAAGTCAGGGAAAATTTTCCAACGCGTAAATACCTGAAAATAAAAGTGGAAAAAAACATCTTTTCAAGTATATCTATTTTTACAACGTTTCAGATTACTTAAGGAAAATGTGTTGTGTAATTTGGTTCTGAGAAGAATTTCAAGGTAAATTATCAGTGATTAAAATGCAGTTAAGAACGAGTATTCATTTTCAGGTATGATTAATAAAGCAAAAAAAAAAAAACGCATGAAAAACGTGCACTCTGAAAAACATGATTAATGTATTTTGATAATTCGATTATTGTAATCATCGACTTAAATGAACCGAGAAAGTAAAGTAATCCAACTGCATTTTGATTGATTAACATCACACTGCTTTATCGAGAATTCAAACAAAACGATAATTAGTCGGTTACGATAATGAATTAATGATAGTCCATAAATTTCACATAACAAAATCATATCTGTGCGACGATGCGTTCCGGACAATCGAGACGTGAAGTCAGAACTCTTAAGAGTTCAGTGCGTACTATTTGCACGCATTTCTTAAGATTGGTCTCATTAACAAATGAAATTAAATATATCTATTTAATTAAACTATATATTTAATAACTATATATAGATATCGCATATGAATAGTACATTATACAATTCACAAATTGTGATAAATCGCAGTTTATAAATCTTATTATTACACAATCTTTTATCTTTTACAAAATCTTACAAACCAGAATACGTGGATACATTTATTCCCTAGAACAATTCTTACGCTACATTAAAGTTTCTTAGAATCACTTGTAGCGAAGCATTGTATAACGCTGTATACATAACGGTTGATGATTCATTCCTGGTGTCTCCACTATGAATTGTCTCTCAGCAGCAAACCTTCCCCAATTGAGTTTGTGAACAAAGTTGATAGAATTGTAAGCAACACTGTGCCATTTTTGTTAAACTTTGGGTATCCAACATTCTTAAAATTCTAAGTTTTAACTCAGTTGGGATAGTTTGAAGACTAGGGCCCATCACCTTTGCTTTGATCAAAACGTCTGTACGCACTGGAGTGGACAATGTGTCTTTAAACCTATCAAATAATGTTATAAGAGATCGTATACAATGGCTGTTAGATCGTATAGGTTAATATCGCTACGTTCGTTATACCTGTGAGATATCATTCTGAGATTTATATACCTTCCGCTAAGTTCACCCGAAAAAGGATTAACATGCTTTAAAGTTTGTACGCACATAGTATAAGTTGTTTTCCCTTCCATAAGGGGAAAGAAATTAAGAATCAAGGTATCTCCCAAAGGGATTGCCACTAGCTTGCATATTATGTCTGGAACGTCTTGCAATTGAAAATACAGCTGGTAGATCCCTGTTTCTTGTGACTTCCAGTCTTTCGGTATATGGAGAGACCTTAGCTTTGGTCTGTAATGAATGTAGTTTGCAACACATAGTTGAAAGCTAAAGTTCTTAAAATGTAGGTGGTATCGAATGTTTGCGCGTACCGTTTCGAACGGTCACTGTCCGGCGGTGACAAGTAAAAACCAGCTTCTGCTAACAACACTATTACTAAGGCAACTAAATAATCGTGATGTGTTGCTTTCTCGTCTAAATCTTTCAATATTCCTTCCAACGATGGGACTAATTTCGTATACGTGCTGTCTTCTGCTAAGATAGGCTCTAACATTCTCACAAATTTTTTACAATTTTAACCTACAAAATCGCGTGACGTAACGAAATATATGACTGTCAGTAAATGTTTTGTTTATAGCAGCGTGTAGGTTATTGTATGGTTGCGCCACTATCGCCTCGCTTCTCATTAAGGAGGTTCCTGTTGCGCCATCTGTTTCCATCGCACCAAACAAAGTTTTCTAAATCTATTTCGCCTATTCTAGTTGAAAATATTTTCCACTCGCATTGGAAATAAAAAGGTTTAGGTATTTCTAAGGGGATGCAAGAATGTTACGATTATACTTTTTATAAGATAGCAGTAGCGGCATCTATGGAAAAACGTGCAGATCATAACACATTTAAAATCAGATGGTCAACAAAGAATCCTAAATTTCACTAGTCACTAAATTAATTTTCAGATAATCTGCAAATTTAGATTACAGCTTAACATATGTACATCTTATTAACCCGCAATGCGTACACATTTGCATAGATTAGTAATTTTACAAGTGTTAGGAGATATCGATGCATGGTAAAAGATATGACTAATTGTAATTAACGTTTTTCTTATCAGTAACAGGAGTGCGAAACTCGTTTGAGTAATACAGGAAGATAATATGCGGGGAATCTCGGGTATCAAACGTGCGGTTTAAATTTATCGCGGATAACTTATCGCTGCATAATTTTTTCGTCGATAAGTGGGTTTGTCTGCAAAACTTCCGTGACAATTGAATTAGTATATTCACCTATATGGCCACGCGTATCAAATAATTCGCGAGACGTTTGAAGAAACGAACGAAACGTTAAGGAAACAAGATGCGCGAACTATTTACAACGAAGGTCCTACACTTTCAGCAAATACCGCTTCAACTTGTTTAACAGCGCCACCACGAAAATTAAAAATTCGAAGCCAGCCAAACGAAGATAAAATAAATAAAATAAAACCGGTATAGGAACTCGTTGTGTTTTCTTCAGAGGAGTGTCCCGACGAATTTATCGCTAACGACGAACAAAATTAATTATGCACGCCATCAATTTTACATCCGAACATATTAAACGGACAATCCCGTTCTGCTCCAGGAAAGTCACACTCGTATACTTAAGATCAGTTTCAGCATACGTGGAATTACTCCGATTCAGAAAGCTGTCTCTCGATTTCCTTGTCCACCTGTCTACCGATAATCATTCCAGCAGTAACGTAATGCTAAATCTGTCAACCGTAACGATTTTCAATAAAACGCGTGGATAACCAACAGCTCGGAGCGAAGGGGTATCCTTAAGTTTACATCTTCCGTGCGTGGACTAAAAAAAACCTATGAAACGCGAAAGAAACAAGGTATCCTCGATGCGAGAAGGGATGAAAAATGATCGCGAATGGCTTTAACGTTATCGGATAGTCTAAACGTTCGAGCGATAACATCTGACGGGTCACCGGGTGATGCGATAAATACGATTGAACGCGATGAACGCCGTCGGCGACGCGCTGACGTTCTTGACACTTGGTACGCGCGAAAATTAAGTCGCATAGGTCAACGATGAGTCACGTGATCGACGACGACATGTTAGCTAGAAAATGCTAGGATGCTGGCCGGTCCCATACGGGGCCGGGGATTTCTTGACACGGTCCTGTTCGGCATGCAAGAGCGCTCCGTGCCACTTGTTGCATGGCCGCGCTCGACAGTTGCGTTTGAATAAACTGCTTTCAAACAGCTATGGGATATTCTAGCGGGGCCTACGTACCTGGGTAACCGGATGTCTCCGCGTCCTCCTGGCATGGCGTTTCGGGCACTTTTGTTTGTCCGTGGGGCACAACACTGGTCACTGCACTTGACACCACCGACTCGCACGATTCGGCCATTTTCAGGTTAACTCGCGTTTATCCGCACGGCGGCTAGTTACCTCGCCGCATTCGAATCCGAATCCTTTTTCGAAACTTCCACGCACGCTTCGCGGTTCATAACACGCGACTCCCATGACAGATGGCGGCTCCCGGATCGGGAGAGCGCTACTGCCACCTGACGGCCGCTCCAGAAACACACGGAGCTGCGTGAAAGGAGCTCGAAGGATTTCAAATATTAACTAAATAGAATATGTATATATATATATCGTATTTTACATTTTAGAATCACAGAAAGGATATTAAAAGTCGCACTTATTTTCACGATGTTATTTTATTCACAATATGCTTTGCACGGATAAAGGGGACGTATAAAGAAGGGTAAATCATAAAATGGCAAGTGTAAAAAGAAAGTGCGATGATTAATTAAAAAAAAAAGGAATAGTTAAATACGAATGAGTTCGATAAAGCATTTAATGTGGCGATTATAAAACGCGGCACGTAAAGAAACACGACGCTCTTTATTTCATAGTAATCAGCGATTAATCAGAAGATTAGCCGGCGGTAAGGATACGGTTCCGTGACCGGAAACCGGATGCGGCAGCGCAGCTACGCCCTTCATCCATTTCCCCATGTCGCAACAGTAACATTCGACACTGTTCAGGGTCTTCATGAACACCGTGGTTACGCCTCCGATTATCAACAATTGATCACCTAAGAGAAGAACTTGTTGAGTGGTTAAAATATCATCGCGACCTTTACATCGTTCGAAGGTCTGCACACGAAATATTATACTACAAGCGAGCAGAAAGGAAAAAGTCACTGGGGATACACGACGATGTACCACGAGATGCCATAAGAAAACTGACCTATCGAACCAATGGAATGTCCGTGTCTCGCGATCGACATGTTCGCGTGTTCTCTCCATACGCAATCGTTTCCGTCCCACACGTCGATGCTGTCGATGCTCTGAGTGGCGTTCTCCGTGGTCGACGCTCCGCCGATCACGTAAAGACAGTCGGACACCACGTAGAAGGAGGCGAAGCACCTTGGTGACCCCAAAGGCGCCGCTCTCAGCCATCTGAAAGAGCTCATCGATAGCAACTTCTACGTCCATTTATCGTACGTGCGCGATAAATCGAGCGTTTAATCCGGGCAATGGGGAAACGCAATGAGACGAGGAATCGAGCTAACAAATTTTTGATCGGGTCGTAGCACTCGACGTCCTTCGAGAATAGCTCCTTTTTCGATTTTGTCATCCCGCCAGCGACCCAGATAAGGTCCCGATATTTCACGCTGGCAGGTCCCACCCTCGCAGTCAGCATCGGTTGCACTTCCCTCCACGTGGAGTCCGATGGATCGAAAGCCTCCACGGTCCTCAAAGCTCTGCGGCACAGAGAGAAGCCCAAGCTTCTTACATTACTTTTGTCCGTCGAAGACGGGAACGCATCATCTCGGTTCGTTTCCTCCGTTCGCTTTTACAGCCACGCAACCGTAAATTGAATTGTTTCGGTTAAACCGTGACGCTGATGACAATTAACAGGGGTTTAAATTAGCCGCAATTAACGTCGCGCGGCGTAGAAATAAATAGCGGGGAAAATGAAGGAAAACGTGGCCACGAGGTGCAGGGTAATTACGCTCTCCCTGTCCGCCGCGTAACAACTCACATCCCGTTCCTGCCTTGCCCTCCTATCGCGTACATTTTCCCGTGGCTGACCACCAATCCAAAGTCCTTTCTGGCTGTCAGCATCGCGGGTTCATTGAACCAGGTCCTGGTCGTCGGATCGTAACTCCAGACGCATCCAACGGCGTTGCTCTTCCTGTGAAGTTTGTCCTCCAGAGGATCGGCTCCACCTGGTGCGAGAAAAACATTTCCTATCTTCTTTTTCTGCGCCCAATCCATTCGCATAACACAGCGAACCGACGAAGAGGAGGCTGTCCAAGTTTATTAACTCGTACTATATGGAAACCGTGATTTCCGGATATAAAACGTTGCGATATCCGACGAATCGGTTAAACGCATCTCGTATTAGATCGTGAAAGGATTAAACACTGAACGCAACCCGTCGCCTATCTCGCGGTTTGGAAAAACAAAGTCGTAAAGACGACTACGCCATAGGAGACTGTTTCGTTAAGCGGCACGAAAATGGCATGCGAATCCTTGAATTCGTCGTTTTTATTCGTTCGAACGGGCGACTCGTTCGCCGGCAACATCACGATTCCCGTCCGTTTCGTCATCGCCTTCGACTCACCCACTACGTAAATACGGCCTCTTAGGTAAGCGACCGAATGGTGATGTCGCGCCCGTGGAATTTCACCCACGAACTCCCAAATGTTCTCGTTAGGCTTGAACCTGTACATGTCCTTGCCAGTGTTACCAGGCCGGCCGTACTCCCCGTGCGGATCGACGCCACCGAACACGAGGACCGACTCGCGATCGGGGAAGAACAGCGAGCTGTCCAGAAAATAGCCGTCCACGTTCGACGCCATTATGCTGTCGCTGATTCTCTGCGGACTGCGAACAATTAACCTTGGATTATATATTTATCGCGTTATTGGAGTATCGATTATCATATCTCTGTTATTACCAGCGTTAACGGAAATGTCAGTGTAACAATGTTATCGACGATATCGCCGGCGGAACTTTCATTGGTCTTACGCTGTTTCTACTTTAATAGAAACGTGTCAGTAAATAAATAGACAATTTGTATTCGTATTACTCACAGTGGTCGCTTGTAGCTGGTAGATCGGATCTGCACAGTTTTAGTGCCGGCTCTCGCTCGCTGAACATTGTCGCCGTCCGAATAATTGACTTCGTTCGTTTTCTCATTGATCGTAACACCGTCGTTGAAATTTGTCACCGTTGGTTTCACGTCTGTTCGCGGAGAGAAAGGATCGTCCGTGTCCGTGTTCTCCGATGGAGAACTGGTTCTCCCGTCGTAGTTGGAGAAAAATACAGGTGACTTTATGGTCCTGATAGATTTCATTGCGTCCCGATGGTTCATTAAACTTTGAGGAATTTGTTGTTTCCTTTGCTCCCCGATCGGGTAACAGGAAGTGCGCGCGTCGAACTACAATTTCGAATACGAACTCCTCGGGTAAATATTCTAGTTCTCTTATAGCGTGTAGATTATGAAAGAGTCCGGGTTTCGAATTACTTGGTTCATCTGATTCTCAATGAAACGTTGATTTTGAATTTTCAGAATCGATTGTTCTCTACTTCTTTTTCTAGGACTCGACAAGTTCGATGCGCCGTCCATCACGTTTCTCATTTGGTTCGCTGAACTGCTTGAAATTCTGACGGGTTCAATCGAGGGATTGCGAAACGTTTCGTCCATCGGAATGGCCAAAAGTTCCGCTACCTTCTTGATATTCCGTCTCTCCCCTGACGTTGATTTTCTTATCTGCCGTTTCGGGAAACAACGTGCACGATACGAATCGTGTTTTTACCGTGGCAAAACATCTTGTCGACTGTCGAATATACCTCGCAAATGTTTAAACCCAATGCTAGCGTCCAGCGATATCTATCATTCGTTCTATCGTTTTTATAAAATCACAAAAAGAAAAGCAGGATAAAAATTGTTTTGAAAAATAAAAGACTATTTCCCGTTTAAAATTGTTAGTCCTCTACTATAATCAAGTTTCCAAGACAACGTTATTTATAGGATGACCTAACAGTGTTCCCCTTTCCAACTCGATAGCTAATTCAATGGAATCGAAACACCGTCGTGGCCATTTCACCAAGGCATCGACACCATTAGCCGATGGCAAAAGTTTCCAAGGATATCCACTAACTTCGTCGAATCTTCTGCGAGCCTTGTATCCCCTGTAAACGGCCTGTATCGTAGTGGCGGCCTCCTCCTCGGATTTACCGGAGTCTGTGCGCTCTTCCGGCTCCCTCGGCATCTTACATCTCCGTGTCTGCTGCTTTTTCGTGGAAAATATAAAATTCGACTCGCGATGCTGCTGCTGCTGCTGCTGCTGCTGGCACTGGCAAACATCCGTCGCGTTTTTCTCCTGCTGCCGGCTCTGGTAATCCAATTTATCGACGTCCTGAGGAGAGAAGAGCACGCCAGCATCGAACTGTAACGAAAATTTCCTCGCGCTAGGACGACGGTGTTACCTGCGAATTTACGCCGCGGTGACAGTGTTCCTGCGTCTGTTTTTCCACGTTCGACGGTTTGTAGGAGATCCTTGGCGATTCCCCGCCACCCGTGAACCTCGTATCGAACGCTACGCTCCTTTCTTCGCTCTGCACAACGTGGTAAATTACATTCTTTCTTTCAGGAGAGAATCGATTGCGCGAAAAGCGTACCTCGCGTGAGAAACAATGGCTTTTCTTATATCTATAAGCGTATTTTAGAGGATTCATTGGTTTAACGGTAGCACAGAGGAATTTTGGATTTTTACGCAGTGGCCACTGCATTCAGTGATTTATGTAGCCAGTCACGTGTTAAAATGTCGGTGAAAACTGTGCTAATTTGTCATTGTTATGAGTCTAACTCGTTCACTGTCCGCTGACTCGGATGTGGGTCAGGGATGCTCTAACCGAGCCGCCCGTGATCCATATGTAGCTCACAGATCGTTTTAGCTGTTTCTAATCCGGTTGCAACGTCAGCAGCGGCAATGAACGCGTTACTTACTCAACCATGTACATTAGCAATAACAACGATTAATAATAATAAAATATCTGTGTATCAGGTATCGCGAATTTGCCGAAACACCGAAGTGCAATCGCGCGCGCGCGCGGATACGCGTTAAGGAACATATCCACGCGCACGTAGCCGCGTTCTAATTATAAATTTACAACTAGGATTATACGTGAACACGCCGTCACGTTCCAATTTAGCCCGCGATCCTGTGCATTAACGCGAACACGGCCGTTTGACGCAATTAACAGAAACTAAATTGTTACGGGGCCCGTGTAATCTCAAGGTAAGAGCTTATACGCTGTAAGTGCTGTTTCCACGAGTCGCTGCGGTGCATAATGACCTACGCGCGGACCGCTGGTACACGGCCCGAGGATTTTCGGTATTAAAGCACGGATTTCCGTGCAACGTAAACTCTGACCTTTGACTACAGCTCCGTGACGGCTGTTACCACGGTGAAAACTTATTATTCCCACTTACAAGCACGTAAGCTTACCTCGAGATTTCTTTGGCGATAACCGCGCGTAACAATCCCTGAAAGCAACCAGAAAGAGAAAGAGAGAGAGAGAGAGAGAGAGAGAGAGAGAGAAAGAGATGGAGAGACTTTCCGAACGGACGGGAACCTGGCCTCGGTTCCCTCGTCCCGAGGTGATCGATCGCAAAACGACTCACCGTTAAACGTCCAACAGCTATCCCGCTCCTCGATCGTTCTAAACGTTCTCCTGCGTGTGCTTCGAGATCGTATTTTAGCTCGTGAAAAATGTTCTCACGCGTTTTTTTCTTTTTAAATTCACGAGGCACCACGTATATTTTCTTATACAGACGTTAGTTAAACATATAAATACGATATACGATGTACGAGCTAAATAATCGAATAATATCTTAGTTCGAGGCGTCATCGTTGGGGTTGATTACGTTGCAAAATCGCGAAACGAGAAATATTTCATGCTCGAATTGGTCTGTTTTAAGGTCTCTGCGTCGATCTTCGATTTGCTTCAGGGTTACTCACCCCTTTGCTTCGTTGCAGGTTGCTCAAGTAGTCGTTCATAAATTTCGGAGGCATCATCATGCCCACTGGCATTTCCAGCGGTAAATAATTCGGTGGCGGCTTCGAATGCCTCGAGTGCGTCGCTGTCTCGTTTTGATTGGCGCCTGTATCGCCTGCAGATATTTATTCTTCTTAGTCTGCGCTTCTCGATATTATTTTAAAGCGTTTAAGACGCACCTGAACTTTGAACATAATTATTAGACGCTCTGGGAGGCGCGCAAGTGTAATCGTTACGAGGGGTGGGTTTCGCGCCGGTTTTCTGCGCCCTCAGTTCCGAAACTTTCGTTCTTTGGTATTCTTCGAGGTAAAGCAGAAATTCTCGATACGTCACGTAATTCTTGAAACAAAATATATATAATTTAAGATTGATTAAATCGATGAAGTATCGCAGACGAGAAATAATTAGTTCTGCTTCGAGTACTTTATCCTCTCCAGCCCAGTTTCGGTTAGTTGGCTCCGTAAGTCCCAATAGGTCGATCCAGTGATAATAATCCTCAGTTTGATTACCGTACCAATATTTTATAATGACAAAACTGAAAAGCTTGCGAGTTAACGAAAGGGTCCGTCATCGTCTCGAAGGGGCAAAAAATGAGATCCTTACGCTAAGCCATCGTCGACCATCTTCTGCACCTCAGGGTAAGACATTAATTCCATAAATTCCGGATTCTCCGGGTTTCTCTTAACGTCGACCAGTTGCCACGGTGCGATCAATCCGAATCGAATGCATTTTAGAACCTCCAGCATGTGCTGCTTTCTGTTCTGCCAATCGTGCATCAGCCATCGCACAGCGGACATGAGAACCTCCATTTCACTGTTCGAAAGATTTGAAGATAAGCGAAAATATGTATATACTGTTTCGTTTCGAGATATCGATAGCGGAGTACCTGTTGACAGAAATGTAATTGGATTTTAACAAAAGGCACAGTTCATCCACTGACAACTCGAGGAAGTCTTTGGTACTGACAAGCATCAAAAAGAATTTCATAATTCTTGGCACCATCAGTTCCATAACTGCGGTGTTTCGAATTTTTTTCGCTTCCAAGTATAATAGAAACGCGGTGTCTTCCGTGAACAGTTCGTCGTTGTCTACGAACGCCCAACATTGTTCCTCCAGTTCTGTTGAGCATTCAACGAAGCGCGAGAATGAAATAAATCGTATCACCATGTGAAATTAATCAATCGTAAAGCTATTGCATGCTGCGGAGAAAAGAAAAGTAAAGGTTCGTTTGGAAAAAGCACCTAGACTTTTGAATAAAGCTGTACATTCCGTGAGCGTGAAAAATGCGGACTTTAGGAACGCGACGCCGCGAAAGGAAGCCTGAATTTTCTCGTGTTTCGTTCGAAGACACGATACACCGTCATTTTCCCAGGATTTCATATGGTTTACTGAAGTTTCGAGTTGGACAGTGACGTATCCAACGAAACTCGAGCGCGGCACCATCGAGACTTTCGCGAATACCTATCGCGGCTGGAAACTTTTCATTCTTCCCCGATACAGCCGAGTTCGAAGTTTCAAAGCGCGCTAGAAAGCATCGGCACTATATTATGCGGTGCAACCGCGTTTCAGAAGATTGATGGAAGTGGGAAAGCGATGCTGCGAGCAGGATGTAAACAGGAACATTATTCGCGAACCCTCGCGTTGACGAAGATTAAGAAAAATCAGTACTTACTCCATTTATTTGAATGAGAATTTTATGAGAATTTTAAATAAGTTAAGAGGAATCTTACCTTTAATTCCAAGATACTGAGCGGCAGCAAAGATTTCCAGAATATTATCCCTCTGTAGAAGACGACAGCTTTCGTTCTGTGAACTGATCATCCAGTCGTAGATGATCGAAAACGCCTTCGAGGACACGCCGGTCTAATCGATACATGAAAATTACTCGCGTAATAATTATTGTCTCAAAAGCAACACCAAGAGCGCAAATGCAGCTAATAATCCTGAAATAATTCCATCAGTCTCTCTTTCTAAGCTATCGCGTGGTGTATAATAAAAACAAACGCGAGTGCAATTGAAACGAGAGAGCACCAACGAAGAGCAGCTCTCCGCTGCCGCGGAAGGCCTTATTATCTTGTTACGAATGTCGTGCCCTTCCATTTTTAATTACACGTGTCTCCTTGACACGTGGCCAACAGGAGAGCGAGTCGCCCCGTCGCGGGACAACAAGAGCGGCGACGCTGGTACTGGCGAGGCTCCCAACAGCAGCGATCATTAAAGGGCGGCGGGTGGCGCGTTATTCGAGGAGTCGCTCTATTCACCCTTAAGTAAAAAAAAAAAAAAATAAAAGAGAGGAGTCAAATATAGCCACCGCTAGAGAAGACGGGAAAGGAGTTCAAGGTCGTTTGGCTTCGAGCCCACCGAGTCACCGAGGTGTAGGACGCGAAATAAAGAGTAGAGGGGAGCATGGAGCGGCCAGAAGAAGAACAGGATGCTGACACAAGAGATTGGGGTCGCCAGCAACCCCTTTGCGCCCCTTTTGCTGCCTACTTGGCGATTTCGAAGCCTCGCCGCGGGGAGATTTATCGAGTCCTGGCTCTCTTCGCGACGGCCAGCCGGACCGGCTTTTCGTGCGCTCGTATATTTATTCGGCTGTCATTATCGTGGACGAGCAGTCGCGAAAGTTGTAATTTATGGACGCTCGACGGTAGAGCGTCAGGAAGGGCCAGAATAGCCGCGCGAGTTACTTAAATCACGGTGATTCATCGTGCTCTTCCCTTTTGCCGAATGTAGGGCAGACTACGTGCGTGGGGATCCTCTTATTTGATCAAGCGAAATGCGTCGAAACGGAGCATGCTGATGCAACAAGCACACCATACGTCTGAAGTTGAAACCTAATATCCGATCAAAAATCGAAAACTTCAGTTTCCGATGAATCCTCCCCGAAATGTTTCACCGCTCAGAGGCAACAGCGATCCACGTCAGTAAACCAAAAGCAAATTTCAGAGACGAAGTCCGCGAGTTCTCGCGTCAAAGCAAATAGGAAATATCCAGTCGGTCACTCTATCCGGCCAATGCTTAAAAAAGGAGTGAGACGAAACGGAAGATCGAGGTGAAAAACGCGGAGAGAGAGAGAGAGAGAGAGAGAGAGACGCAGAAGCGAAGATGAACGGTGACTGCCGGTCGATCGAACGTGGACCATAGATACGTACCCGGGAGAGGGAACCAACGGCGGAAAATCGGATCTCGCGAACAAAGGGACTTTATTCCGGATCCGCTAGATTGTTCGTCGCACCGATAAGTCCGTAATACATCTTGCTCAGCGCAAGTGTGTACGTGCAACGTAGCGCGTATTTCCCGTGGAAGCTACGGGAGGTACGTGGCGTCGTTTCGCCCCTCCTCCGTCTGTCGCGTAATAAATTGTCGATGGGAACCGCGTGTAGGACGACGCGAGAGCATCGAGAGCACCGAGCGGAGGAAGGAACGGCTCGTGATCCGAGGTTACGACTCGTTTAACGCGCCTCGTTAAAGGGTGAAGATCGATGACGGTCGAGTGGTCGTGAAAGCTGCGGGGAAATTCGCTCGCGTGCCAGTTGTATTAACTGCCCGGTGGTTTTCTGAATAAACGGGTGAAAAGAAATATCGCGCGGATCGTTCTGTCGTTCGCAGGGGATCAAAGTATTGCGTAAATCGGTGGTGGTTTCGTTGTGGCGAGCATGATCAGCGAAGGGATGCACGTTCTGGGAGAATATGATAACGAAGCGATACGAACTATCGCTTAATGAATTATCTTATCTCGTTAATCTCGTTGCTACCTTTTTAAAGTGACAATAGCGTATCTAGCGTTCTCTGTAACGAGACAGCGCTGTCTCTTTACTAAATTGAAGCTTCAGCGGGGCACACGACTTCCCTTACTTTATGCGACCAGCACACCGTCGTCAGCGATTTCCGATAGAGCTCGTAAATGAGGGAGGATTACGTTTACGGTGAAAAGTCCGATAACTCACCCCGGTCAGATCGATCTCCTTGCAATTGTTCTCGTCGAAGAAGCCGCTGTAACTCTGTAGCACCAGCAGGTGGCAATGGAACTCGTCCTGATCGATTCGCACGATACAATCGGCGTTCCTCGAAAGATCGATCGAATGAAATTTAGCTGGTAACTCCGTTGGTCGGTGCGATTACCTCGCCCGCACCCCCTTCGGTTCGTTACATCGATCTGGCGCAACTATAAGCTTACTTGTAATTTGTGATACGCCTGGCCAGCTCCTGATACAGATCGGTCTTCTCCGGGAGAACTATGTTATCCCAATCGATTGGCTGTTCGCTCGTAAATCCGAGTCTGCGCGAAATTACAGGCCGATCAAACGCTTATTGGCGAAGAACGGAACGGGGGGCACCGGTGCCGGGCGAGTCCGTCGGTTTTTCCTTCGCTTACGATCGAGGGAACGCCGCGGATCGACGTTATCGAACGGGAAAGCTCGACTCGCGAGGGTGAACCGTGACATTTGCATCGTTTCCCTCGCGAGATTCTATTGGCCCGGTCGTCGAAAGACTCGCTGGGCCTCGGATCGATCGACGGATACTCACGCGGAGAGCGGCACCTCCCGCAGCAGCGGCATTTCACGTGACGTCGACGACGATGATTGTTGCTGCTTCTGTTCCGTGGCCTCCGTCTGGGCGAGCTTCGCTTTGAACGGATGCATCGTGCACCTGTACTCGTCCTCGACTGCTGCGAACTTCTTCTGGTTCTGTTCGCGTAAGCGGCGGATCAGTTTTCAAGCGAACGTAAATGAAAATTGCAATGGAGATGATAGGGGTGGATGAGGAGATATTCCTTTCAGCGGGCATTTAAAACAAGTTTCTTCTATGGTAACATATCCGACTAAATATTTGTTGGTCTTGTAGTAAATAATACCGAAACAACCAATATTGGTTAATTTATATAAATAGTTGAACAGACGTTAATTAATTCGAACTGCCTCTGATACCCTATTATTTGTGGCTTATGCCAATATACTTGTCGTTCCGGAAACGCAAGCAAACTGATCCATGGTGTAACAATAACAAATACAATTCTCTATAATTCTCTATACGTATCAATTTACTCGCAGTCCGTGTAATACTTATGTATTTGCTGAATCTAAAACGCGAATTTTACCTTATCTCCCCACCAGTGTTGCACTATGCGACCTCTCAAAGGAATACTTCCGACGAGTCAGTCGATCAACTTACTTCGCGCGCGAAGTAAAGGGGTACCGCGATGTCGAGCGTACCTGCGATTGATTAACGATCGACGAGGAGACGCCCAGCGGAAGATCGATGGGCCGAGGTCGCGCGGAGGACTCGGAAGCGCGTCCAACGATCTCGTTTCCAGCTTTGTTCAGCTCAGCCTTCACGTTAACCTTGGCGTGCCGCGGATCGGCGACCAGCACGCTGACCTTCTTCGATTCGAACACCACCTAGAACGACTACGCGTCTACCCTGAGGCGAACATTCCCAGGGTTCGACGAGTCTTCGATCGATCGGAACATTTACCTGGTTGGGTACGATCTTCAGGTTGCCGCTCGGCGTCGGCTGGAACGGGAATACTCGCTTCGCGTTGTCGCCGTCGTTTACGCTAATAAATGCACGATCGTCACCTCGCTCCCTTGGGCGTGGATGAATCTGCTGCATCAGATAGCTCAAGTTCGGGTAGGTCGATGCGTGTTTCCGTTGGTTACAATCGCCGCCTTTTCTTGGACTGTGAAACAAGACTCGATCGGTTCTTCGTGAAAAACTTCGCGTAATTATTGTGCGACGAGGAAAATAAAAAATATGGAATAGTAGTCGTAATGATTGCAATTAATTTCTTGCTCTAAATTATACACGCGATTAACGTGTGTGTTCGCGAGCACAAAGCGTTGTAAGTGTCGTTACCTGGAACGAGCCATTAGCTTGGGAACGAAACTATCAGAGGGACGGCATCGTTCCCCAAAGATTCCGTCGCGCTTCCAATGCTCGTCAGATTCTCTCTCCTGATCATCCGAGTCCTCGTCCTGGCGAGTGGAAGAGTCGCCACCCGATCTAATCAAATTCTTCGCGGACTCGACCGTGTATTTAACCAGTTCGGATCTCCGTTCCGGCAGCTGCACCACCTTGAGGGCGTCGCGACGGTCCCCGGGCAAGGAGGCGACCTGCGTTACACGGCCACCCTGATAAATGTGCGCGTTCAGTGGCCTCTGCCGCCTCGATAAACGTCGACGTCGTCTCAAAGTAGCTTTTCTTCGGTCAATTGGATATATAGGGGATCGGTCCTCCGGAGTTTCCACCGGATTCGACCTGTCCGAAAACCAGGAGAGAGGAATTCCACGGATTTCTTCAGCTGCAGAGGAAACTTTGGTATCCTCTACGATTTATACTCGAGAAGATGTTCCGAAATTGGTAATAATTTCATTCATTTCTATGATATCGATTTCATCTGATCAGAACGATCGTTTCTCTTTTTAACGTAGCAGAAGTATTCAATTAGCTCACTATTTTGTTGCTCGTCAACAAAATGCGATAAAGTTTACGATATCAGACCAGCAGCGAATCAGACGTAAACCGTGAATTACCCAGATCGCGTGAATTCAGAGACTAAATTAACCAGAACTTCCTCTCGCGCGTTCTCATAGTCAGCTGTGCCCCCAGCTGACTCCTCGCCGAAATTAGTTCACCAAGCAGTAAGATCCATACCGCGATCCAACCCACAGAATAAATATATTTGGGGCGCGCAGATGTTTCGCATAATTACCTCTCGTGACGCGGGGACCGAGCAGCGTGCACCACCGGCGGTGTCAGCTCGCGCGGGACCAATCGCTCCGACTGAACAGCTCTGAGGGGTGGTTCCGGTGTCGTCGCGTCGGGCGCGACCGATTTCTCGTGATAGAGCACGACCACGCTGCTCTTGCTGTTTCCGGGCCGCGGCGATTCCGATCGATCCTCGTCCGGCTCGACTACGAACGTCCCGGGATTAAAACGGCACCCCCAGCGAGGACGGTGTCCGCGCGGCTTCCGCTCGAGCCTGCCGCGACGGTCACGTTCGCCCGCGAACTCACGCGCTCCTTGCCGAGGAACACGTAGGCGAAGAGGAACAACGCGAATAGGAACAAGTACATGGAACCGAGGGGGAGCGGCGGATCGAGGAACGCGGGTCGGATTGCGAGCTTTCGGGCCTTGGGGATGACCAGAATCATGGGGTAGCTATAAAGGACAGAAAATGCATGCCTTTCAAATACTTGAATTCGGCTTCTGATTTGGGAGTCGCGAGGATTTGGAAGAATCGAGAGATCGACGGTTTGTTGACGAGATGAAATCCACTCAATCATTTCTTTCTTGTTATATAAATTTGATTGAGTTCAATTTGGTATACTGGAATTTTAGAATGAATTAAGAGGGAAATTTGGGGAATTGAAACAGCAGTGAAGTATAGCGTGGATAGTAACGTATTGTTCTGTAGTCGCCCCCAAAACTCGAGCCCGCGGATTTAAGCGAATTTCAATAATGGACAACTTACATTTCCTGCTGTGTCGACGGATCGCCCGGATTATTCGTGGCGTACTTTTCCCCGCCCTATTGTCAAGCGAGTGCATTAAGTGTCGTAACAACCATTCGCGTTAGGAACATACGTGATTTAAGGGCGTGCACGTGACTCGCCGAACTTGTCGAATAATTACCAAAGTTTCGCGGGAGATTTACCGCTAATATCCTCGCCGCTGGAAGACCTCTCCGTGGCAAAAGTTACCTGGGGCTGGAAGAATATAGGGGTGGAAACGGATGAAACAAGGAACACGTGGAATTTAATAAGACAACTTGACGTACGATTGCGTTTATTACATTTTTATGAAGAAATATCTGTGGCCGTATTTAGGAAGCAAGGAGAGATTAAATGAAAATTCTCTGTATAAATATATCCTGCACTTTAAATGGAGGGTTTGACACATTACCTCATGCTTTTTTCGATGGCTAAAGTCTGAGATATCTGGAAAGCCGGGGACACGATGATCTCTACTGTCCTTAATTAATTTATCGGGAACTGAAACGCATTTGGAATAGAGCGACGTCTAAATTTGAAAAGTACTCGCGTACCTGGACTCCAGACACACTTACTTCACTTACGTAATTTGGTCCCGCAGCTGGAGAAACAGCAACAACGTTCTGAATCTCCCGCGGATGTTTTAAGAAGATTAGGCGAATTATCCTTCGTCCCTTTCGTATTATAGCGCTGATACCGTAATTTTTGACACGACTTTCTGCGAATAATCATTTACAAGTTCCCTTTATAGAACTAGACTCGCTTCTCTCGAACGTCTGATGCTTGTTATTCTCATCAGAAGGAATAATACCTTGGATTCAACAGATCAAGTTCCGAGAAGAAATAAGTATCGTCTTCACTGGATACGGGCGTTCTAGATTCCTCCTGGAAATGTCGAAATCGTCTCATAATCCCTTATTATCTTTCCCTTAGAATCTAAACCTTATCAATATTAAATCGCTATTTCCAATTCCTTTTTCAAACAAAATCCACGTTTGCCAATTCCAGCCAAGTATTTGTCTTAACGATCAAAGAGTTGGAAAGATGATTTGAAAATAAAAAAATACCATTCGTACTCACGTCATAACGCGCGAAGCCTGTTCGCATGGTACGATTCGCATTGACTCAGGCAGAAACCACTCCGAGGGTCGGCGTCATCGTCAGAACGTCACCGTGGTCCCGTTGGGTAAGATCGTTGAGAAAGTCCACGAGGGGTGAACGCGCGATTCCTACGCAGAATGCGACGGGGACATTTACAGCGGAACAAAGAACGGGAAGAGGGAGGTACGCCGGGTGGATTCGATGGAGAGGCCTTGGAAACCAAAGGACGCGCGAAAGGGCGAGCGCGATCGCGGACGCGACGACGTTCGTTTATTCGCGGGTAAAGGTTCCATTGGAAAGCAGGCTTCTCGGTTATCGTTGCCAATCAACTGTAGTGGATTCGTTTCGCAGTTCCATGTAAACGCGGGTGAAAGCTCGGGGGGACATTATCGGGGTTCAGAGCGAATCGTTCCGTCCCCTCGTAAATTCCAACTTTACGAGCTGGCTGAAATTACGACTGCCGAGAGTGGTTGAATCGCTTCTTCTGCTGGTCGATTTCATGTAAAGTTATTCGCTCGCCTTCCGAGCGAGCCCTGACCGAGCCCTCTGGCGTCTCGCGTGCACCATCTTGCCAATTGCTCGATCGACAATTCTTCAATTATCGCCCTCTTTTCTTCTAAACGGTACGAGAGAAACATTTTCTCCACTAATAACTGAGTATTTATAAAAAAAAATGGAATAAGAAAAAGCATCAAAGCAAAGAAGTATACGTCTGAAATTCGCTTCCCAAGAATGGTTCCTGTGAAACGAGAGAGCTTCCATCAGTTTCCCTAAACGATGCCACAGAGTAGCACCGCGTCCTTCGTTCCGAAACGGCGCCCGGACTCGAGAATCGTCGACGGTCCCGGGGAAACAGCTGATCGAGGCTCTCGAATGTGGAGCATCCACGTGTTGAATCCAGCGTGACTTTTTCCCCGGCGGCCGTTGTTCGAATGCAACCAGACGTAAATAGAGGCGTAATGAGCCTGAAATGAAACACGCTCGGGGATCGAAGATAACGCGGCGTTCTGTTCGAGTTGATCGCGACGCGGTGGAGAAGGCCTCCGAGCGTAGGGGCGGAAGGCCGGAGGGCTGAGAGCGAGGGGAGGGTTGAAGCGCGCGTGGGTGGTGTGCGCTGCCTGGCGGGCTGCATCGATCGCTTCGGCGTCCTGGTGACCTCGACCTAATGCCACCCTCTTCTGCTCTTGAGCGCGCGGCCCTTTTCCGCGCCAGCCCATCGGAGCCATCCGGGGTCAGTTAACACTCCCCGTCAAAACACACAAAGCCCCGGGAATCGCGAGGGGCGGCGGACCGTGGTGCACGCCGGAAGCAACCAGCGGAACGCTCGAAACCGTCGCGCAAAACGCTTTTGCCGCATCGAATTAAAATACGAGCGCCGTGTCCGTTCCTGTCCAATCGTCGACAGGTGCGTGGCGAGCTTCCTGCGATTCGCGCGCATTGCCCGCGCTTCGTTGCCTTCCGCGATCGATCCAGGCAACTGGCCGGCGGTCAATCGATTTTTACAACGTTCGAACAACGGTTTCCAGTTTAACCTCGCTGAGTATTTGATAGTGGTAACTCTCGTGCCTTTTGGACGAATGCGAACGTTCGTTGGGGAGTAACGTAGGATCGCTGAGGCATCTTGCAGCTGTTCGCCTCCCAGCTTGTCGTTACCTCTAATAATAGGATGTAACGTGTAAATGTTTCGATACAGATGCGTTTTCGCGAAATCCTCTTTCAATCTTCTAACGTTTCGCCATCTTCCACCGTCTCCGCGGATCGTGCGCGTAAACGACCGGAAACGGTCGCCGCTGTCCCTCTGGGGGCTGGAATCTCGAATTTACCCCCTCGTCGAATCAGCGCCCGCGGCACAGCGTTGATTCGTGGCCGGCGTTCGTTCGCGTTATCGATCGGACAGCGATCGTCCGCGACACGGATTCCTGGGTGGTGCGTTCGTAGGCGGGCAAATATCTCCGGGCAAGCATGCACGCGCGGCGTGCACGCGATTCCCGTCGTGTCAGCGGGTACCGGCGCGGGAACGCGACGAGATCGCCGGAGAAACGAGTCGACTACGATATTGCGGGCCGGCTTACAGCGGGGCGATATTAAGTCCCCGGGAAAACGGCTACAGCCACGTCGACGTGGGCAATAAACACCGCGGAAACTGACGACATTATTGCGCGAACCCTCGACGACCGGCTCTCGTTCGGCCCCCTCATCTCGCTCGAGCTCGTCTTTACGCAGATGAGCTCTCGCAGAGCCACCCGCGGCTGTTCCCGTTTCACGTCGTTAAATAATCAGTTTCCGCGTCGGACACGGGCTGGATCGTGGATTCATTCTCGAGGAGAGCGGATCTCGTGCCGCGGGATTGTTTGGATTAGACGCGGATGGACTCTGATGACGGTCGTTCCTTGAACGCGACGTTTACCGCATTTAATTGCGATTAATCGGAGGATATTTATTTTCGAGTGACTTGTTGTAGAGAATAAAACGAGATGGACAAGAGGGATGTAGCGAGAGACGCGTTCGTATCCGTGGATTAATCGAGTATTTATTTAGGATAGAATAGATTTAGCGTAATGGAGACGCTTAATAATAGCGTGTACCAGTTTGGGAACCTGTATTCCGTGTACGAGGGCGTGAATATTCGAAGAATCTGGTCGGAGGGTAAGCGATTGAGATTTTGGAACGTGTGCGAATAATTGGGATTCGCGAGCGAAGAATGGCGGAGGGTGGAATTTTTGGATGATTTACATCGCTAGAATTTCGGAACTATCGACGGATTCGCTGCACAGAATTCGAGCGTGCACATTACCGGCATTCTTAATAACTCCACCGCGTTATCCAATTATATATCCGCGTTTAAAAACTGTCTCCACGATTCATTCGCAACGATATACGTTCGCAAAGCCAAGTACACGAGACCCACCGAAATGATCGTACCTGTCGCGAAACGAAACTCGATAACGCTTCGTTTATCCGTTCGCGGCAAGCAGGATACTCGGTATCACGATTGCAGCCTGGGATAAACACGCGACCGCATCTCTAATCAGCCAAAGGGACGTGATCGGTGCGCTAAATGCGAGCCGAATCAATGATCGTCCGGCCAAAACGAACGATTTTCATTGTGAACGGGTTGATCACCCGTCGAAATGGCCCCCTCTCGCCCTCCAGGATCGTCATGAATATGAATATCTGGCCGATCTGTCTGTCGATAATGATACCGTGTAATGGTAATAATGGTATCTATGAACAATGGAGCCTTCGTAATATCGCACGGTTCGACGAGGCGCGCGTCACCGTGACGCACTTCGAATATGGAAGGTGTCCGTCTCCCGTTCTACCGCAATAATTCGTCTACGATCGATCGCGGTCGAACGGGTTACGGTATACACCCGTTGGGAAGCCGTTCAACCCTCTCTCTGTTTACTTGTCCAATTTCATAGGACGCGCGTAAAACGGTAACGGAACGGGGGGAGGCATGAATGGTGGACCGCGAGGGGAGGGCCGCGATTCTCATCGAACGATGACGGTTTTAATGACGGTAATGGGCAACAACTAGTTCCACCAGCGAGCGGAATCAGTGGCCGTGTAACTGTTGACTTCTGATGAATGGTAATCGCGATTGCTGAACGGTGCGGTGCGTTTACAGTTACTTTGGGCAGCGGGCTGGATTAAATATTAAAGTGAGCGTGCCCTGGTGAACAGAGGAGAGATCTACCGGTCGAATTTTAAATAGAACAAGCGTAGGGCGAATGTATTTCCTCGTGGAGTTACATTTGGAAGTGTGTCGAATCTTCTTCGATAAACTTTATATCAGGCACCACCGATCTTTGCTCTTCCCTGAAAAAACAGCGAAAAAACGTAAACAAAGAAGCTTCCTTTATAATACCAAAAAATCACACCCACTCTATAAAGAAAACACCCCTCCAGAGGGTCCTAATCCGATACAGTTGTCTCTTGGATACACCGTCATATCGCGGAGAGCTCTTCTCTCATATAAACCCTCGCGAAAGCAAACATCCGGCAGAAGGTAACGATAACATACGACGAACGACAATCCACGGTACGAAACAAAGCTGCGTCGATCGGAACGAGCGTGGGCACTCGTCATCGACGGCCATAGCTGGAGCGTTGGCGCGCTCCCTTAAACGCGATTTACATCTCCGCGAGATTTAAGGGCGCAGTCGTGTTCTCCGCGAATGGTGGATCCGCTGCTTTTCCACCCTCCGCGGTATCTCGCGTCCTCGACGCCTCTCGCTCGGTCTGGTTTTTGCCCGGACGGCGGCGGGTGCCCGCGCGTCGAAATTCATTTCGACGATTCGACACCCCGCGGCTCTCTCCCTTAGGCGGCGAGTTAAAAAGGAAACGAAGCGGAACGCGGGAAGGGACAGGCCCGGCGTGTGTCGCGGGAGGAGAAGATAAATGAGAGACGGGAAGATAGCTGTAGACGGTTTAGATGAATCGCTCGAGCGGCGTGTAGCACGTGGGGCTCCGGGGGTGGTGCGAGCGTGCATTCGAACAAGAACACGCTCCACTTTTGCTCCATTTGCACGGGCGTGGGTGGAGTTGCGTGGGAGAGAAGGACGACCGTGCGCGCCCTCTTTCCGTAGAATGTGCGCCTCGCGTTGCCATTGTTGCGGCCGGCGGGGTAGTTGGGATTTGCAGTAGTCGAGTAGGCGAATTCGAGGGATGAAGATGAGGCGGAGAGGGAGACGGAGAGTTGATAACAGCGAGGAGAGGAAGGAAGGCGGGACGAGGAAACGGACGCGAGACGGAACGAAGGAGGAAAAGAAGAAGGGCGAGAGGAGGATGTCGAGAGAGTGTAAAGAAGAAGAGAATGGAGAGAATGCAAGGGTGGGAGGCGTCGAGAGGGTGATGTCGGCCACGAGAAAGGGGAATGCAGAGTTGCCAAGGTTACACCCGCGTCATAACCACCCTACGGTCGCTCCAGTAACCACCCTCCTCTCCTGGACCATTTTCCATCCCTGTCTCCTCGATCCCCACTGACGTAGCTTCGATTCCCACCACCCTGCCATCCCGGAGCATCGTTGGCGCACCCTTATCCACGCGTGTCTACTAAGCTTTCTTTAAAAGTTCCACGATAAATCCCCCAACCCTGCGACCACCATCCTGATTTATGGCGGGGCGACCTCGTTAAAAACTTGCCTGCGTACCTCTCTCCTCGTGTTGTCGATAGAACATCGTTTCGTCGTTTGCTCCTTCGCCGGCTTGTTTGTAGGTGAAACTGCGCGGCGGTTCCTTGTCTGGCCCCTTGCCTTTGCGGACAATTACTATTTAATTATTACTAGTCGGAGGAGATTCTGTTTTACGTTTTTTGCAGTGTTTTTGTTTATTGCTATTTTTCCAATGAAACGTCGCGCTTGAAAATATCTAATTTGAAATCGATAGAATATTCAGAAGAAGTCCAGATTTTTTAGAATTATTTTTATTATTATTATTATTATTATACATTAACTGACTGAGAAGTATAAAAATGAGATTAGAGACGTTCTGTTGTCTTTGAGAAATGACGATCTATTCGTTAGATACACTTTAGGGTCTTAATGCTAATTAATTGTGTCTTGGGGAAGGGTTCCTCGGCTCCAAAAGAAATTCCTTTCTAATTAACCGCGTTTGTCTTTCTTTCCAGGGAAGGCTCTTCGTTACATCAAAGCGTTATCTCTAATAAGCCTTCGATTAATTAAGCAACAGCCACCGTGAGATTATAAGCGTTCCACGCAAAGTTAAACAGTGTATACATCGTTGGAGAGCAAAGTAAAGCCTCTGTGAAACGTCGAACGTCGGCGGATCTTAACCACTTGGCTTCTTAAGGCTTCTCTGCTTTCGAACTCTCCCCGCATCATACGGGTACCCCATCTTGTCATCCTGTCCTCTATTAATTTTCGAGATTAACTTCCTCTTGAAAAATATTTTCCGACCGTTCGAGTTTTATAAATTGCACGAATTTCCAACTTTAATACGGCAGACATCTCTGCATTTATGACGCGGGCTCTAAGAGGCGAGCTACCTTATATTTATAACCGCGTCCAGGCACTTCGTGTCTGTGGCAACGCCATTTTTGTACGTGACTCATAGGTGGAATTTTCTTTTCCATTTATGTGCGACTGGTTTACGAACCGCGCGGCTGCGGAGGATATAAGTCAAGCAAGACGTTTGATCTACCTTGCAGCTGTCGGGAGACAGTCTCTTAAAGGAATATTCAGGACCTAATTCCGGACAGCTGCCGAGCAATTTTTAGGGAAACTACTCCTGCATATAAATGGCCTGTTCTCGCAAAGTCAATGCTTATCTTCTAAAAGTAATCGCTAAACAAGCCACTGGTATTCTTCGTTGCAATTAACGATAATTATAACAAATTTCTGTATGAAATTGAGTTCCATAAAATTTAACTCGCTACAATCTCCTCAAAAAACCAGCAAACCAAAATGTCTTCGTAGAGGTCGCAACATTGGATATCCGAATCCTCATCGACGGAATAAAAACGTCCCCCAGGACGTTTATTAACGAGAAAGAATTGGTAGCTGGGTCCTCGCATCCCCGAAAGACATCGACGCGCGATCAGTAATATAATTGCGGTTGAATCGGCAATTAATTAAGCGGTCGCTCGGAGGACGAAGGGAAAGGCCGACTTAATTAATTGATAATCGGAAGGGATCGGTCCGGCGGAGATAGGGTAATCCGGGATTAGCCGTTCGTCCTGTCTCGATGGATCCGACGGAGCGATGGCGGTTCTTCTTGCAAGACTCGAACGCAAATATTTGCTTTAATCGACAGGATTGCACGAACGAACGGACGGGTGCCGCGTTGAGGCGGCGCGAAATTAAAGGACGAGCTCCGCTCCATTTTCGTTGCCGTGGGAATTTGCATGAGCCTCACCACCCCCTCCGTCGTCTCGTCGCCCAACGGGTGGAAGTCGAAACTGCAGCCAACTCCTGGGCTGCAAAAATTTTCCTTCCAGCCTCGACGGTCCGCGGCTGAAATTTAAATTATGCATCCCTCGCGCTTGGAAAGAACTTTCGACGGCGGGCAACGGGCGCGCGCGCGCGCACGCGTTCGTCGAGGGATAAACGCGGCGATGGTTGTTCGAAATTATCGTCGACAGGATGAATTCGCGGGGACGATTTCGAGCAGCGGAGAAACGAACGTCGGAAGAGGGTTTCCGTGTTTGGTGGATTTCTAGTTTTCAGGATGATTCGATCGAGCAGCCATGCGCTGCAGCTTCCGCCGGGTTTCGATCATCCCTGCTCGTTTTTTGATCGCCGACGCGACGCGCACACGCGATCGGATATCCGGAAAAAAGCACACGGCCACTCGTGCCTTTTGCTTGCATTGCTGGCAGCATTCGATGGCCAACATCGATATCTAAAAATTTCAGAGGTTTCTCCTATTTTCGTCGGAGATTAACGGCTGGAGCTTATCAAATATTTTCGTCGAATACGAACCAATTTTAAGCCTCGACTTTATCACTTCTGTCAATCGTATATTAATTCTTCTCAATTACTCGACTGTGATCCCGTGGACTAGGAAACTGTCAACATTAGGTGGCAAGATATTTTCAGGACGATAATATTAATTATAAGAGACATTGTTACGATTATCTTACAACTCCGATCGTTCTAACGAATTACAATAAAGCTACTATAATGTGGAAAAAATTGCTCCTCGAAAGCCAAGATTCTCTCTGAAATTGACAAAGCGATATCTCGTGGGAAAAAATCACCGACTCGAATTTCGCGTGGGAAATAAGTTTCGAGCGCGAGCCAAGGCGCGAGCGAAGATCCGCGCCGAGGGGGTAGAAACAGGGTGTTTTTCATCGAGTTTGACGGACGAGCGGTGGAATGCGATGCATTAATCATGGGCCTCGCTACCTCCCGGAAACTCCGGGGTAAACATTTATCGTTCGCAACTACGACGGATCCACACTCGCCATACGGGAGGGGGTGAACCGAGACGAGGCGGAGGAGGTTGGATCGGCGGATTGAAAATAGGCGAGCGAGAGAAAGGGAGAAAGGACGCGAAAGAGGATTGGTTCGAGGTGCAGAGAGGACGCCGTCCATATTTTCCCCATCCAGCGCAAACAGCCGCTCTCGCTCTTCTGTCGGAATCCTTCGGCCTAGTCCCATTGTTCATCATCGTGCCGCGGCACAGAAGGACGGCGGTGGTTGCAGAAAAAAAAATCGTAGAAAAACGAGAGTGAGCCGTCCGGATGAATTTCGCGTTTCTCACTTTCAAGAGCCGGCTTCCATTGCACGTGGAAGGTCCTGGCCTAGTTTCCACCTTGGTGGTATGAAAGTGCCTGGGTCCTCGAGAGAAGAAAGGCGTAGCCTCCGCTTCAAACTGATTAAAATAGGAGAGGGTTGTGTTTAACGTTCCTTCGAATGTTGCCACGTTCCCTGTGCGTCATTTTCCTTCGTTTATCTCTCTCTCTCTCTCTCTCTTTGTAACGATCAACGCTGTGGAAAAGTATTTCGCGCGTAAAATCAACTGAATTGAAATTTCTTGATAAAAACTCCCAATCATTTTCTCTACCGTTGTACGATCCTCTGATAACAAATCCGAGAGAAATTACAGGAATTCTCGCAAAGGAGCCGACAAAGAAGTCAGAAGGAATACGAATTTCCCGCAACGACATCGAGCAGCGAATTGCATCGAACCCTCCGGCGAATAAGGGTGTTTCGATGGTCTGGCCCGAACGAACTCGAGATTTTTCTTCCAATTACGCTATCGTGTTTATTTTCCTCTGGCCCGGCCTTTCTTCGCCGGAGAGCTTCTCGGAACTTCTTTCTCGCAGAGTTTGTATCATATTACGGATCTCCTGAAAGCGTTTTCACGGGAGCGGACCAATATGGAAGGGAGGGAAAAGCAGTATCGCGTGGTCGAACGTTGAAGGGAGAAGGCGGCGGGATCAGTGGTAGGGGCGGGTAGGGGATGAAAAAGGTCCACTTTCGTAAATGGCACAAGAATATCGTGGTTGTCGTGGTTCTCCAGGCTAAATCGGTCCTTTCCATCCCCGTATGGAGAAATTTCGCGTCAGACAGCTGATGGCACGGGAGGGGACAAAGCGGTGACGAATTACGTACGAGCGCGGACGGAAAAAGAGAGCAATATCCCCTAAAGTGGTCGAAGGATGTCGCTTAAACGACGTGTTCTCGGTTCCTCCTGTTCATGCTACACGTACGAGCCCCGCGAACCAACCGCGTTGCCTCCTTTCTCGTTTCATCCAGGACCCTCTGGAAACGTAATATCCCTCGATGCGCCGGACAATGGGTTTATTGCATCTCGCCGATGAATCATTCGCGAATCGTATCGTCTCTCGTTCGAGACGGGACGGGACGGGAGCGTACGCGTGTTACTTTCCTCTTCAATTCCCGCCGGATCAATTTTCATTGTTCGCCCGACATCGCTCGAACTTCGAATTTCTTTCTCGCGTTCCGCGCACGTATCGCGGTGCCAGAGGATACATCGCTTTAAGCGGACAGTATTTCCCTCGCTCCTGACATTTAATACTCGCAACAGCGAGGATTCCTGTTGCGATTTTCAACCGAGCTGCTTAACATACTTTGCGAGAAATTCCGTTCCCCGACCAAGTTTCAGCGTATCCGAGAACAGCGCGACCGCTTGGATCTCGAACGATAATATTTGCCTCTTGCGAAAGTGCTCGTTGCTTCGAGGCGAAACGCGAAATCCACGTGCGCGCGAAAAATTCTAGGGAGAGCGGAATTTTTCGAGAATTCCATACTTTGTCCGCAGAGATCGCGATTCCCTCTCGCGAGACGTTGATCACTGGTTCGTGTCGCGCGCAAGTTCTATTCGACGCGTTCGAAGGGAGGAACTTTCGAAGCTAATCTTCTGCGCGAGCGAAATTTCTGTTAAGGGAAGACCTCGAAGAGCAAGGTGAAAGAGGCTCGCGCGCGCGCGCGTCAGTTCGTAGGGAAATTCAGCCGGATCGTAGGCGACCCAGTTTCGCGAAGCACGGAAACCTCGTCCCCGGCGGGGTTTCGGGTTAAATCGCATTTCCCTGATCCTGGCGGAACACGCTCCGCGAGACAACTTATGAAGATGGATCACCCGCGGAGATAGCGCGTTATGAGATAACGTTCGCCCGGGGAAAAAATACACGGTGTCGCGCGGTTACGCGCGCGTGTAATCGCGTGCACTCGAAATTGAATAGAAACAGAGGCGCTCGAAAGCGCGTAATCCTTCGCTCCCCGTGGGAATTTGCCTGAAACGATCGCTCGAATTGAGCTGCACCGAGGGCGGTTGTATCGAGGGTGGAATTGCCGAGAAGCGTTTCCTCTTTTTTCCCGCGTCTTGAGGTAGAATTCACGTCGAAATTCTATTCTCCTGTAGCAAAAAGATCGCAGAAAAACGTGAGTACAAATACTGCAACAAGAGAATTTTTTCAAAATTAGTTGCTCCCTTTTAAAATGTTTCCAGCATAAAGTTTCAACGAAACAGTTTTATTATACTCTAAACAACATTCATCTTACGCAAGCCAACGAATAAAACAGTGTACCGCGGCTACTAGAAAAATGCGAATGGGTTTCGCGGCACGGATTCACATATCCTTTCACTTTTATATCCTCGCCAATACAGATCCAGCCTCCGCGCGGACACGTTCTCCAAAGTGAATACTGACAGTCGAGTCCTCGGTTGAACGTAATCTGAACTTTGTAGCGGCGAGAAAATGAAAAAAGGAGAGCGCAACGAAAACGGGAATTAAAGGTCAGAGGCTGGGTCGTAACGCGGGGGTTGGTTCGCCGGTACGCCGAGGAGACAGCGAGAGGAATATTCCCGCGGTTATTTTCATTCCCGTGGACCGCTCGGTGCGTTTACGAGCGCCCTAATGGCCGACTTAAGTTTCATCCACGAATTTCGTTGATAGGGTCCGCGCGAGGAGCGGCGAAGGGTCGAATAATCCTGAAATTTGTGGCGGCCAGACGAAACGACGCTAGAGAGTGGCGGCTGCGATGACGCCTGACGGGAGCGTGCAATCCCGATATGAAGAGCGGCCGTAAAACGAGATGAGGAGAACAAAGTGGGGTTACTGGCCTCCGACTTGTCGTTGACGGTCGTGCAATATTCGAAGAACGCGTTCCCTTCAAAAGAGGTCGGCCGTCGGAATGGCGAGAACAGGAGGCCGTCAGCCATCCCAGCGCCAGGAAATTGCATATTCCGTCTGGTGCAACACCCGCTTGGAACACCTCCGTTTGATCGCGTTCCCTCTGTTCTCGATGGATTTCAACCCGGGGGATCCTTCGTCACCTGGCCGAGGATAAGCGTAATCGAGCGAGCGCGTCCTCCTTCGTTCGCGTCGAGTGAAATTAAACGGGGGCTGGGAAATTAAAATCTAACGATCCCCGGGTTGTTTCTGATCGCATTTGTCGAACTGCGCTCGAGGATTTATTCTGTTGAATTACTTTCGCGTTAGATCCCTCGGTGTGGAATTAATTCTTCTTGACGTGGGATATGTTTTTCCCCTTTCAACCCTTCGTAGTGAAACTTGGTTGTCAGTGGCGGAAAGGGAAATTTGTCTGAATTGAAGAGAGGGTGAAGTCGAGTTACCGCTCATTTAGAATGTACTCAGCGATGTAATGAACTTTGATGAGTGGCTCTGAACTTTTTCACATTTTTCGAAAGCCTACGAGGGAACGGAGGAACAGAATTTCACCCCCCGCGATCAACATTTCTATTTACCTCCACTCGCTACGGGAAGCGTATAAATGAGTTTGCGTGCATGGACTTAATTAGGTGCGTTTATGTATAATTTAAATATCCAGAGAGATCGATATTTAAAGAGAGAAACGTAGCTGGAGAATTTTCGTTGTTTAATAATTACCGAGCGGATGCGGGAGATTAATTAGTTGCAGTTGAAGGTGAATTTTTTGCTGGAAGCAATCAAAAACTGCTTGTTGCAATCTTTGCCACCAAGTTATGGACGTGAGCGATGATTGTTTGTTTCGAAACTGTGTATAAACGAATCTACACTTTTAATCGTGATTAATGATCTACAGTTCCATGCACGCAAGCGAACTTTCAAAGTTAATCCCTCGGATCTAGTTAAAAGTGTGCGGGTTTCACCTAATTTTGCCAAGATGATTACAAATGCAACGTCGATCGAGCTGGAATTTCCATGTTCCTCGACGATTACATCTCTCGATAACGTGTGTCGACGTGGCGAGCGTAGTGGTACGCTGGCAATTCACGTTGCACGCGAAAAGGACCGATCGAATATGGAAAGTACTAGTGACGGGAAATCAAACTGATTTCCATGCGTGAAAATGTTTGTCACCGTCCTCGTGACAAGTGTAGTTAGCTACGGTGAACAATATTTGCAAGTACAACAAGGACGAGGCCAGAGTTATTAGTCAAACAAGAGTCCAGCCAGAAGAACGTAGAAAACATCGAAGGCTGAGTCTAATGACAAATTGTTGACGAACGTGTCGATGTCCAAAGTAAATTACGTGATTAATTCAGTATCGCAACAATATCAAGGCTTCTGTTACATTAAAACGACGTTGTATACGACGAAATGTTACATTTACATGATATCAAGGATAATAACACGTTGCCTGGTACAACAATTAATTTCTGTTACGAAAAACGTAATTACCATCAACATATAATTAACATCGTAACCTAGAAAACGTGTAATTTTTCTACCGTGTTACGCATGCCGCTAATTACAATATTACGCGATCGTTAAGCATCTGACAACCGGCGGTAATTCGTCCCGCGAATTTTCCATTAAATAAACTGAAAATTATCACCCGCGAAGCGAATTAATAATTTTACGAGCACATTAATTACCGTAACAATAATTGCAGGCGTTCGCCGTGTTCTCTAATCATCGAACAGCTCATCAGCGGTGCCTGGCAGCGCGTTAATTACATTCGCCCGGTGCTCGTCTCGCCAGCCGTTTCCTTTTTTTCTCTTCTTTCTGCATTTTTTTCCGTTCGGCGCGGGCGTATCGCGCGCGATGCCGGCGGAAAAATCGCGGGCCAACGTAACGCGGCCGGAAGATGCTTTTAAATAGAATGAAATCCGCGAGGAGCCGGCGGGGGTGGCGTCGAGACAAAGGGACGTGTGCCGCGGAGGGTAACGCTCTCTCTCTATGTCGCGTAATAAATTAAAAAGAATGTAAAACAGACCCGCGGGATTATTATTCCTCCCCGTGGGCAAGATTTATACGATATTCCGTTTTTCATTTCCACCTTCTTGCCCGCGACGTAATTGCCGTCGCGGACAATTTTTATCTTGCCCGTTGATCGCGGGGATCATTAATAAAAACGACCGCGTCGGGGGAAAATGGTCACGGTATCGTACCAAATGAATTCCGCGTGGTCCGACGCGATCGTGCCCGCGCGTTCCTCGCCAATTAATTAATCTCGACGAAAGCGTTTGACAGCTACCGTTAATCGGATAATATCAAAGTTGTTCCCCCGTCGCAACGTGGCCTTCCGTGTTACAGTGAATCTGCTAACAGTTTTGCTGGAAACAATCGCGAAAGTGAAGAACGTGCGACTCGAAGGTGTCCCGTTCGACAGAATTTTGTATAGAATTTTTTGTCCTTCCCTTATCGAGAATACATGACGCGAAATACGCGGCCACGTCGAAGACCCATCGACGGACTACGAGCTCTTAACTTCCGGAACACGTATTCCACGCCCCTTCGCAGATCGTCATGAGCCACCCCGTCTGAATTATTAATTCAGTCACGCCACGTTGGATCGGGTATTTCCAGTGACCTTCGCAGATTTTTTTACCACTTCTCTCTACTTTCTGTCTTCTCCGTTATTACTTTTCCATTTTATGTCTTCCACCCCGACGACCTTCACAGTTAATAATTGGCAATACACGTATCGAGCTTGAACAGTACCGCGATAGCATTAATATGGAACGATGGTAGAAATTTCTTTCGCGCTTGCAGTTTCTTAAATAAATCGAACCCGTAATATCTATTTCTATGCCAGAAATCGTTAACGAATGTCAGTAGATATCCGCATATTTCAATCTTATTGAAATCATCATTAATCACGCGTTCAACAGAATTCTCTCGCGGGATATCGACACGATCGCGCGAGTTCGCGTCATTCAACGCTGAAATTTTATCCCGCGAGAAGGCAATTTAAAACTGTCCTTCGCGTCCTCTGCAATAATATTATAATCCCTCCGTGCAACCCTGGCCGTTCACGTACGCGGCCCCGAATGTCGCGCGGCAGGGTGGACAAAGACTGAGGGGAAGCGCGATGAAAAACGAAAAAATCCCAGTGCAGAGGTGACCTTTCCCTTTTGACATTCCGCGGCGGAATATCCCGCGACCTTTTCACCGATGTAAATTAACGTTACCGGAAGAGTTTGATATCGCGGCGGCCGTTTCCCGGGGATCCCGCCGCGACCTACTTCCCTGGAATATTCTCGAATGGATGTCAAGAGGGGATCGATCAACGGGCAACCCGGGCCATGCGTTTTTTCATCCCCCGCGCGCGCGGCTGATACGCGCGGAACTGGCCCCGCGTACGGGCGAGCTGTTGCCACCGCGGTAATTGCGTTCGATATTGCGAACGGTGAATTTTCCGAGATTTATCGGGCCGAGTTCTACGTGTAACGGGGCGTTGTCGTGCGCCTTTATGGAAATTCGTTACATCGACTGCGGAGGGAACGCGTAAGCCCCTGCCGCGGCTGGGGATGGGATCGAGTATAAGCCGGTGGCATAAATGAAACGTGAATAACGTTTGGAACGTTTTTATGAGCAGTCGGGATAACGAACAGTGTTCGAGTGAATTTCTACTCGCCGTGGAGTACGCGTGTTTTTCAGTAAACCTGAATACGCGTCGGGATAGGAACGTATTTGAACCTCTGTCGCGTGTTTGGTACTTGCGCTTGAGTGCGTCAGAGTCATCGTGGTATTAATACGATTTGTATATCGTGGACAAGTGAGCGACAGAGTTCAAGTGGATTTTAAGAATATTCATACGTCGATATTAGTTTGTACAATTTGAAACGCGGAAACGCTGTTGCGAGTAGCATTGGCACAGCGCGAAGCGAAACTTTTGTATTGGAATTAACTTCGATTCGCGAGTACATATTGAACTTGATGCAATCGTTATTTGCGAGCAGTCGATTCCGTGGGTCAACCGTGTCCCTGGTATTTGCACAGCGGAGAATCAACGCCGCGGCACGCGAGCCTTCCCGAGATATGGCTGGCGAGTTGCGCGACCGGGGCCGGAAGTTGCGCGAGGGCCGTCTGGGGTGTAGTTGCGCTCCAGTTTGCTAATTTAGTGGATATTAAATTCGCGGTATAATGGAGTTTGGAATTCTTTTGATCGGGGAATGGGATTGTACGACGCCGCGCTACACATAATTTTCACCTTTTGTAACGACCGGTGAAAGGGTGGCCGGCGGATGACGTAATTGGCGCTGACTAAATTTAACGTCGGCAAGAATTAATTAAAAACTTTATAATCGATTCTACAAATTACGCGTTCAATTCCCCACGGAATACTCGCCTCTTGATATATCACTTTATATTAAACAGAACCGTTACGTTAGCTCTCCCTCGTATTTCTCCCTTTTATTACAATTCCTTCTGAAGCCCGCGTTTATGCATAAGTTGTACAAAGGATGCCCATCCGACGATCCCTGTGGACGAAAAGGCGCGTTGAAAGGACGAGCGGAACCAGGCAACGTCGAATGGCCCCTCTAACCTTCAGTTTTCGAGGGCGGCCGGTGGGGATGATGGCAGGTTTAATTTCGCCGCGAGCGCATCAGTTTGCAAACTGTGTAAACAGGTTCGAGGCATGCAACGCGGCCGTGCATCCTATTTACCGGGCGGAATAGAAGTAGAGAGAGAGAGCTACGGTTCCGGCCGTAACTGGATCAGCCTCGCAGCCCATTTCGCGACGGCGGGGTGCCCCAACCGCGGCTCTAACCCGATTTATGCGCCCCAGCTTCCGCGTTCGCGCGCTATTAGCATAGACCCACGGCCGGGGATACGTGAGGTCTCGACGCAGAAGTCGATGAATTTAGCTATGAAATTGCATTTTAAACCGCCCCCGACGCTATACCGTTTCGCGATCCGATTATCATCGATTCCCTCGCCGCTGCTGCTGCTGCCGCCGCCGGAAACCGAGCGGTACCAGCGCGCCCGTGCCGCTGCGTATCATTTTCCGTCTCGCGTGCGGCAAATTACCGGGAACAACAGATGCGCTGTTTTTTCTTGTCATCGTTGCATATCTTATTGTATATTAGATGAACGCATTTTCTTCTGCGAACTGTAATTATCGTACAATGCCTGTATTTCGTAGAATTTCTGTGTAAATACGAAGGCAAAATTGTATTCGTTTCAACTGATATGACCTGATTTGTCGAACGATAAAATATGAAACGAGCATTTCTTTATGTATCATTAAATTGAAGAAAGACGAGCCAAGTAAGCGAATGGAATAAAAGTAAAAAGCTCGCTGAAAAGCGGAGGGCGTACGGACACGGAAGTAACAACCGATGCTCGATACTAGTTAGCAGGATCCTCTCTCGAACTCTTATCCGGCGGCCATAGAGAAATTTCTCATTAAAAGTTCGCCCGTGAGTTAGGTCGACACCTATTGTCACTTATCGCTTTTCCCCAGTTTCTTTTTCGAACGAAAAAATAAAGGAGGAAGGAGAATGGTAATAATAGCTGGCGACACTTTGGCTGGACGGCTGGGGTCCTAACGAGTTCTTAATTTCAGAATTCTTTTGCGCCCCCTGGTCAGATTCCACAATAAGTCGCTTCAATTATCGCAATTAAAATATTCATTACGCCCTTCCTCATTACAGATTTCCTTCTGGACTCCCGCGCCCCGCTCCGTGGAAACCTCTTAGATTCAGCTTCTTAATCGCAGGCAAATGAGTTTGAAAAAAAATGTTATCGTGCACCGACGCGTTTTGAACGAGCTGCAATTTCTTGCTTTCTTCGTTTGAGAAATTGTGAGCTCAAATTGGAATAATTTCGCAAAGTGTTCCGGTTCCACGAGTAACGTTAGTAATATCTTTATATCTGGACATCTTTTATTTCGGAGATAATTGACTAATTAGCAGTTCACTAATTGCAATAACGAGATACGCATATACTCTTAGAGAGAGCATTTCATCATTTGGTATTATACCAACCACCTTATATTCCATTGCAGAGACTATATAAAAGGATGCTTAAATAATTTTATAAATTTCTTCAGTGATCACCTTTTAAGTGCAAATTTTTTTCGGATAAAAACACAACTTTTATTATGAAAATTGCGCTCCATAATCCGTTCAAAATGGACGGTATATATTCAGGAATGAGATAATTTTGTAATACTGAACTGTCTTCCCCGAGGCTGGACTAGTAAACTCTACAATAATTGCGCGCGAAATGCATTCAGTTATTCCGAGTGGAATTATCCACGTACATGCATTCTGTCAAAATGCATATGTAGACGTTAACTTCCCAGGTGGCGAACTGCTCCCGATGCACTACAACCTACACAAGAAACATTCCCTTAGATCCCATTCAAATTTTTCAGCCCGAATAGCAAAACAAGATACGGTTATTAAATGCTTCAACAAAAATTCGCGTGCCCTAAGCCACCCAATTTTAATCCGTCAAAAAATCGCAGCACCAGCTCGAAGGTATCGATCGGTTCGAGCGGAGACGTCGAAACAGGCCTGGGAACAGTGGCGTCAACAAGTAGCATTCGTCGAAACCGACAAGACCGCAGAGCGTGCGCGTTTCCTCGGTCAATTCGGCGATGATCCAGCGCGAGGCTAGTGCGGAAGTGAAACAGAGGGTGCCAAAGAACGCGGAAAGGGAGAGGAACGCGTGCACCCCGTCATTCGCAGCCGCATTCGTGGCATCGCGACACCCATCCCTGACAGCGATAGGCCCCAGCGACTGATTGAGGTTTTACGCCGGTTAATTAACGGGACGCTAATGAAGATAATCACCATTAGCATAGCTAACTGGTTGGATCGTAGCCGCGGACGGGCCAGGCAGCCCGGAAGGGGGCGAGAAACGAAGGGTCGCGCACAAATTACCACCCTTCGCTGGGTGCCGGCAGACAGGGGCGACGGGGCGAACGAATCGGTCCAGGAGCGAAACGCGTCCTCGTCCAATCCAATTTGCGCGCGCCACGGCTGGACACGGCCGAACGGTGGCGGTGGGAAAATCGAGAATCGAGGGGTGCGATACGCGAATCGAAGAGACGGACTGGTCGAGGGGGCGCGGATGGAAAATTATTGCAGCCCAGTCGGATAATTAAATTTTCAACCCCCTCGCACCACGGTCCCTGCCCTTCTCCGCCTCTCGCTGCGCGTACCGTCACCCTTCCTCTGCAGGGGCAGTTCTTTCCCGGCTGTTTTTGCTGGCGATGATTTCGCAAATTTGCCAGAGGCTGCGTTTTTAACCCCTTGCGTGTCAGGACAATCACGAGCTTGCAAGAAGCACGCGCGTTACTTAACGTGCGCGGCTGACTCGCGTACGGGAATATAAATTAGCGGATATCGCAGTCGCGTTTCTTTTATAGTCATTCATTTTGTGCAGCTTTAAGAGAAACTAGCATTCCTTGACATCTACTGTATCGCGATTTAATTCTGATTGTTACAAAAATTGTAACGAAATTTAATTAAAAACTCCGAGAAGATTGCTCGAAAAGGAAAGTAGCCGGGGGGGTGCCACCGCAGCAGCGAAGCTGAGCGACGCGATTCGAAGCGGCGAACCTGGTTGCGCCGCGAGAACGCCGGATCGCGATCCGATCCGCGAGCGTAGCGTTCCACGCTGCGTGGCCGATCGTTAATCCGGCTGCGAGGGCTAATTAGTCGCCGCGGCGGCGTGACAACAGGGAACGACAACGGCGGGGCTAGCGAGTCGGTCCGTCCGCGCTCACGCAGCCCAGCGTGCACGCGGCCCCCCTCGATTAATTTAGTGCCGGCCATTATCGCAGTTGCACATTCGCCGGCGTTGCAACGCGGCTAGTCAACGCGGAAGATGAACGGTGCAGCTCGCGCCGTTATTACGCCACATCCATTTCGCTCGTATTTCCGCTCAGCCAAGCCCGCGCCTTCCGAGCGGCTGGTACCCGTGGGGCTGGATAGCGGTCGCCTCAAGTGGATCCTGGGTTTCGACGGCGACCGCTACTTCTTAAATCATAGACGAAGGGGTAGTTGGGTTTGGCGTTGGGTTCATAGGTGAAACGAATCGCTTCGCTTCGAGTTTAGTTCGGTTGATTTACGCGTTTTTCATTTGAAATGTTTGAAATGTTTGAAATGCGTGCGCAATTTTGTAGAATTCAGTTCGACGATTTTTACAATGAATCATTATTGATCGCAATTATTTTCTTCCGGTATTACCACTGCGGTGTACGCGTAATTGAATCATGTGCTTGTTAGACTACGTTGACTACGAAAAAAAGTCCGCGAACTGGAAGGGTACAAAATGTTCTCACCGCGCGCCAATCACGCGGTGAACGGGCAGGTTACAATTTTAAATTTCAATTACTAGAATTCGATTTAGTTGACAATGTTCATTTGTCAACCAGTCGTTCATTATAGAATTCCGATAATCCGCTCTGATAAGCTTCTACATTTATGGTCGCCGAGGCGTCTCTCGTATGGCGTAGAATGTATAAAACCACCACCAGTTCCATCCACCATCTTTCATTGACTGAAGTGTGATCGAAACATTCGATGAATTCAAATTAGAACTACCGCAACTTTAATCATAATTCTAATCAAACATCAGCAACAACAGAAGTAAGTAATTTTCAGTAAATCCAGAACGGAACAATTAACCCATCCACCAAAATTGTATCCCTATCAACGAACCCAAACACTTGCCGCCTCCTCTTCGAACGTGCGTTCACCAAAACAATCGCAAATCGCTCATCGTTATCCTCCGCGCAACCCCTCGTCCGTAAGATAGCTCGTCCGCGCGTCGTCCGATTTAATCGACCGTCATTACCACGGAGATCCGCTAAAGCGGATTAATGGAACACGGTCGTTGAAAGCGTCTCGGTATGAAAATTAACCGGCGGGATAAACGGTCAACAAAGAAATTAATGCGGGCGTCCCGCTCGCGGAAGGGCCGTGGCGGGGTGCGACGAACTAACTTGGGGGATGGAAACGGTCTTAGGGGTTGAACGGCAGCGCGACGTAACCCAATTAACCCGGGGCTAATTTGCCCTACGCGTTCTAGGCGGTGCTCTTTTGGCGCGGGGGTTGCACGGTCATCTTGATTATCCCGAAGCGCCTTTTTTCCAGGAGGGTTTCTCGCCGCGAGCGAGCGAGCACTGGCGAAGGGACGGCGGAGGACGCGGCGGAAACAGGAATTAAAAGAACGTCAGTGGCAGACTCTCGCAATTTGCGCGAGCTTATCTCGCAGAGGCGGAAGCGGCGGGTGTCCAGTGGTTCTGGTTATCGGCTGACATCGTTTACTCGCCGGATTTATTTCGTACCGCGCGAGATTACGTTGTGTTTGTTGGACCACCGGAACACGGTTAATCCCGTATTCCTCTGGCGAACGAGCTCTCGCGGGCTGCCGTCGAACGTTGTAAACGTTCGGGGATGGCATTGAAAGGGTTAATCTGTGACGCATGGAGGCGAATTGAAATGGCGCGCTTACCGTGCGTTAAACTTTATTCTACTATCTCTTTTTTTTCATTATTTCCTATTTAGATTATAATTTAAGTACGTTATACTTGCGCTGCGAGTAATTCTGACGAAGCAGGAAACGAGAGGAGTTTCGTACGTTTCGAATTAGCCTGACAAATTGCTCGACAACATTTATTGGATTGGAACAAGGATCTCTTAAGTTGTCTGCAAAGTGTATACCTCTGTTGTTTAAAATGTCACGTGCAATAAACAAAATAAATCCAACGGTAGACGATAAATGTCCACCTTGTGTTTGTTATTTCTGCTGAGTGAATCCGGTCCAAAAAATTCTACCCGAATGCGAAAATGCTATAATTCCGAACGTTGGACTCCATCCAGTTGGCACTCTAATATCCGTTAGAGTAACACGTTTCCAAAGCCCTCTATAATTTCGAGAGCATCGCCGCGTTACCTCGATTTCTTGCTGCGCTTGATCGCAGGGCACCGAGATTTCCGTAAATAGAATTTCTAAAAGTGAAACGAAACGCGGTCTGACTGTACTGTCTTAAACAACTCGACGATCCGCTCGAACAACGACTCGATCCACTCTTCAAATACAGCAACTCAGACTAAAACCAACGATCACAAATTAGTTATTTCGGTCACTTTGATCATTTTGCTCGCGAACGTTTATCAAATCGTAGCAACTCCAATTGGCGATACCGTTACCGCAGTTGACGATCGAAGGCAGCTCGAGCATCGTTCCGCGATGCTGCTCGAGTTGTTGAAAGAACGTGGAAACGAGAGTAATTTCGAGGCAGGTGACCCCGGGCTGGGAGTGGAAAATCGTCCGCGGATCAACGATAATAACTCGCGGCATTTCCACGGGCGCGCGGATATCGTCACGAGATCCCGGGTCGCTTTCATATGCAAATGTAAGTGACCAGCGTGCCCGGCCGGCAGGACAATTGAGCGGGCTGAATTTACTGGCATTTACCGTAATTTACTTTCAGCCGGGCCGGCGACACGATTTAAACGTTTCCAACTGGCCCGCGGCCGCATTAAACCGCCGTAAAATTGTCGTTGCTGTTCTTCGTGGCCTCCTGCTCGCTATCGCTGGCTCGCGTGACACGTGGCAACTGTTTTTAGGGCTAATTTACGGCGGAAATTTTGTCATTTACGCTCTAGAGGCTTCTCTATGCGATACGTGGCGAACGACCCGGTACCAATGGATCGCGGTGTTATTGGCTTGCCTTTTATTGTCTCCCCGTGGGCGTAGCGCGATACTTTTCGACCGCTTCGCTGGGAGAAAGTGTTATATTTTTCCCTCGCGACGTTTTACCGTGTTCGAGGATTATATCGCATCGAGAGAAAGTTTTCGGTGTTCCTCGTCAATTAAATGTGTAAAGCAGTGGTCGTACTTTCGAATGAAATTTCGAGGAAGTCTGACAATGTAGCAAAACCGGTTCAATTATTTTCATTAAGTATCAGTCGAGTTCGATTTCAACGAAGTCTCGGATCAGTAAGGGAGATTCACTTGAAAATGAAAGATTCGTCTAATCCGCGGAAACGGAAGGCACAGACGAGTCAACGACCGACTTAGTTCAGGAAGCGACCTGTATTTAGCCAGAAGGAGACACCTGAGCAAAGGTGCCCTTTAATTCACACGTTCATAAAAATTCTACCAACCAGCGCGCGATTACAGACAGCCGAGGGCCTTCGTCAATTGATATTCTGCTGTTTAACGACAAATTAGAAGCCGTCCGATAATAGAACGGTTCCCTCGAGTTGCCTGGAAATATCGTCCCCTATACTTTGCACGGCGGTCTTAATTCGCTCTTTCGCCGGCCTGGAAGATTCGCCAAAGTGAATGTACCAATAATTGTTCAAAGAGAAAACAGGGCAGAACATATATTTGTAAAAGCGAGTGCTGCGATTTGCGAAAGCGTCGCGTTTATTTTTCTTATCGATAGCACGTCCTCGGGGGAGGATGATGGCTGGCGCGGTGAAACGGCAGCGACAGGTCGTTTTATTAAATTTTAATATTCCGTCGACTCCTCCTGTTTTTCTGAATGGCCCGACGTAATCCGCTTCTCGCCA